>NC_141152.1:70754053-71063906 GCF_053477565.2 Lygodium microphyllum
GGGCAACAAGGAAGAAGAAGAAGCAGAATATGATGATGATGAAAATTTCAGCTCAAAAGCTAGCATCCATTATCTCTCAGCACTAGCTAAGGGATCAAAACAAGAAGGGGATGCGTGTACCTTTAAGTTTATGTGTCTGTGTCTATGTCCTTGTGTTTGTAGGCCTATCCTTCTCTACTTACCCTTACCAGATTGATGCCAATCAACCACAAACTCCTCCTTCAGATTTTTTTCATTGTTCTCTCTCTTGACACTCGCCTTCACACTAATACTAAGGTTAAAGCCCTTGAAGGACATTTGAACCAGCCCATTCACACCTTTTTCACACATGAAGTTGTAAACCTCGTTCACATTGAAATTTTTTTTCATTCTTAACATCCAAGTGATTAATAATTTTGCCATCAAGTGTCTTTAGACACTAGCATTGTGTGTCTTTCTCAATATCTGTCAAAGCACTTGTAAAAAGGAATTAAACACTGCCTGAGTATCCTCACGGTAAGACCTTCCCGAATTTGAAATGAGTTGTATGCACCATGCTCAAACGATCAATACCAATGTAATGATGAGCCATGAGCCCAAGCCAAACAGATCATGTTTTCCCAAAGTGGATCTTTCCCATAGTGGATCTCGTATTCCCTTAGTGGATCTGCTTCCCATAGTGGATGTAACAAACCCTACCAAGATGTAAAGTTTCAAGCCTTAACTTGACTAGGTTGCCAAAGAGCTAGTCTCTCGGTCCATGTTTACATGCAAGGGGGGTGTTGAGAATATCAAATGATGCTTGTCCATAAGTGGCTTTGTATGAGAGATATGACAAAGATGTATGCTCTAGAAGCTCTAGGAAGTGATGTCCAAAATCCCATAAGCACAGAGGAGAAAAGTGGCACTATCCATAAAGCTATAAAGGCATGTACTTGACACTCATTTCAATGTAATGGTACAATCAATTTGAGTCACTCAAGATTGTGTTTATGAGTCCAAGCTAATCTATCTTGGAACCTAATTCACTTGAGTTACAATTCCTCATTTTAATAATATATCATGTGTATGACTTGCATCCACCATACCTGATCTAGCTCTAGATTCGTGTTTCTTGACGAGAGAGAGAGAGAGAGAGAGAGAGAGAGAGAGAGAGAGAGAGAGAGAGAGAGATGTGTGTGTGTGTGTGTGTGTGTGTGTTAGTGCAAGGCAACGACTGAAGGTGACATTGATAGAAGGGTTAGACAGAAGCTTACAATTGGAATGATGATGATCATAGTTACCATCTTGTTCATCTTCATCATTAGTGGGTGAAAAAAGTGAGCATTGATAGTTGTGGGATTTTTTTAAATAAGAGGTTTATACAATTTAATTGTGGTATAAACTTAGGATAATACACCTACACATCCATACCATAGCCATGCACATGGTTAGTTAGGAATGTGACTCAAGTGCATATGCTAATTCCCTTTTGTAGGCTTTTAAGCACACACTATATGAAAGTAAATAAACTCTAGATCTATCTTTGATTAATTGAGTGTTCTCAATTAGTTTTTGATAATGCTTATCGCATTGAATAAAAGAAATCTTAATTTTTGAGTGAATTGTTTAGGTAATTTAATAGTGGTACAAACTAGCACACCTACACATAGACACCATAACACATAAACCTTTCTCCGAAGTATAAATCCTACTTGCACAAGGAAACCATTAAATAGTGCCATGATTAGATTTTAGTGTTTACCAAGTACTAAAGGAGTTGATATCAAATGCACAAGTATTTCACATAATTTCGAAAGATTGAAAATAAAAATAAAAGTATCATCAATATTAGGTTTTCTGCTTAGCAATAACATAGATTTACCCTACAAATATTCACTCCAAGGTTTGAAAGATTGAACAAAAGAACACTTCAACATATTTATCATTAATCAATCATAGAGGACACCCATTTTTATTACTCCAAATATTTATTTGTGTCAAAAAGTCAAAATTGCAAAGGTAATGCTGCTAAATTCTTAATGCATGAATAAGAAAGAAATTTGTTTTTCCTAATAACTACTACTAGCATTCTGCGTGTGCTTCGCATGCACGAAATGCTAGGCCGCTTTGCGACAGCTTTGCTGTCTTGAAGCGGTGAGCGAAGTCAACTTTGCTCAACAATCAATTTCTCATCTTTCTCTCTCCTCTTTTTCCTCTATGTTTCTAATTTTTAAATTTATTCTCTCTCTCTCTCCCCCCCAAATTTCCTATATGTAATTTTCTCTCTCGATCTCTCTGTCCCTGTCTTTCTTCCATTTTAGTTTATTTTTCTCCTCTCCTGGTTCTCTCTTTCTCTCTCTTTGATTTTCTTCTCTCTTTCTCTTTCTCTCTCTCTCTCTCTCCTTCAGCTCTCCTTTTATTTTCCCCTCTCTCCTCTATTTTCCCTCTCTCTCCCTCTCCTCTTTTTTCCTTTTTTTCTTCTTCTCTTTTTAAATTTTTAATGTTCTCTCTCTCTCTCCTTTTCTTCTCTCTACCCTTTTCTTCTCTCTCTGTCTCTCTCACTCTCACTCTCACTCTCTCACCCTCACTCACATACACACACACACACTCTCTCTCTCTCTCTCTCTCTCTCTCTCTTCTTCTTCATCGTCATCATCTTCTTCTTCTTTGACTTTTTTCCCCCCAGTCTCTCTTAAAGTATGTAAATTTTTTCTTTTCTCTATATATAATTCTCTCTTTATGTTTATATTCTCTCTCTTCTTCTCCTCTCTCTCTCTGCCCCCTTTTCTTCTCCTCCCCTTTCTCCTATTTTTTCTTTTTTCCTTCTCTCCCTCTCTCTCTTTTAAATTTCATATTTTTCTTCTCTCCCTCTCTCTTTTAAATTTTATTCTCTCTCTCTCTCTCTCTCTCTCTCTCTCTCTCTCTCTCTCTTTCCCCCTCTCTCCTTCTCTCTCCCTTCCTCTCTCTCTCAAAAAATACTTAAAATTAAAAAAAAATACTTTTCTCTTTTCTATTTTTTCCCATCTCTCTTCCTCTCTTCCTCTTTCTTCTTCTTATTCTTCTTCTTCTTCTTCTTCTTCTTCTTCTCTCTCTCTCTCTCTCTCTCTCTCCTCCCCTCTTTTCCTTCTCTCTCCTCTTTTTCCCTTTTTTCTTCTTCTCTCTTTATTTTTTCTCTTTATTTTAAATTTTATATTTCCTCTCTATAATTCTCTCTCTCCTTTTCTTCTCTTTATCTCTCTCCCCCTCTCTCCTCTCTTTTGCCTTTTTCTTTCTCTCTCACTCTCACACACACATACTCTCTCTCAAATTTTATATTTCCTATCTCTATAATTCTCTTTTTCTCTATTCCCCCTCTCCTCTTGTTTTTTTTTTGCTCTTTGTATATTTCTCTCTCTCCTTATTTTAATTTTAAAAAAAAAGTTTAAATTAAAAAAAATAATTAGAGAGAGAAAGAGAGAGAGAGAACCTAGGCTCTACACATGAGAGAGAGTGGGGAGGGGGAGAATAAAAATGTTTCATTTTAAAAAGACTATTCTCTTTCCTCTTTCCCCCCTCCTCTCTACGTCTTTTTCCTTTTATCCTTATTCTTATTCTTCTATCTCCCTCTCAAAGTGTGTGAAAAACTATGTTCGAAAAACTTTAAATTAAAAAAATCTTTAAAATATTTAATTAAAAGAAAAGTTTAAATTAGAAATTTTAATCTTAGAGAGAGTGAGAGAGACTTTTGATTTAAAAATAAGTTTAATTTAATTGAGAGAGAGAGCGAGAGAAAGAGAACCTAGGCCCTACACATGAGAGAGAGAGAGGGGGAGGAATTTCATTAAAAAGGGGAGGGGGAAAAGAAAGAGAGACATTAAAAGTGAGAGAGAGGGGAGGGAGTTTTAATTTTAAAAAGGGAGGTGAGAGGGGAGGGAAGGGCTTTAATGAAAAAAGGGAAGGGGAAGAGAAAATGAGATATTACACGTGAGAACGAGGGGAGGGGAGGGGGTTTTGATTGAAAAAGGGAGGTTTGGAAAAGGGGGTAGGTTTGGGAAGCCCTCTGGAGGTTAACCTATAGCGAAAGTAATATAGTAGTAAGATAATTCAATTCAGTTCCTTTAAGCTTTTTGCTTTTGTATGCAATGCTTATGTTGCATTTAAACAATGCTTTTGCTATAATTATTCATTACATGTTTATTAAAATTGAGCAATAGAATTAGGAGTGTGAGTTGATGCATGCTCTAGTCAATAAATTTCTGTTTGTGCTAATTAGTGCCACAATGAGAACAACCTATTCTCATAAAAGCATACCTAAAGGTGAAGCCATAAATGAGAATTTATGGAAGAAACTTTTAGTAGAAGCTAGAGGCCTAGAAAAGGTGAATTACTTATAACTTTTTTGGTTATATAGAAATGCCATTTTCAAGAGTCACGTGGCTAATGTATTCTACTCTATTTTGAAAGGAGGTACTATTGAATTGGCATACAATTTATAGTGTATTTTCTATTCACTTTTGGATGTATTGAGCAATATAGTACCACTAAAAGATATAACAACATAATCTAGATCCTTAACAATTATATTGTTTATTACTTAGGTACACATGGAATGTACATTATTCAATAGATATGGGAGATGCATTGGTTAATTTGAAGAGTGTGATAAGAAATGGATGGCAACTAAATCGGGTTCAAAGAAACCTTATAGATATCTCTATTGATCATGTGACATGATCGTATCTTAACTTTTGACCCATCTTACTAAACACAATAGCACCTTTCTTTATCAAGAAAATCATTTTTGCAAAGGAACTAGGAAGTAACTTTTACAATTCTTTAGACCCATCTTAACTTTAGACCCATCTTACTAAACACAATAGCACCTTTCTTTATCAAGAAAATCATTTTTGCAAAGGAACTAGGAAGTAACTAGGAGATTGGAATCAAAGTGTCCTTGAATTTTTTTTGAATGCCCCTTAGTTGAGAAATCATTTACAAGATGGAGAACTATCAAAGTTTGTGTTTACAACATGGCTAATAAGTCTAGAGGAAGGTTATCCTGAAAAGATTTGGCAAATCTATAATAGAGTTAAATTTCAAATTATTTATGTATCTCATATTAATTAAAAACAAATAGGCATTGTCCCTTTTTCTAGGTGCCTTTTCACCTATCTTGAAATCAAAAGTACCACCCTCTTGATGCAATACAAAAACTATATCAATGACAATAAAACCATTTGAAACAATGCTTATGGAGAGATTTGTAAAGTAGAAGGCTCATAGGAATTTTTGGATCAATGTTTGGGTCATCATTTATCATTATTTGGAGATGAGGAAAAAGTGGCTCAGTTACATCTCATAATGAATACCTACATATTTATATAATATTAACCATTAGGACTCTTATATTAGGATATATGGAAATTTCCTTTTAAAATGTCTAGAGTGTATCTATGCTCCTATGAAAGAACATTTATTATGGTTTACATTTCTAATGATTATCATCATCTTCAAAGTCTTAATGGGTTATAAGATATCTAGATTGTTGACCACCAATTTCATATTCCAATTTACACTACAACACAAGTGACTTGTAAATTAAGTGGGATGATCCATTGTGTGTCTTGATAACTTAAATTTAGGCATAGATAACTTAATTGGGCCCTAATGGGACAAACCCAGTAAAATGGGTGGACATACTTCAAGTGGATTCTATCTTATTGTGGAGAGCTTTTCATATTTCAATTGAACACTCCTTCATTATGTTTCAAGAGTATATCCAAAAGCTAAGTCAATAAGAAAAAGGACACTAATTTGGTTAGGAAGAATGTGTAACATGCCCGCCTATCGGCGGCTGTCCAAGCATGTTTTTAGCGGTCCATCGAGAGAGTCTAAGCGACGCCGCCCGGAACTCCCATGGAATGTCATGGGGTTTGTCGCCTAGGGTTTCTCAATTCCACCTCGCAATGGAATGTTTGCGCCCAAACCCACTAGGATCGACCTGAACTTGAGTCCCTAGTGGTCAAGGTCTCTTGATAGCATTCTAGCGTCAGTTTTGGACATCCTACTTTGCACAGAGATAACCAAGCCGAAGTAGACCCATGCCGCACTTGGTTCAAAGAGAATGGGAAATGAGAGGGATGTGGCGCACCACCTCTCTGTCCGTAGGGCATAGTCCCATTCTGGTCCCCTAAAATGGCATGAGTCGAGGTTCTAGCCTAATGATTTCTAAGCGTCGGTCGTCAGTAAAACCTTGTGAGAAGCCTCCCAGTTCTCTAGGACCACCTTGTTGTAGGACAGACCCGTCGGGGGTTCCACCCTCTCGCTTCCCTCACTTGGCATACTCTAGTTGTCTAATTAGCCCTATCACTTTTAAGTGTGACATGTAAAAACAACTTCCTTAATTAGCCTTTTTAGAGGATAGGGTTTATTCACATAATCTTATGGCATTGACATGAAAAAAAATTTGAATAGGTTCCCTAGAAGTACTTAATATTAGCAAATTATCAGAGTTACAAATCTTGTTCAAAAGGGACAATATTCACAATCCGTAAGGATGCACTTTATTTCCACCAAGTTTCTGCCTTGTACTAGTAACAAGGGCTCTCGAAATTCTATTACGAGTCACGTTGATCATTTGAGTAGGGTGGCTTGGAGGTAGGGAATTTACAGCCAGAGCCCCTGTTGAGATATCGAGCTCCACTCGTGATACGCCAGGGTGACCGTTGTGGTGCGCAGGTCGGTCGCAGATAGCTCACGTGGTGAATCCCGGAAGGTCCCCAAGAACAAAGTACTCTACTTTTTAGCACAAAAACCCATGTAAAAGCAAGCACGACAAGAGGCAAGAGACAAATTGGGTTCAATCTCCCCCATGCCTTGTGTGAGCGCTTCACAAAGCATGTATTTAATGTATATTTCCAATCTTCATGCTCAAAAATAGCCCAATTACAAAAATATGACAAGCTTTTAGCTTTTGAGTTTGCTTTCTACCAAAAATAGGAAAATAAAACTAATGGACGGTGCCCATAGAGTCTGGCACGCCCAATCTCAATGTCCAAATAGAAATAACATATCCAGGCGCATAAGCGCATACAAAATAATAATAAATAATCGATGTCTCTATAGACATAACAAAATATAGGCGTGGCGCCTATCAAAATATAGTCCAAAGTCGAAAACCCGCTAGACTCCAATGCTTTCCTCCGCCACTGCTGCTATCTCTACACATCAACTGAAGCATTCACAATCGTTAGTAAAATAACACAATTAAACCGACAAAAGTGAATACCTAGCAGTCTTCAGCTACATAAATAAATCAACTGGTTAGAAATAAATCCTAACCTTAATTTACTACGAGTGCGCACTCTAAACTCATAAACGTTTATTAATTTAATATGCATTTTGCGGAATCACCCGCTATGGAATCACCCATGTACACACTAAATTAATGAAACGCCCGAAAAGGACAGGCGTCCCCATCAACTTCTCGCACAAAGAATCCTCTTTGCGTATGAGCCCCGGTCATCTGAGTTTACGGAATCCACCGTAAAACCTCACGGAATCCACCGTGGAATATGCCTCCTGGCATCACCGTTGTGTATTTATGTCACCGACTTGTCAGTTGCACACGCGGTTGGTACACCGCCCATGAATAATAGCTACATGATAGCTATCCTTATCTACTCTAGTTTGTGGCTCAGTTAGTATGCCACCTTAGTTAGTTGAGTTTGGTTTGAGACCCATATATAGGGTTCTTCTATTTCTTTGTACGAGAGTTCTTTTGGCTTACACAACTAAGAAGAGGAAATTTGTTTTCAGCCTCCACCCTTGTGTGTATTCCCCCATTGTGCAAGCAAGAAAGCTACAAGTGAGACTCCTTCCTTCTCTCCCACAATCTTGACATGGTATCAGAGCCTTGTTCGTGGTAAGGAGCTCAAGAAAGCAAGCCAAGCTCGCGGTGTTCTGGTAAGAGGAGCAGTGTTGCTTTCATTTTCTGTTTTGGGAGCAGATCTCTGCAGGTAGCACAGTCGGAAAGTGCAGGAGTGCATTGTCTCAGGTTGAGACGCCCTTCGTGGTGAAGCAAGAGGGTAGTATATGCTACGGGAGAAGGGCTTTAGCCCTTGGCGACCTTGTTTTTTTGATTTGAGGCCATTTTGGGGCCTGTTTTGGAGGCCAAAGTTTTCTGCACGCACTCAGGAAAAGGCCCAGTTTTATGCTGTGCAGCCACTGTTCTATAGGTCGGTGAATAGTTACTGTAAAAATTGCATTGTATACTTGTGCGCAGAGACATTGGGAGTTACAGAATCATCCCTGTTGCCTGTTGATGCAAAATCGTCACTAGGAAGTGACTGTGTGGTCAAATACCACTTTAGCCAGTTTTGCAGATTTTCCCTTGTGAGGGTGAAGCTGTGGTTTTTGCAGTAAAAGAATTTTTTGCAGTCTTCTGTAATAGCATCTGATTCTCTTTCACAGATTGTCACTGAAAAGCTTGACAAGAACAACTTCCAAGCATGGAAGTTTAGAATGACAAATTTCCTTATGGGAAAAGGATATTGGAAATTTGTTGCAGGAAATGAAGAAGAACCAGTTCTTCCTGATGTTCCCAATCAACAGCAAATGCAGGCATTTAAAGCATGGCATGAGAGGGCCAGGAGAGTTATGTATTGGTTGTCTATCAGCATTTCAAACTCTATGATTGTGCATATTCAGGATGCAAGTACGCCAAAGGAGGCATGGGATACTTTGTCAAAAATGTATAGCACAAATATGCAAGCCAGGAAAATGCAGCTCAAGCAAGAGTTGCACAATGTGCAAAGAGAAAATATGAGCATCAACGACTACCACATGAAGGTGAAGAAGATTGCAGATGCACTTGCTTCCATTGGGTCACCAGTGGAAGATGATGATTTAGTTTCTGTGACCTTGAATGGTCTAGGAAAGGATTATGCACAGTTTCGGACATCCATTTCAGTTCGTGAAAGATTTCCTGATTTTGAGGAGTTGATTGCTCTTCTAATTTCTGAGGAACAGAGAAATGGTGGTGCATCTTCTTCAGGAGGAACTTCAAAAGAAGCTGTCTTCTACTCAAATGCTGGAAGAGGTAGAGACAGAGGTAGAGGAGGCCAATTTGGAGGCCGTGGTAGAAATCAGAATATACAGCAAACTCAAGAAAACCAGTCCTATGGAGGAGGACGTGGTAACTCTAGAGGCAGGGGGAGCCAAAGAGGTCGTGGTGGATGGCAAAGAGGCCAAAATGCAAACAGTAATGTTGAATGCTACTACTGTGGTAAAATGGGTCATATGGCTAAAGACTGCTATAAAAAGCAGAATGACATCATGAATGGAAAACTGCAACAAGGGAATTATGCATCTTCTAGCAAACAGGGTGATGACAGAAATGAGCATTTGTTCATGGTGCAGCACATGAACAATTCTGTGACAAGTGCAGAAGAAAGCAATGATGTATGGTATGTTGACTCGGGTGCATCAAACCACATGACAGGTCATGCAGAATGGATGGAGGATGCAAGAAAAATGGAAAAACCAGGATTTGTGGAGACTGGTGATGATACTGCACATCCTATTGTGCAGATTGAAAAAATTCCTTTGTCTATGCAGGATGGGAAAAAGAAATACCTCTCCAATGTATTTCATGTTCCGAATATCACCAAGAATCTGGTTTCTGTTGGTCAAATGGTTGAGCAGGGCTTGCAGGTCAGATTTAATCCTCATGGATACTTTGTTGAGGATATGAAAAATAAAGGTTGCTTGATAGTAAAAGGAAAGAAGAAGGGCAGAATGTTTACATTGGATGCAGACATGTCTGAATTGAGTGCAGGAATGTTTGCACATGGGACCGGCGTAGTTGCAGATATTGATATTTGGCATAAATGCATTGGTCATGTTAATGTACAGCGACTTAAATCAATGCAGGCCCAAAATATTGTTGCAGGTTTGCCGAAATTCAAGGTTGCAGAAATGCATAAGGTATGTGAAGCCTGTCAGTTTGGAAAACAGGCAAGGAAACCATTTCCTAGACATGTTCAAGAGAGTAAGAAGCCATTGGAATTAATCCACTCTGATGTGTGGACAACTAAAGCTGCATCTCTTGGAGGCTGTCATTATTTTGTCCGTTTTATTAATGACTATAGCAGAAAAGTTTGGGTGTATTTTATGAAAAAGAAAAGTGAAGTTTTTGGGCATTTCAAAACTCTTAAAGCGATGGTTGAAAAAGAAACATGCCTGCAGATAAAATGCCTAAGGTCAGATGGAGGGGGAGAGTATCTCTCAAATGAGTTTGCAAGGTTCCTGCAGGAGCATGGCATAAAGCAGCAATATTCATGCAGTCATACCCCACAACAAAATGGAATTGTAGAAAGGAAAAATAGGCATATTGGAGAGGTATCTCGTGCCATGCTCAATGAAAAAGACTTGCCAGATTTTTATTGGGCTGAAGCAATTGCTACAGCAGTCTACATAATGAACAGGACTCCCACTGCAGCAATACATGGAATGACTCCAGAGGAGAGGTATACTGGTAGGAAACCAGATATTTCTCATTTGAAAATTTTTGGTTGCATTGCCTATGTACATGTGCCATATGAGTTGAGATCCAAGTTGGATCCAAAAGCTGAGAAGTGCATCTTTATTGGTTACTCTCTGCAGCAAAAAGGGTATAGATGCTATAACCCTTCTACTCGTAAGTTTACAGTGAGTAGAGATGTTATTTTTTATGAGATGAGTAGCTGGTATAAACCAGTAAATGCGATTGATGATGTAGATGCACAAAATGGTAATGCTGCACAAAATTCACAGCAACAGTCACAAAATATTAGTGGACCTGGAGCGTCCTCTAGTAGTGGTTCACATTCTATGCCATGGACAGGCAGATTGAGATCAGGAGAATCTTCTCAAAGTAATGCAGATAGTGGTATGCAGGTATCACGAAAAGGAAAAGAGAAGGTTGATCAGCCCATGTTTGATGTGAATGCATGTCACTCTTATGTGGATGGTGAATCCAGTGGCTCAGAACAGAGCATTGATGATGAGTTGGGTATTCCTTCTATTGTTACACCTGGAGTAAGGAAGACCAGGGATGTTTTGAGAGCACCTGGGAGTGAACCTACTTTGCGCAGGTCTACGAGAGCTAGATATCCTGTGGATAGGCTGAAATATGATGGATTTACAGCCATTCACTATGCATATATGGTTAAAGTGATATAGGAACCAGAACCCACTTCTTTTGAGGAAGCCATGGGAAAAGAAAAATGGGAGAAAGCCATGGATGAAGAAATGGATGCCTTGGAAGCAAATGCTACATGGGAATTGTTACCTTTGCCTAAAGGTAAAAATGCAATTGGCTGTAAGTGGGTTTATAAGGTGAAGCACAATGCAGATGGTTCTGTGAATAGATACAAGGCAAGATTAGTAGTCAAGGGGTATGCACAAACATATGGCATTGACTATGAAGAAACATTCAGTCTGGTTGCAAGGATGGCAACCGTAAGAGCAGTCATTGCTATGGCTGCATCAAAGGGATGGTCTTTACATCAGATGGATGTAAAGAATGCCTTCTTGCATGGTGATTTGCAAGAAGAGGTCTATATGGAGTAGCCACCAGGTTATGTGCATGCTGTTCATCCTGAGTTTGTTTGCAGGTTGAAGAAAGCCTTGTATGGCTTGAAGCAAGCACCTAGAGCATGGTCTGACAAGATAGGACAGTATCTTGTCACTATTGGCTTTCAGAGTTCCAAGGCAGATTTCTCACTTTATGTGAGAAAAACAGAGAAAGGTATTATGCTACTTGTCATTTATGTTGATGATTTGATTATGACAGGTGACAGTGATGAAGATATCCTTCATGTGAAAATGCTATTGAAGCAAAAGTTTGAGATGAAGGATTTGGGATAGCTGCATTATTTCTTGGGCATTGAGGTAATTAGATCACCAAGTGGGATACAGCTCTTGTAGAGGCAGTATGGATTGGACATGCTGTCCAAATATGGGATGACAGGCTGTAAGCCTATTTCAGTTCCTTTGGAGCAGAATGTGAAGCTGAGCACAGATGCAGGTGAGCTTCTAGAAGACCCTACTATGTACAGACGCATAGTAGGAAGTTTGATTTATATGACTATTACCAGGCCAGATTTGAGCTATGCTGTTGGATTGGTAAGTCAGTTTATGCAGGCTCCAAGAAAACCACATTTGCATGCGGCTAGATGCATACTCAGGTATGTGAAGTCCACATTGCAGTATGGACTATTTTATGAAACTGGGGTTCAGATACAGTTGCATGGATACACTGATGCTGATTGGGCTGGTAGTATTTCTGATAGACGATCTACCAGTGGATATGTGTTCTCTTTTGGGAGTGCTGCAGTCACTTGGAGCAGCAAGAAACAACCTACAGTTGCCTTGTCGAGCATAGAGGCTGAGTACAGGGGTGCAGCAATGGCTGCATGTGAGGTAGCTTGGTTGCATAAGCTACTTTATGATATGCATCAGTCTACAGATGGGCCAGTTGTCATTTATTGTGACAACATGAGTAGTATACACTTGGCAAATAACCCAGTCTATCATGCTAGAACAAAGCACATTGAGGTGCATTATCACTATGTGCGAGAGAGGGTTTTACTAGGTCTTATTGATCTAGTTTATGTCAGCACAGAGGATCAGGTAGCTGACATATTCACGAAGGCATTGGGCGCAGAGAAGCTGCGCAAGTTCAGAGACCTGCTTGGTGTGTAGGAATTGGGATTGAGCTCGAGGGGGAGTGTTGAGATATCGAGCTCCACTCGTGATACGCCAGGGTGACCGTTGTGCATTTATGTCACCGACTTGTCAGTTGCACACGGGTTGGTACACCGCCCATGAATAATAGCTACATGATAGCTATCCTTATCTACTCTAGTTTGTGGCTCAGTTAGTATGCCACCTTAGTTAGTTGAGTTTGATTTGAGACCCATATATAGGGTTCTTCTATTTCTTTGTACGAGAGTTCTTTTGGCTTACACAACTAAGAAGAGGAAATTTGTTTTCAGCCTCCACCCTTGTGTGTATTCCCCCATTGTGCAAGCAAGAAAGCTACAAGTGAGACTCCTTCCTTCTCTCCCACAATCTTGACAGCCCCCCCTAGCATCCAAGCATCCTACTACATTCAAACCAATCCGCGGAGAGACCTCTCGTGGCGGGTTTGGTCCATGTTCCCATCACAGCTATTTAGAACCCCTTGGCTAGGGTTGGCGGCGAGCTAGGGGTGGTTTGGCACACCCTCCAAAAGTTCAACTTGATTCACTATACTCATTTATGAGTTTGGGGTTACACAATCTCTTTTTTATTTTTTTTATTTTTTTATTTTTTTAATAGAAGTAGTATTTTTAAATTTACAAGCCCAAACAAAGGTGCAGGTGAGTGCTCGAGACATCTGCTAAGGTGGGGCCCCTCTCTTGACCCTAGCGTTTGTCTTTCTTGCCTTAGTGGTAATTTCCAATATCCTCCGAAGGGTAGGGAATTTCTTCATTCTGTCCCCCTATGAAGTAACCATAGATTGGCTTAATTTCTTCAAAACCCTAAATAAGTTGAGCCCTATCCTTACGTGTATAGGGTTCATTTTTATTGAACAGCTCTTGAAAAAAATTTCGTATTTCGTAAATGCAATTTATAATTATCTTCAAGATGAATCCCTAGCAGCGTAACTAAATTGATCATGATGCCACACGATTTGGAGGCATATCTTTCCTAGACAATACAATGCTGCAATGCAGGCCTTTGCTTTTGGGAATTCATTTCGACGCGCCTATGCAAAACACAAATAGAGACTTGTATTTTTTTTTTCTTTTGGGTGGAAGATGTGAAGTTATCAGTCCTAAGGAAAAAGTGAACACTCCCCTTTGAAGGTTTATAGGGGCCTAATACCTATTTTAGTCTTGCAATGGCCTAGATATAATTAAATGTCATCGTAGCAATTCAAAAATTTCATGTACTTGATTCAAACTGTCACTTCTACCTTTCCAATTTCACAAGTTTTGTGTTGCAAAGAAAAAAGTAGGATTTCTACTTAATCGACGAATATGCATAAGTGTTTTAACAACCCATTTTTAAGCATGCCAATGTTAAAGCATAATCTAAAGTATTACAAGCATAATCAATAAGGTCCTGGCTTCTCCTTTTTGTGTGCATGAATGCAAAATCTCTCATGCAATTTACTCGTTCAAAAACATACCAGAGTGCAAGTAAGCACAATTTCCAATATGATAAAATGATGTAAACTAAATGGTGGTTAGTTATGATAGACTTTCGCCGAATAGCTTTCCCTTCCCAATGAAGTCGACCTATGTCCTTAAGACCTCCCATCAGGGTAGGGTGTATGGAATGCACTTGATAACCAAGTGATGCGGTTCCTTGCCCCATGGCTCCATTGGTTGAGGTGGGATTCGTGTTCAGTTGGACCTTACTTCATTTGGGAGGCATCATATGATTTGGCTTTTGCTTCGCAGCTACTCACCTAGATTGTTAGAGAGACTGCTCCTCGTGGAAGGGACTAGTCTGCAAGGACCTTCTCCAAGAGGAGGGGAAAGAAAGAGAGTCGGCGAGCTCTGAGTTCTTCAATGAGGGAAAAAAAAGAAATTTCCTTCTCTCTCTCTCTCTCTCTCTCTCTCTCTCTCTCTCCCTCTCTCTTCTCTTACTCTCCCTTTCCTCTCTTCTCTCTCTCTCTCTCTTCTCTTACTCTTCTCTTAATTTCTCTCTCTCTCTCTCTCTCTCTCTCTCCTCTTACTCTTCTCTTACACTTTCTCCTTCTTCATCTTTTTCCAGTGTCTAGTGGCGTAACTAGGGGGGTTAATTCTTTTTTCCAATTAAAAAAATTCATTTGGGGGGGGCATATGGCGGGAAGGAGGGGGGAGGAAAATGTTACATTCTTCCCCCCTTAAGGAATCGAGATGTCCTCATCTCGAAAGGATTTGGGGGTATTGTTGGTTGAGAGTACTCTCGTCAGTCCATGTGGTATCTTCTTATGGAAAGTCCTTCCATTGGGGATGAGGTACTCCTTGAGGATTCTACTCCTCAATCTCTTTTCTCAAATTTCTAGGATTCTAGCTGGCCAAAGCTCAAGGACTCCTTGGCTTGGCATTACAACTTGTTGATCATTGAATATATGGCTAGGATTTGGTACATATTTCTTTAGTAGGCTAACATGAAATACATTGTGAACCTTTACGTTCTTAGGGAGTTGGAGTTTGTAGGCATTGGACCCTAGGCATTTGAGGATCCTGTAGGGTCCGCAATACCTTGGACTCAATTTTTTAAATTCCCCCAATGACAGGGAACTCCTCTTGGGCCATACACGAATAAAAATCATATCTCCCTCATTGAAGAGTCTCTCTTGTCTATTTAGATATGCGTAGGCTTTCTGCCTATCCTTGGTGACTCTAATGTCTTGTTTGATGGTCTTAACCTGCTCATCCATCTCCTCGAGCATTTCCTTAGAAGCTTCTACTCTTAAAGTAGGATCGAAAAAGTTCAATGAGGAATGGCAATCATCCCCATACAATGCTTGAAAATGTGTCATTTGGATGCTTCGTTGGTAGGAAGCATTATAGGCGAACTCTACTAATTGTAGATATTGAATCCATTTATTGGGTTCGTGACAGCAATAAGCTCTAAGGATATCTTCAATGACTTGATTGAACCTCTCTGTTTGGCCTTCAATTTGAGGGTGATAGGATGTGCTGAAACAAAGTTGAGTCCCAATGGCCCCAAATATCCCTCTCTAGAAGTGAGATGCGAAGAGGGAGTCATGGTCACTGACGATCCTTCTAGGCAACCCATGGAGCCTGAATATCTCCTTGATGAACAGTCTGGCAATATCTGAAGCTTCATAATTTGTCTTGACCAGAATGAGGTGTGCAACCTTGGTGAGCATATCTACTATAACCATAATTGACTTATAGCCCCCTTGCATTGAGGGTAACCCAACAACAAAATCCATGCTGATAAATTCCCACTTCATTTGGGGGACATCGAGAGGTTGTAGCTTCCCAGGCATCTTGACATGTTCCGCCTTGATGAGCTAGCAAGACAAACATTCCATGATATATTTAAGCACGTCTCCCTTAAGTCTTCTCCAATGGTAGCTTTTTCTGACTGTATTGAGGGTTTTTGACATATCCGGGATGGCCTAAAAAGGGGGAGTCATGTGCTTCCCAAAGTATTCTTTGTTTGAGTTTCCTGCTGGAGGGTATGCATAATCTTGTACTAAAATAGACAAGTTCCTCATTGATGGAGAATTCTTGATATTTGACCTTAACTTTCGGATTTTGGTCCTTCCCCAAAATTTCCTCTATCATCACCAGATATTCCAGATCATGGCTAGCTTCTGCTCTGGCTAATTCAAGGATAGGGTTGCTAGGCATTGACACCATAGTTGCCAAAGATTCAGCCATTGAGGGTTCCTCCATGATAAGAGAGTTGAGGAATGCCTTGTGACTTAGAGCGTCAACGACCACATTCTCTTTGTCGGGTCAATATTTGATCTCAAAATCATACTCTTGTAGAGAACTTCTACCCAACAACGTTGCCTCATGTTGAGGTCGGTCTAGGTGAAGATCCATTTCAGGCTCTTATGGTCTGTGATCAAAGAAAACTTGTTACCAAGCAAGTAATGTCACCAAAGTTTGAGGGCATGGATCACTGCTAGCAGTTCCATGTCATGGGTGGCATAATTCCTCTCATGGATTTTTAGCTTCCGTGAGGAATAAGCTACAAGATTACCTTCTTGCATTAGTACACAACCCAGTGCAAGTGTGCTAGCATCCTGACAACTTCAAATTCCTTACTTAAGTCAGGGAGCTTTAGAATTGGTGCTGTCACCAAGCTATGCTTGAGTTGATCAAAACTTGCTTTTTCAGAGGGCATCCACATTATGGCAACTTGTTTTTTAAGAAAATTTGTGAGGGGTGCTGCGATTAAAGCATAGTCATTAATGAAGATCCTGTACCAGCCTATTAATCGAAGAAAGCTACGCACTTCTTTAATAGTAGGAGAACACTTTTGAACATCCTTAACCTTGGTAGGGTCTACAGAGATCCCTTCATTTGACACAATAAATTGGAGATATTCAATCTGCCTTTTTAAGAAGGCACAATTTTTCTTCTTAGCATAGAGCTTGTGAGTCCTCATGGTCTCAAGGAGGATGCGAAATTGGGACTCATGATCTGCCTCCTTCTTGGAATAAACCAAGGTGTCATCAAAGAAGAGTACGAAATCATCGAGGTGTAGTCTAAAAATGTCCTGCATTAGCATGTTAAAGATGGCGGGGGCATTAGTCAATCCAAAAGATATTACCGTGAATTCGAAATGACCATATCTGGTATTGAATGTCGTCTTTGGAATATCCTCATCCTTGACGCGAATCTAATAATACCCTGACCTTAAATCAATCTTGGAGAAGATTTTTGCTCCCTACAGTCAATTGAGTAACTCATCTATCCTTGGAATGGGGTATTTATTTTTTATGGTTACTTAGTTCAGGCCTCTATAATCAATGCAGATACCATCCTTCTTCTTTTGGAACAAGACTGGAGCTCCCCAAGGAGAATTGCTAGGGCGTATGTACCCTTGGTCCAATAGTTGTTTGAGTTCTTCCTTAACTCAATGGCCTCAAGAATGGACATCTTGTAGGGCCTTTTTGCAATTGGAGCAGCTCCTAGGAGTAGTTTAATCTCATGATCCACTTCCCTAGGCAATGGTAATTCAGCCAATTCCTCTGGGAACACATCCACATATTCTTTTAGCCATGATGGTTCTTCATTAGTGTCTTCTTCCTGATTGGGTTTGTTTAGCTTGATCAAGTAGACGAGTAACCCCTTTCTTATTCCTCCTTGAACTATTCACGTTGCTTTAGCTAGCTAGATCTTTGGTTTACCTGCTTCACCTTGTGTTGTAACTAGCTCACCCTTAGGATTTTGAAAGGAGACTTGGCCCTTTCCACAATGAATGTGAGCATCATTGGGGATTAGCCAATACATCCTGAGTAGACATTCATGGACACCTAGATTTAGTACTCTGAACCTAACAGTTGTGGGCTCATTTCCGAGTTGGAATTCCACCTTAGTAGTTTGTCTAGCGCAAGTGATTTCCCACCCATTTGCTAGTTCGATAAGCAAAGTGGGTGCAGCTATAGTGGCTATCCCTAACCTTCTTGCACATGTCGGTGAGATGAAAGAAAGAGTGCTCCCACAGTCAATTAGGGTTTTGAATTCCTTACCCTGGTAGTCCGATGGTGTTTGAATCACCGAGAATTGGCAGTTTGGCCCCTTCTTATGGAGGGCGGCATGAATGATTGCCCTCTCAATCTTGGCTTCCATGCACAGATCTTCTTCTTCATCTAATCCTTTAATGCTAATATTGGAAGTTTTTGCCCTTCCCAATGCTGCATGACCGTGGCCATGGGTAGCCTTGGCTTGGCCTCCTAATTTCCCTTGACGATGGTCCCCGCCAAGTTTGGGACATTCCCTTTTGAAATGCCCAGGTTCATTGTAGTGAAAACAACACAGGCTTTGTTCACTTCTTTGAGTGGGGACAAAGTCATTGATTGCATTTGCTCTTAGCTTCTTCCATTGACCTTGACCCTATCCTTGCGCCCTTTTAATTTGAGCTCTTGACATCCTTGGATTTTGGTCTTTGTAAGCCCAAGGCTTGGATTTTGGATGGATTTCTTGGGCAATTTTGTCCATCACAAAACTTTGAGACCTTTTGGGGGATGCTCATTGTCAGGGCATATTTAGCAAGGAAACAAATTTTGAGTAGTATGCTTCCAAAGACAGGCCCAACTGTCTCAACTTAAAAAACTCATTCATTTTCTGAGTTCTATACGCAGGTGGCATATACCTTCCTTGCACTACTTCCTTTAGTTTTTCCCAAGTTATTGTGCTTTCAGTGACTGCTTGGTCTTTACACCATTGCTTCCACCACAGCCTAGCCTCGTTGGTGAGCTTAAGCTTAGCAATCATGGCTCGGTTCAGAGGTACTATTCCCGCTGCACTAAAATAGTCTTCCATAGATTCAATCGATATCTCAGCATCAACTTTAACAATCTTCCCCTTTCCATCAGATTCTGGTGATTTAATTTGTTTGAGAAGAAACTTCTTCTCTTGTACCTCTGATGGGCTCAGTGCGGTAACATGGTTCAGGATCTGTGCTTGGAGATGTATCAGATTACCATTTAAACTTTCCCGTGTTAGGTTTGCATTTACACACCCCTATACAACTTAAATCAAAGTGCACATATTTTTCCATTGCAAGCATTCAAATGAACATAAAATTCTTATTTAACCATAGGGAAACGTAAGCCTCAAGTACAGTTATTAGGGAATGGATAGGGTTTGGCTGAGATGATTTTTTTTCTTTTCAGGAGTTACATTAATCCCAGGTTAATAATTCTCTTTTGGATTCAGCTAACAGGGATAGAATAGTAGTATGGATTTGGGGAATGGACTCTTAGGAAGCGATAAGTCATGGGAAGTTCAAGAAATCTGTGTTTTTGATAGCCATGACATTCGTGTCACCCCATTATTTTAATTCTGTCCAATGGTAAAAGTTTTACGACCTCATCGTACATGTAGTGGTTCTAATCTACTTGCCGGTGTCCGATGTGTAGGGTCGAGTTTACACAAGCCTCATGGAAGATGAATAACTTGATAATCTTCAAGTCCTCCAGCCGCTTTAACCTCTTCAGATTTTTTTGAAGATAGGTGAGTCGGTTGGCATCTATGTAGCAGTATCCCGCGCTCTAAGTCCAACGCCTTTCCACATACAACGGTGAGGGGTTGTGGAGCCGATCCAGGATCTCCATCATATCGGATCCTCTGTGATAGCTTGAAGATTTCATAGCTGTCATGAACATGATCTGAAATACGAGGAACCTATTCCATGCCTCGTAAGTCTAGAAGCGGCAGCAATCCACAAGTGAGTATAAAAGAAAAACATTTACTAATGGACACATAACCTCACTCTTCTTGATTTTTCTCCCTAATTGTTTTAGTGGTAGGTCGGCTTTGATACCAATTGTAATGTGCCCGCCTATCGGCTGTCCAAGCACGTTTTTAGTGGTCTGACGAGTCTAAGCGATGCCACCCGGCACTCCCATGGAATGCCACAGGGTTTGTTGCCTAGGGTTTCTCAAATCCACCTCACAACGGAATGTTTGTAGCCAAACCCACTAGGATCAACCTAAACTTGAGTCCCTAGTGGTCAAGGTCTCCTACATCATTCTAGTGTTGGTTTTGGACATCCTACTTTGCGCAAAGATAACCAAGCTGAAGCAAACCCATGCCACACTTGGTTCAAAGAGAATGGGAAACGAGAGGAATGCAACAATCCACCTTTCTACCCATAGGCATAGTCCCATTCCGGTCCCCTAAAACAATATGAGTCGGGGTCCTAGCCTAACGATTTCTAAGCGTCAATCGTAAGAAAAAACCTTGTGAGAAGCCTCCCAATTCTCTAGGACTACCCTGCAGTAGGACAGACCCATCGGTGGTTCCGCCCTCCCGCTTCCCTCACTTGGCGTACTTTAGTTGTCTAATTAGCCCTATCACTTTTAAGTGTGACATGTAAAAACAGCTTCCTTAATTAGCCTTTTTATAGGATAGGGTTCGTTCATGTAATCTTATGGCATTGACACGAAAACAAATTCGAACAGGTTCCCTGGAAGTACTTAATATTAGCAAATTATTAGAGTTACAAGTCTTGTTCAAAAGGGACAATATTCGCAATTTGTAAGGATGGACTTTATTTCCACCAAGTTTCTGCCTTGCACTAGTAACAAGCGCTCTCGAAAATATATTCCAAGTCACGCTAATCGTTTGAGTAGGGCCCAGAGGTAGGAAATGTACAGCTAGAGCCCCCCCTAGCATCCAAGCGTCCTTCTACGTTCAAACCAATCCGTGGAGAAACCTCTCGTGGCACGTTTGGTCTGTGTTCCCGTCACGACTATTTAGAACCCCCTTGGCTAGGGTTGGTGGCTAGCTTGGGATGGTTTGGCGTGCCCTCCAAAAGTTCAACATGATTCACTATACTCATTTATGAGTTTGGGGTTACATAATCTCTTTTTTTTTTTTTTTGAAAATTTTTTAGAAGCAATGTTCCTAAATTTACAAGCACAAACAAAGGTGCAGGTGAGTGCTCGAGACATATGCTAAGGTGGGGTCCCTCTCTTGACCCTAGCGTTTGTTCTTCTTGCCTTAGTGGTAATTTCCAATATCCTCCGAAGGGTAGGGAATTTCTTCATTCTGTCCTCCTATGAAGTAACCATAGATTGGCTTAATTTCTTCAAAACCCTAAATAAGTTGAGTTGAGCCCTATCCTTGCATGTAGAGGGTTCATTTTTATTGAACGGCTCTTGAACAAATTTTAGTACTTCGTAAGTGTGGTTTATAGTTATCTTCAAGATGAATCCCTAGCAGCACAACTAAAACTGATCATGATGCCACACATTTTGCAGGTGTATCTTTCCTAGACAATACAATGCTACAATGCAGGCCTTTGCTTTTGGGAATTCATTTCGACGCGCTTATGCAAATCACAAATAGAGACTTGTTTTTTTTCTTTTTTCATTTGGGTGGAGGATGTGAAGTTATCAATCCTAAGGCAAAAGAGAACATTCTCCTCTGAAGGTTTATAGGGGCCTAATACCTGTTTTAGTCTTACAATGGCTTGGATATACTTAAACATCATCGTAGCAATTTAGGAATTTCATGTACTTGATTCAAGCCATCACTTGTACCTTTCCAATTTCACAAGTTTTGTGATGCAAAGAAAAAAGTACAGTTTCTGCTCAATTGACGAATATACATAAGTGTTTTAACAACCCATTTTTAATCATGCTAATGTTAGTGCATAATCTAAAGTATTACGAGCATAATCAATAAGGTCTTGGCTTCTTCTTTTTGCATGCATGAATGCAAAATCTCCCATGTAATTTACTCGTTCAAAAACATACCAAAGTGCAAGTAAGCACAATTTCCAATATGATAAAATGATGTAAACTAAATGGTGGTTAGTTATGATAGAATTTCACCGAATAGCTTTCCCTTCCCAATGAAGTCGGCGTATGTCCTTAAGACCTCCCATCACGGTAGGGTGTATGGAATGCACTTGATTACCAAGTGATGCGGTTCCTTGCCTCGTGGCTCCATCGGTTGAGGCAGGATTCGTGTTCTGTTGGACCTTACTTCGTTTGGGAGGCATCGTATGATTTGGCTTTTTCTTCGCAGCTACGCACCTAGATTGCTAGAGAGACGGCTCCTCGTGGAAGGGACTAGTCTGCGAGGACCTTCTCCAAGAGGGGGGGAAAGAAAGAGAGATGGCAAGCTCTGAGTTCTTCAACGAGGGAAAAAAAAACAATTTCCTTCTCTCTCTTCTCTTACTCTCCCTTTCCTCTCTCTCTCTCTCTCTCTCTCTCTCTCTCCTCTTACTCTCTCTCTCTCTTTCTTCTCTTACTCTCCCTTTCCTCTCTTCTCTCACTCACACTCTCTCTCTCCTCTTACTCTTCTCTTGCAGTTTCTCCTTCTTCAGCTTTTTTGAGCGTGAAGGGTCCCCATATCCCCATGCTTAAGCCTTTTTATAGGGACTTCGGGGGGGGGGGGGGGGAGGGGGGGGAGAAATTAGTAATGGCAGTCCCCTTCCAACCTCAAGGGCACACGGCAGAAGCCCCCCTTCCACCTCCAATCATGTGGCATCAACCCCCTACCACCTCCATGGCCATGGCAGCCTCCTACGTGGACATCACGACAACTCCCCCTCCTTGGTCCATTGACATTATTGTTAGATATGATCAATGCCCCACCCTCATTAGGTGCTACCAATGATCCATGGTGCTCAAAGTTGTAAGGCCCCCATTATGAGGAGAAGCCAAATGTGAGCCTAGACATTGGTTGAGTCATGACTTTCATATCAGATGAGGTCTATGTGACCGGATGGCAAAAAGGTGACTGTTGTGGGTCTAATCTTTGGGTTAGACGGAGTGGTTAAGTTGGTAGCAACTTGAGACACATTGCATCGAGTTGCGATGTAAGGGAGTTAAAAGTGGGTCTGGGGGCCGCGGAAGCGGCCCCTGGCTGGGGGGGTCCCAGGGGGGCCAGCGGCCCCCCTGGCAGGGGTCCGGGGGCAGCGCCCCTGGCTCGATGGTAAAGGGAATATTCCCTGGCCGACCAATGGAGGCTCATATGGTAGGTCGCCGACCTAACAACCTTCGCGGGCTATAAAAGCTAAACCCCTTCGCAGCCATCTCTCACTCATCTTTCACCCAGTCAGAGTTGTTCCAGCTAGCCTTAAGATCTTCACCTATCTTTTGTCTAGATCGCCATCTAAGCTTCACACAGTGGAAGCGCACGGGTGGACAGAGCCATATTTGTATCAGTTGTTTGAAGTTAAAGAATTTACTGATTCTCCTCTTATCTGTTGTGTACTCTCTATCTCTTTCTCAGATTTTGTTCGCTGCGTTGTGTAATATTTTACATGGTATCAGAGCCCAGGGGGCTCTAGAGATCGGAGAGTGTGCAAGAGACAAAGGCTTCAATAGCAAAGAGAAACTATGTCGACTTTCGGAAGCGGTGCAGGAGGTGGTGTTGCTGTACCGGCTATTCAAACACTGAGGATTCGTCCACGAACCTTCAGCGAAGGCAAGTTAGATGGTACAAACTACACCTTGTGGAAGTTCAAAATTACAACTATCCTTGATTCTTATGAGCTTCTGGAGACTGTGCTGGGGACTGAAGCAAAACCACAGCCTACCCCCGACCCATCAAATCCTGGTGTGATGATTCCTCCGAATGCAGATCTTCTACGAGCTTGGAAACGAAGGAATGCAGATGCATTGTGTGCCTTAGTTACAAGTTGTTCTAACAGTGTTCTGACTTTGATTCAGCATACAACCAAAGCATGAGAGGCTTGGAATGTACTAAGGAGTCAGTATGAAACACGAAACCAAACAAGGATTCAAAACTTGGAGAATCAACTAGCAGCGGAGAAGTTTCCTGAAGGAGAGACGGTTGAAGCATTCATCACTCGGATTAAGAATCTGTGCGACCAGATGGTTGGCGCTGGGATACAAAAGAGTAGCGAAGAGCTAGCTCAGAGGCGTCTTCGGATTTGTCCACAAAAGTTTGATGGACTAGTAACTGCCCTTAATACTCAGGTGAGACCTCAAGCTTTGACTTTTGAAGAGTTTTGTGCATTATTACTGGAGGAGGAGTTGAGGCTGAAAGCCTGAGAAGGAAGCAACAATGGAGATGCTACATTCTCTGCCAATGCAAAAGGCAAAGGTGTTTCCTCCACCAAAAATGATGGTGACAAAAAGAAGAAGGGCGGCAAGAAGAAGTTTCAAGGAGAGTGCTTCTACTGCAAGAAGAAAGGACATGTAATTGCAAATTGTCATGTCAAGAAGGCAGATGAAAAGAATGGTACCCTTAAAAGTAAAGGGAAAGAGACAGCCAATACGGCTAAAGCAGAGTTGGAATTATTCATGGCAACCATTGAGGAAGTGTGCTCCTCGGCGCAAGAAGAATCTACCACTGACTCATGGGTGTTGGATAGTGGGGCCTCCCACAACATGACCAACAAGAAAGGTCTATGCAGTTCTATGCAGCCTCTACAAGAATCCATCACTGTGACGGTTGGAAATGATGGTAAATGCCCTGCTGCGGGCACAGGTACTATTTCTTTTGTTGCTGCAAATGGTGAAGTAAAAAAGATTTCAAATGTGTTGTATGTTCCCGAAATTAAGAGAAATCTCTTATCAGTTGCTTCCATAACTGATCTTGGTCATGAAGTGAGGTTCAAGAAGACAAGTGCAGAAATTATTGATAGTGCTGGCACAATTGTTGGCAAAGGAGAAAGAAGGAACAACCTGTATGAGCTAAGTGCTCTTACAGCCACCGCTAGAGTGGGCACAGGTAAGCTTTGGCATGAAAGGTTTGGACACATCGGATTTGCAGTATTGAAGGAGATGCAAAAGCAAGGTATGGTTGCTCACCTATCTACAATAACTGAATTGAAGGAACCATGTGAAGCTTGTATGATGGGCAAGCAACAGAGAAAGGCATTTCCACAAGAAAGCAAGAATAGAGCATAGGCTCCTCTAGAGTTAGTGCATGCTGACTTGTGTGGTAAGATGCCTACACAGGCCTTGGGGGGATCTTCTTATTTTATGTTGATTGTCGACGACTACAGTAGGAAGATGTGGGTGTACTTCCTTCATGATAAGGCTCAAGCTTTTGGTAAGTTTAAAGAATGGCTAATACTTGTTGAGAATGAAACAGGGAAAAGTGTGAAGAAATTTAGAACAAACGGTGGTGGTGAGTTCAACTCAAAGGAGTTTGAAGGCTTTTGCAAGAGCAAAGGGATCAAGTGTCAATTGACGACGCCTCACACACCTCAGCAAAACGGTGTTGTGGAACGCAGGAATCGCACCATTGTGGAGATGGCAAGATGCATGCTAAAGGGAAAGGGATTGCCTAACCATTTTTGGGCTGAAGCTGTTAATACTGCAGTCTACATTCTAAATCGGAGCTATACAAAGGCTGTCAAGGGAAAAACACCTCATGAGGCTTACACTGATAAGAAACCATCTGTCTCACATTTCAGAATTTTTGGATGTGAATGCTATGCACATGTTCCAGATGAGAAGAGAAACAAGTTACAACCAAAAAGCAGAAAATGTATCTTCTTGGGTTATAGTGATGAGCAGAAGGCTTACAAATTATATGACCAAGAGGCAAAGAAGATCATTGCGAGCCGTGATGTGGTGTTCAAGGAGGAGCCGCATACAGTGGAGGAGGAGAAGGCAAGTTCTTCCACTTTATCATCAAGCAAAGAAGTAGTCCACTATGAACCTGTCCCGAGAGCTATCCCTATCCTTAAGGAGGAGGAAGCATCATCTTCAGATGATGAGGAAAAATTTCACCAACTTGACATCACCCCACTGAAAAAGCCATTGCCGCACTGGGTGAAGCAGCTCTATGACCATAATAATCCTATGCCTGCATCTCTTGAGGAGAAGGCAGATGGACCAAGGAGGTCTCAGAGAATAGAGGAGAAAAGGAGGGCTTCTGCTCACATAGTCAATATGGCCTTGATGGTTGAGATTATGAGAGAAGTAAAGGAGCCAACTGACTTAGAAGAAGCACTTGCAAATCCATCATGGAAGGTTGCTATGCAGGCGGAGTATGACAGCATAATGAAGAATGACACTTGGGAGCTAGTGGATCGACCAGCAAAGCGGAAGGTTATTGGCACCAAGTGGATCTGGAAGGTAAAGTACAAGGCTGATGGTACCTTAGAAAAGTACAAAGCTAGACTGGTTGCCCAAGGATTTTCACAAGTTGAAGGGTTTGATTTTCAAGAGTCATTTGCCCCAACTGCCAGAATGACCACTATTCGCATGGTACTTGCAGTGGCTGCCCACAAGAAGTGGCCAGTGTACCAAATGGATGTTAAGTCAGCGTTCTTAAATGGTGACCTCAAGGAGGAGGTGTACGGGGCTCAGCTACCAGGGTTTGAGGCCCCCCATTCTGAGAACAAAGTGTGTAAGCTGAAGAAGGCATTGTATGGGGTGAAACAAGCCCCCAGAGCATGGTACCAGCGGATAGATAAGTTCTTTTTAAGCCTAAACTTCAAAAGATGTGCCTGAGATGCTAACTTGTATGTTTACAGAGATGGTAAAAAGTCTGTAGTGATTGTCCTATATGTGGACGACCTTCTTATTACAGGTGACTATGAAGATATGATCAACCAAACTCAAAAGGCTTTGAGTTCTGAGTTTGAAATGACAGACTTGGGCTTGCTGCACTATTGTTTGGGGATTGAAGTCTGGCAAGAGCCAGGAAAGATCTTCATCTCTGAGAATAAGTATGCATGGGAGATCTTGAAGGCATTTGGCATGACCGAGTGCAAGGAGATAGCTACACCTATGGAGGTGAATGCAAAGTTATCCGTCGAGGATACATCAGCACTAGCAGACATTGGGAGGTATAGGAGGTTGGTCGGAAGTCTGATCTACTTGTGTAACACCAGACCAGATATCAGTTTTGCTATTGGTGTTTTGAGCAGGTTCTCAAACAAACCTCATGAGAGTCATTGGAAGGCTAGGATGCGGGTGCTTAGATACTTGAAGAAAACTCTTGACTATGGTATCACATACAGTTTCGGAACTTCTCTTGTGGGGAACTGTGACTCAGATTGGGCAGGAGACATTGATTCCAGGAAGTCAGTTTCTGGTTATTGTTTCTCTTTGGGTTCAGGGATTTTCTCTTGGATTAGTAAGAAGCAACCAACAGTGGCATTGTCTTCTACCGAAGCAGAGTACAAGGCAGCTTGTTTTGCTGCATGTGAAGCCGTATGGTTGAGAAGGATTCTATGGCATATGGGAGTGCAGGATGAAGAACCAACTGTGCTGAGATGTGACAATCAGAGTTGCATCGCCATTGCCAAAAATCCAGTGTTTCATGCATGCACCAAACATATAGAGATCCAGTATCACTATGTGCGTGATTTGATGGAGGATGGGATAGTGGAATTGGTCTACTGTCCAACAGAGGAGAATGGAGCAAATATCTTCACCAAAGCACTTACGAAGGATCTGCTTCAAGTTCATCTTCAGAGACTTGGCATTGGGCCGAGGAGATAGTTCACCTATGGGTGGACATTGAGGGGGGGTGTTAGATATGATCAATGCCCCACCCTCATTAGGTGCTACCAATGATCCATGGTGCTCAAAGTTGTAAGGCCCCCATTATGAGGAGAAGCCAAATGTGAGCCCGGACATTGGTTGAGTCATGACTTGTATATCAGATGAGGTCTATGTGACCGGATGGCAAAAAGGTGACTATTGTGGGTCTACTCTTTGGGTTAGACGGAGTGGTTAAGCTAGTAGGGGGTAGCGCCCCCGGCCCGATGGTAAAGGGAATATTCCCTGGAATATTCCCTGGCCGACTAGTGGAGGCTCATATGGTAGGTCGGTTAGCAGGCCGACCTAACGACCTTCGCGGGCTATAAAAGCTAAACCCCTTCGTAGCCATCTCTCACTCATTTTTCACCCAGTCAAAGTTGTTGTTCCAGCTAACCTTAAGCTCTTCACCTATCTTCTGTCTAGATCGCCATCTAAGCTTCACACAGTGGAAGCGCACGGGTGGAAAGAGCCATCTTTGTATCAGTTGTTTGAAGTTAAAGAATTTACTGATTCTCCTCTTATGTGTTGTGTACTCTCTATCTCTTTCTCAGATTTTGTTCGCTGCGCTGTGTAATATTTTACAATTATAGCCCCCCTCCTCTCACGACATCCGCCATTTGGTAGCATAACCAGGGGGTTAATTCTTTTTTCAATAAAAAAATTTCATTTAGGGGGGGTCATATGGCGGGAAGGAGGGGGGAGGAAAATGTTAGAGAATGGGAAACAAAGAGGTAGACCCTTATGTAGCTTGTTAGACCTCTCCTTTTCTCTCTCCATTATCCATACATATACATACATGCATGAGACATACATACATAAATGAATGTATGCATGCATACATATACATTCATGCTTTTTGACTCTAGGACAAACAAATTACCAAATGATACGACTTCACAATAACGATCCCAAAGACAATAAATCATCTAGAAGAACATGCACAAAGCTAGTAAGGTAGGGCCCAATATTGTTTGCATAACCTCCTAAAAATGTGGGTATTTGTAGAAGCAGAACACATTAAATTTTGTGCCATTGAAGCCCCTATGCCATTATTCTCTCAAAGGGAAGGTGTACACACTCTTCTCAACTTTGGTAGGGGGGATAAGACATGTGCCTACCTTTTCAATTAGCCCAATATGACATATGCCTATAACATGAGCTCAAAAGAAAGGGTTGTTGAATCAAATGCATAAAATTTATAAAGGGGTTGACTTATAGATTGGGGTAGCTTTAGAATTATAGAAAAATAAAATTATTTTATGAAGAAATTAACTATATTTATCAATAGGAAGCTCATAGATTAGGTATTTTATAAACAAGCATTGAATACACATTATGTACATGGTTTATACATTGTCAACCCCTTGGTTAGAGTCTATGTGGCCTAGTAACTCTGTGCATACTAGAGATATGGTGTTGGTCCCTTGCAATTGGTTGAGGGACCAACAATAAGATTAATTGCGGCTGCCATGGAGCACTTGATGTTATCATAGCTTAGTTTTTGCTTTTTCTAGGTGACATTCTATCCGAGCCACCATCAAATATTCATTTTCATGTAGCTATGGAAGCATAGTTTGGTCTCCATACTCATGGTGAATATTGCCTACATGGGTGCCAAATGGAGGAACTCCATGAATGCTAGTAATAGCTCATGTAAGTTCTTGCTTCTATCCACATTTTGTAACATCTTTATTAGAGTAAATGCCTCTATTGATATAGCATATGTATGGTACATTGTGTGGGAAGAGATCATGAAAAAGGAAGATCTTAGATAAAGGTACTCTACTAGCATGGTGGTAATAGATTCAAGTAAGAATGCCACCTCCAAAACTCTATTGGCATTACATCTAAGTAGGCATATGCATTCCCAAAGGTTCACTGCAATGGCAAGCTATGAAGATGAGCTTTCAGTATTGAAGGAGACACATGTAAAACTTGGATTATATCTAAGTCTTGAAGATCTAAGTCTTTCATTATTGAAGGAGACACAAGTAAAACTTGGATTATATCTAAGTCTTCAAGATCTAAGTGATCCATCCATATACTAGCAAGTTGTGAGGTGTCTTATTTATGTCTGACACACTAGCCTAGATGCGGAGTTTGCAATATTAAAAATGAGAATGTTTATGTTTACCACACTAGGCTAGATGTGGAGTTTGTAGTATTAATATGAGCAAGTTTATGCAATCCCAAGGTTCAATGGAATGGCAAGCTATGAGTATGATCTTTCATGATTGAAGGAGGCATGCATTTATCTTTGATTCTACTCACATATTGGTGATACACAACTACATGCTTTTTGTGATTCTACTACCTAAGCAAGTTGTTATGAGACTCTTGTCACAACACCATACTTACTAGTTAATTTTGATCCTACTATGAAATCCATGGAGCCTTGATATTGTTGTGCCTAGAAATACAAGAGTATATAATTATCTAGAAATAAATTAAAATAACTTGTAATATCAATAAAATCATTGTTGTACTTATAACTCAAGAAATCATGTACTTTGATGGTAAAGGAGAAGTGTTAATCCTTGGAAGGGTGTTGGAAGGAGCTATGGGGTAATGAAAAAAAACTAGGCATTTAAGTTGGCATTTTGAATACATGAAGCGTTCCAATAGTTCCACAAGGAGGAATACTCAATGTTCTTTTTAGCATACCATATTTTTCAAAGGACGTATGGAGGAATGCCATCTTTAACTTGACTATAAGAGAAGCCTTAGATGGAAACTATCCATTATGTAAAGCTACAATCAAATAGAGTATCCCAAAAGAAGGCTCCCTTCTTCAGCATATTAGTCAAAGGTTCTACAATTGTTGTATAGTGCTAAATAAATCTCTAATAGAACAAAGAAAGACCAAGAAACCCATGTAAAGATGTGGTATTAGGTGTGGGCCAATCCTTGGCACATTGCACCTTTTTGGGTTCATCCTATATTCCATGCTCACCCACAATGTGACCCAAATACTCTACCTTAGTTTTCACGAATATACATTTGCTCTCCTATGCAAACATTCTATACTCCCTTAATATTTCAAACACCCTCATGATGTGTAGTACGTGTTCTTTTAATGATCTACTATAAATGAGAATGTTGTCAAAGAATAGAAGCACAAATTGAAAAAAAGGGGTGTAAGATCTTATAAATGAGACTCTTAAAAGTAGCAAGGGCATTTGTCAATGTGAATGACATTATAAGAAAATGATAAAGTCCTCGATTTATGCAAATCTTGTTTTTATCTAATCACCCACTCTCATGAATATCTGATGGTATCTCAATCTTTGTGAAATACTTTGCTCCCTTTAACTCATGCAAGTCATCAATCCTAGATATCAAGTACCTGTTCTTAACCTTAATTTTATTCAAGTCCCTATAATCAATAAATATCCTAAAAGAACCATCTTTCTTCTTGACTAATGAGATGGGGGATGCATAAGGAGACGAACTCAACTCAATGAACCCCATCTCAAACAACTACTTGACTTGCTTTACAACTTCTTGGTGGTGCACATGGTATCACCTTGCTTGTAGATTACAAGCTTTTCCAAGGCTTTCTATTTTTTCAAAATGTCTGACAAATTCAACCAGATTATCAACAAGAAGCTTGATAAGAACAATTATCCTACACAGAAGTTTAAAATGACAAATTTCTTAAAGGGCAAAGGTGTTTGGAACTACATTGAAGGAGACATGGCAATAGCACTTGAAGTTTCATATGAAATGCTACTGCATAATAGTTAAAGGCTAAGAAAGAATGGGATCAAACATAGAGTAAAGTCATGTATTGGCTATCTATCAGTGTCACAGATAGCCGGATGGGCTATTTACAAGAATCTAAAACCTCCACTATTGCATGAAAGAAATTGGCAAGGTTGCTCGAAGAGAAACAAAGGTCAGAAAACTACAACTCAAGTCAAAGCTGAATCAAGTCAAAAGAGGGAGCTAATCTATTAATGATTATGCCTTGAAGATCAAGAGTATTGTGGAAGATCTTAGATATATCAGTGAGGTATTTGATGATGATGATGTTGTTGTGTGTGCATGCTTAGATGGACTTGGAGATGAACTACAAGAGCTTCTAGTCACCTATGAATATGAGGGATGATATCCTTGATTTTGTAGACTTGATTTCTATGATGATACTTTAGAAGAAGAACCTTGGCTTGGATTCCTCTTCTTCTTAAAATAAGAAAATGTCTAAACAAGTGTTTTACTCTACTAGTAGAGGTAGAGGTCAAGCAGAGGCTAAGATGGTGATCGTGGTCAAGGTTATGATTCACAACAAAATAGAGGAACATAGTCTTGAGGAAGGGGGAGTCAAAGAGGACAAGTTGCATATTCTCATAGGCTACAAAATTTTGGTGATAGCAAAGAATGTTGGCATTGTAGTTAGAAAGATCACATTTTTAAAAATTGCTTCAAAAAGAAGGCTAAATTTAGAAATGGGAAAAAGTAGCAAGGTAACTATGCATCCAGTAGCATAAACAATGATAACATAAGTGAACTATTGTTTGTTATGCAATACTTTATAAATACTATGACTATTGATGGTTCATTATAATGATGTATGGTTTGTAGATTCAGGTGCCTCTAACTTCATGACTTCTCGTGGAGAGTGATTTGGAGAGATACATAGTCCAAAGTCCCCTAGCTATGTGGAGACAGGGGATGATATAGCTCACCCCACTACTCATGTTGGAAATGTTCCTTTGAGTATGCAAGATGGCAAAACTAAGTACTCGGCTAATGTGCTACATGTACCAAATATTACAAAAATTTTAATTTCTGTTGGTTAGATGGTAGAATAGGAATTGCAGGTTTGGTTCACATTTGATAGTTATTATATATAAGATCTAAAAAATGATTGTAGGTTGATTGCAAAAGGAAAATGTGCTGGCCGATTGTTTACTCTTGATGTAAGGCTTCCTCAAATGGATGTTTCCATGTTTGCATAAGCTTTAGGTGTTGTGGAGATTATATTGAAAATCGGCATAAGGAAATTGGTTATGTGAATGTATAGTGATTGAAAGACATGCAGTCAAAATAGATAGTGGATGGCTTGCCTAAGTTTAGAGTTGATGGGATGCACAAAATATGTAAAATATGTCAACTTGGAAAGCAAGCAAGGCATGCATTTCCACATGAAAGTCATGTATGCAAGAAGTCACTTGAATTGATACATTATGATGTGTGGGGTCATACAAAGAGTGAAAATTTGAGTCATTACATGTATTATGTTTTCTTCATTGATGATCATACTCGTAAAGTATGGGTTTACTTCATGCATGAGAAAAGTGAGGTGTTTACTCACTTTAAAAGATTTAAGGCTTTGGTTGAGAAGGAGAAAGGGCTACATATTAAATGTTTAAGATCAGATGGAGGGGTAGAATATCTCTCCAATGATTTTTTTTAATTTATTCCAAAAAAAGGTATACAAAGGCAATATACATGTAGATATACTCCATAGCAAAATGGAGTTGATGAGTGGAAAAATAGGCATATTGTAGAGGTATCATGTGCATTGATATCAAAAAGAAACCCGCCTCATTACTATTGGGTTGAAGCAGTTGCTACTATTATATGCATTATGAACAATACATCCATTGTTGCTATACATGGTATAACACCCTAAGAGAAGTAAATGTATTTGGATGTATTGTTTATATGCATATTCTTGATGAGTTGCACAAAAATTGGGTCCTAAAACAAAAAAATATGTAATTGTTGGATATTCCCTTGAGCAGAAGGAATATAGATGTTATAACCCTATTATACGTGAGCCAAGTGTTGGCAAGGATGTTGTTTTTAATGAAATGAGTAGCTGGTATAGTAATGTGCAAAATGTAGTTGGGGTTAATGAGCATGAGAGTGTGACTATGTAGAAAACAAGTCACCAATCGCACACATTGATGGACCATAAGGGTCTCCTAGTCATGGTTCTATTGATAGACCTTGGGGTGGCATATTGAGATCATAGGTTACACCATCAAGTACATTGTACATGTCAAGAAAAGGTAAATAGAAATTTGGGGACTCATCTATTGTGATATATGTATCGTTAGGTTTCTCTCATGTTGATGCTGATTTAGATGGCTCTAAGCAGAGCTTGGATGAGGAGTTTGGAATTCCATTTATTAAAACACCCAGTGTCTGGAAGGCACAAGAGGATGCTAAAGCACTTGGTAGTGATCTAGGTTCACGCAAGTCAAGTATAGTGAGAAAGATAACACAATGATTTCCGTATGATAGCTATGTATCTCATCATTATGCATACATGGATAAGGTTGTCTAGGATACGGAACCCACTTATTTTGAGGATGCAGTGGTGGGTAATGAGTATTGGGATCATGCTATGGATAAAGAAATGGCTACACTTATGGATAATTACACATGGGAGTTAGTGCCCTTAACTGAAGGAAAGAAAACTATTGGTTGCAAATGGGTTTACAAGGTTAGATGGATTTATTGATATAAGGCACAATTGGTTGTTGCCAAAGGGTATGCACATACTTGTGGTATTGATTATGAGGAGGCCTTCACTCCAATGGCTAAAATGGCCACCATAAGGATTGTCATATCAATGGTTGCATCAAAAGGTTGGATCATGCATCAAATGGATGTTAGGAATGCCATCTTGCAAGGGGAGTTACAAGAGGAAGTTTATGTGTAGCATCCACCTGGTTATGTGAATGATAATCATTCAAAATATGTATGTAGACTTTGTAAGGCCTTGTATGGATTGAAGAAAACACCTAGGATATGGCACGACAAGATTGAAAAATAAATTGTCAAAATTGGATATCATAGAGCACAAGTTGATCACTCACTCTATGTATGTGAGAGTGATGTAGGTATTGTGGGCATTACTATAATGTGGATGATTTGATCATTATAGGTGATACTGAGATAGAGATTGACAAAGTGAAGAGTCTTCTCAAGGCTGAATTTGAAATTAAGGATTTAGGAGATCTACACTATTTTCTTGGCATCGAGATAATCAAGACTCCAAAGGATATAAGGTTGTTACATAGACAATATGCATTGGATATGTTGTAGAAGTATGGTATGGCTAATTACAAGCATATTTTCATACCTTTGGATGTTAGTGCTAAACTTAGTACACATGAGGGTGACTTTATTGAGGATGTTGCTATGTATTAGAAGATTGTGGGAAGCCTTATCTATTTGACAATCACCAGACCATACCTAAACTACACAAGTGGTTTGGAGAGTCAATTTATGTAGCCTCCAAAGAAGCCACATTTGGATATAGTGCAACACACATTGCACTATGTCAAGTCCACATTGGACTATGCCTTATGCTATGGTACATGTGTACTGTTGGACTTGCATGGTTACACAAATACAAATTGGACTAGTAGTATTTTAGATAGGAGATCTACCACAAAGGTTTTATATTTTCCTTTGACAATGGTATTGTTACTTAGAGCAACAAGAAACAATCGACAATTGCCTTCTCTAGTACAAAGGCAGAGTGCAAAGGTGCTACAATTATAATATGTGAGGTAGCTTGGTTATGCAAGCTACCTGGTGATTTTGGGATGCAGGTGGATAACAAGGTTATCGTCTGATTTGATAAGCTTAGTAGCATTCAATTGGATCGGAACCTAGTGTATCATGCATGGTCCAAACACATAGAGGTCCATTACCATTTCATTCAAGAGCAGCTTCTGGCAAGTGATGTTGACTTGGTTTATGTCAGCAAGAGGAACAAGATGCTAACATTTTCTACATGAGTTGGCATCCATTACATGTCTTGGTGATGTGGCATGATATAATTCACTGGCATATTAGGTGACCGACATGAGGATACACGAGTGATTCTACAACTAGACTACACCCATGTAGTCCATCCTTGATTATGGCGCATTTATTGTGCCACCTCTTCTTTCCTAGTGGGTTCACACCTAGTGACCGCATGTACATACATTGTGGTACTTTTCATATTAATATTTTATCATGTAGACTTAGTTCTTTTGTGTAAAAGAAGAAAGAAGAATAAGAAGAAGATTTCAGTCTCTCTTTCTCTCTGTATTCTCAAGTATCCATTGCTTTTGTGTGTGTATGTGTGCTCTCGAGTGCTTCATCTCTCTCTCCTCTTATCTATTTTCATTTGGGTAGGCATGCTAGACTATCTTTGCACCTAGGGGTCCTCAATTTGGATCACTTGGTGGTTTTAGCTCCCCTAGCCTTGTCCCCACAACATGCATGTAGGGCTCATCAAGAGAAAGATATCTCAAGTCACCCGAAAGACCTGTCTCAATGAGCATTGCCCTAAACCTTCCTTTTCACCAACTAGATCCTCAAGTGTGGGACAATTTTGAGTTTACTCAATATTCGACCCAACTCCCAATTGCACAAGCATGAGTACTAGCCATCAAAACACCCATGAGATATACACATCCCTTGGAGAGAGCACTAGTATGTTTGCATATACATCAAAAATCCTGAAGGATCCCTCAGCATGAGTGGCCTTGCATCATCCACCATCCATGACCTTGCCCTATAGTCCTGCCAGTCCTCACAACAATATCTCAACCTTGACTTCCTTTTGAGTAGCCAACACACAACCAACACCCTCAACAACATCCAAAATCCCAAACATCATTGATAACTATGCCATCATTAATCATTAGAGTGCCCTCATGATTATAGCTCATCCCCAAGACATGCCATGGGACTAGCACAAGTCTAGGAGGGGGTAATGTTAACCTCATCACAAATCAAAAGTAAATACAGAAGTAAGGGAATGTCCAACAATGGGAAGGATTAACTTTTTTATCCACATAAAAAAATATAAGTTGAATAATGTGACCAATTAAAATTGAAAGCCGGCTCACTCTTGTGAATTTTGTAATATTTTTGTGGAGTAGAGTATCGTGTAGCTCCTATACCTCTAGATTGAAAAAAAAATCCGTCATGGAGCCATTTGGATAGGCTACCTTCCTAAGGGACAAAAAAGGGTGGAAACCCTCTATATATATATATATATATGTATATATATATATATATATATGTATATATATATATATATATATGTATATATATATATATGTATGTATGTATATATATATGTATGTATGTATGTATATATATATATATATATATGTATGTATATACTGGAATAGGTCATTCAAGTGTGTCAAATTCGTGTGAGCTTTGAGTTTCTCCTTCTACTGCATTGAGCTCTCATATGCTATTGACTCTGTGTGTGTGTGTGTGTGAGGGAGAGTAAGGGAGAGAGTGTGATTGTGAGAGCATGAGGGACATGGCATGAAGCATTAAGTGTTTCTCTTCTCTTTCCTTGTCTCGATATTCATCTCTCAACATCGACCTAGGCTTGTGATGGTAAGCACATCTAGATCAAGAGGTTGCATAACAAGATGGTTACACAATGATCGTGGGATACCCAACTTGTAAGGGATTACTATTGGTTATCATTATTTTTTGTCAGGGTAGCTAGTGGTTTTGAGAGAGAGGTGAGAATTGATTTTCTTTGGATGCTTGAACCCCTAAAATAATAGGAGTTTTGCACTTGTTCCATCTCATCGACCATAGTTGTGACCTAATAGTCTAGTTTGCCCTAATCTTTACATTTCTAGCCATATATTGGTTGAAAACATTATAGGCTTCTAGTTTATGCACTTGCAAAATCTTGAAATCTAACTTGAAGCTAGGATAGATTGAGTGAGAGCTAGGAAAGTGAGACAAGAAACCTATGTTTTTTCCATTATTAGCAAGGAAGTCAATTAATGGAGATATGTTTGAATGAATATGTTCAAAGTTGGTATTATGCTTAATAAGTTGAGTATTTGGAACAGTTCCAAGCACACATCAAAACATAAACATGTCGAGTTACTTTCACTAAAGAAGATGTCCAAGCTTTAAATAGCTCTCAAATAAGCTCATGTGGTAGGGTGAATGGTTGAAAAATGTGAAATTGGCCTTAATGAACAAGGGCTTGAGCAATTAGGCAAAGGGATGAATATAAAGCACTTGCTCTAGGAAGGTCTATATCCGAATTATTTTAAGTCAATGTACAACGTATTAGGCTACAAATTTGTTGGTATGGCATCTTTCATGTACTCTTAGCTTTAGGCAAAGATGTGAAAATTTGGATTTTCAATGCCATTGAAAGTCCTGACAAGTTATAAAAATAATTTCTTCCAAAACTTACAATGCTCTTTACTACTAGTCTCATTTTTCTTTTGAAAATTAGTACATTGCCATGAAATTTTGCACATACTTTAAGTTGCACAAAGCTCATTAAGTTGGTACTATTGGATCCTTTTCCATATTGCCAAAATATTAGATGAATCCCAATCAAACAGCATGAAACACATGGATAGGCAAACACTCACATTGCATGTCTTAAGAAAATTGTTACTATTTTACAACTGTGTATAATCTTGATCCTTTTGATATTTATTTATAAAGACTAAGTAGTGCTTTCAATTATTCAAAATTCCTATCACGTTTTTAAGTAAATAAAACTTAACAAGACACCACGGGATTCAGAAAGTATATGTCTTTGTGGATACCTTAGACTTCAATCTTGGAGTTGTTTTAGTGCAATATAAAGTATCATCATAGTTCAAACCTATTTATTATGCTAGTAGGAGGCTCTATCCATCTTTAAAAAGTGACAAAGTACAAAGTGTACATAGAAGTACAACAACATGAGGAATAGAAGTCATCTCATCCTATGCCCACCATCTTCCTTAGCAAGGCATAGCGTTCCATTGGGAGACTTTTAGTGAGAAAATTTGTAGGATTCTCATAAGCCCTATCTGCTTGTCTTCAATCACTTCTCAATTAAACCATAAAGAATCGATACATTATAAATTGTAGAAAACTATTTTGAAAGAATATAGAATCATGGTTTTGTGTGTATCTAGAGTAGCTTCAAAGCAAAGGAAAGCATGGGCAAATCAATGTGTTAAATTTTTGAAGGGCACGATGTGATGCTTTACAGTTCTCACTTGTGTGAGCATCATGAAAGCTAAACCTTTAGTATGCAAGACCTTATGAAATTCTAAAGGATTTATAATAGGAAAAAGTATTCTTTAATATTTGCAAGGCATAATATTAAAACTTGCTATGAATGGGATTTAGGCCTAAACAATTAGTTCAACCTTCTTATGTTAGTGTTAATGGGTTCATTAAATTGCATGGGTTAACCTAAAGATTAGTTTTCAAGTGATGATGTCAAAAATTTTATGTATCCATCTCGCATGTCCATATGTGTAGATTGTCTTTTCTAGTGACATCTAGGAAGGAATCTCACATTTGAATTCTAATCTCTTATTTCTCTTCTTTGTTTGAGTTAAGGAAGTTATATACTTCTGTGACCTGAATAAGAAGATTGTCTGACAAAAACATTCTGCCATAAAAAACATTAAGGCATGATGTGGTCGAGAGTGACAACAAGCTTTAAGAGCTTCCCCATACAATGATGGTGGGCAAGGGGAAAACTAAAAATGAGAGAGAGAGAGAGAGAGAGAGAGAGAGAGAGAGAGAGAGAGAGAGAGAGAGAGAGAGAGAGAGAGAGAGAGAGAGAGAGAGAGAGAGAGAGAGAGAGAGAGAGAGAGAGAGAGAGAGAGAGAGAGAGAGAGAGAGAGAGATGAAGGTTGCATCAATAGATTCGGGTATTCATACTCCTTTAGTGATGTGAAATTTGTATTGGATTTGGAGGATGTTGGCACCAAGATTTGGCTCATGTGAATAGGCTTCAATTTGCATGGTTGCATTGGGATATATGGTTTGCAAATTTTCATATCCCATCGCATTTGGATTTGTTAGGTCAATGCAAGGGCAAGATTGCATATAGAAGTTGACTCTAGCCTTTGTTTGAGTGAGGTTTTTCAGCTACCAATGAATGAGAATCTAGTGATGTGTAAGTGTTTGGAGGGAAGATGGATAGTGTAGCAAGAGCAATGGATGGAATGTTATGGCTGGTAGAGAATGTCAATATCCCTAATTGGGCTAGTATATTTCATGAATGGCTCATTGATGAAGTTTATGTGTTGCATCCTTAGAGGCTATTCAAATAATGTTATTCTATTGTTTCTTTGCAGCCATGTATGTTAGAATGCAAGCTATGTATCATGATTTGAAAATTGATTTGTTCTTTGTAGGTAGATGCGCAGTTTGATAAAGAAATTGAAAAGTCTGTGAGTAAAAATGATGGGATGTTAAAGGGGAAAAACATTAAGGATGCATCTATTTTTGAGAGGGATAATTAAAGCGATGACTTATAAAGAACTATTGGACATGGGTTTTAATACTTAAATGTTGACAAAATACCACAGTCAAAGTTGGCATGAGGTTTTGAGTGCCCTCATCTAGGTGTATAATAAGGAGAAGTCGGTGGCTAGATTTGATGTTAGAGATAGTGAGAAAGTTGACAAATAGAAAGCTTGAATTGGTTCCAATAACACATGTTTTAGTAGTGAGCTATCTAGGTTACAAGTGGTAAATCCTTCTCTGGACAATGTTTAAGGAAGAGCAAAAATCCATCGGTAGTTGGCATGAGCAAGATTAGAGCCTTGATAACTTAGACTGAATTGTGACAATGTTACACTAGATGTTTTTGAGTTTTCAAAAAGGAATGTAGAAAAAAGAGTGCAATTAAAATCAATGTCATAATTGAGTTGCATAAGAGTTATAGCAGCAATTTCATGAGCAAGGACGAATAATGTAACAAAAGAAACATGATTTGTAGCTTGTAAAGAAGGAGCCTAAGTAGAAAATGCATGAACTAGAGTAGCAATTGAAGGAACCATAGTTTGAAGTAGTGGACTTAGAAATTGGAGAGTAAGTTTCAATAAGAGATGGTGCTAATTTCTCAAAATCATGCAACTTTTGGGGTTGAAAATGACATGTTATTAAAGATATGTAGCCATTAACTTTAGAATTTTAAAGTGAAGTTGATGTTGCAATAGCTACACATGTGAGTATGGCATCATGAAGGAAAACACTTCTAAAAGAAGCATTGGATGCTTGGTAGTTGATGAATAGTAGGCTGCCTTACTACTTTTTCTCGACCTTATGAGGTGTTGAGGGATCTTTTACATTTTTAGTATATGGAAATGACTAGCGATAAGCTAAAAGACCTCTCTTGACACTAAAATTTTGCATTTTTAGTCTATTACCTAACTGCTTGTCTTGAACTCCAAGTTGGAGTGCCCAATATATAAAGGTGTCTAGTACACCACATAACTATAACATAGGCTCCTCCTCAACTGAGTGTTGTGGATTTTGATAACGTTAGGGATTGGGCCACAGGTCCTTGTCTTGTTCTACAAATAATTACACTTATTCCTCTCTTTCTCACCTCAAATCCCTAATGACCCTCGTATCTAAACATCTTGGATGCACCTCACACACTCGGTCAAGGAAAGACAGTTGCAATGTGATAGTGTGTGCAAAAGAATGCTTGAATGCATGATCTAAATGAAATGTGCTCAAATATCTTTGATGTCAAAAATAATGTGCAAGTACAGTGACCATTCTTTCCATCTTTCCATGAGTTTTATCTATATGTTGTGGCAACAAACCAAAGGTACTCAATCTTCCCAACTCATGCTACCTTTGAGCATACAGATAGCACAAAAACATCTTACTTATGATATGCATAAGAAATCGGCACTTTTTAGTAATATTTATTATATTTTTGACTCATTGCTTCATTTAGATTATGATGAATGGTACTAGGGCCATATCTGGTATTATAGAAATGCCTCTTTTGAGGATAAAAACCCTAGTTTTTATGAGTTTTAAAGTTATATGTAGATTTTTTTAAAAAAATTGAAACTTTATGATATTTTTAGAAATTTTCTAATTTGATATAATATTATATATATCGCTTATTTATCTCATAGAAAATAAAAAATAGCAAACAAAATTTTTAAGTACTAAAAATTAAGTGTCAATCTTCCATTTTCTCCCTAACAAACAATTTTCATTTCACCATCATTTATTATGGAAATTAACACACTTACTTGTAGACCACTTTCACATTGTGAGGCACCTGTTGCCCTGTGCAAAAACCAAGGCCATTGATTCTCTTGCAAGCCGCTAATGCTATTGGCATACTTCCATGGGCTTGAGCAACATGTCCCAATCATTCTTTATCACACACCCTTCATCTCTTACACTTGCACCCCCCTTCTCCCATGAGAACAAGTACTTTATATGTAGAGGAGGAGAGAGAAATACTAAATTTTAGAATTCATTATACTTCAAATCAGCATACAAGACTAGCACTATCACATAGAGGGCAAGAGTAGGACCCATTTTTCATGTTCCATGCGATAGATGATGCAAATCTTGCATGCACTAATTAAATCAAGCATCAAAGCATCACATCCACTTTCCTCTCTTCTTTTTATTGTCCACGATTCCTCTCCTCAAGATGCATGCCATTTCCCTCTTTGGCACATATCTTTTAAGATTGGTCCATACCCCTTCTAATCTTGGCCAATTTTTTGGCCTCCTTGGCTGCCCACACTGCATTTCCGTATGGATTAAAGTCCCTTCCTTTGCAAATAATAAGCAGCACATGGTTGGGGCACTTCTCCACTACATGTAGACTTGATTTTGTGCTCTACTTCACTTTTATCTTTAAAATTCCCCACACCTTCCACTTTAAATGCTCCACACCATAAACCACTTTTAAGCTTAAAATATTCATTTGCACCAAAAACACATTGTAGATCTTCTTTAAAAGCCAAAAAATCCTGTAAACTGTACCTCTAAATCTATGCTCATTATAGCATCCATAGAGCAAGAAGGTTTGCCACGACTCATGACTATAACGTAGTGTAAAGATGGAGGGTACATATCTAGTGGTCTAGCAACTCTCGTAGATCTATGTAAAACTAGCTCCATAAGAGCCTCTAACTATTCCACATGTCTATCTTGTAAGATGTAATGTACCCACCTTTATATCTTGGATATTATGTAATATTAGTGATGAATATAATTAAAGATGTTACATATTTTATTGCATATTAGTAACTTCAAGAGTAGTAATATTTGGGAGTGATGAATGCCTTTATCAAATTTTTTGAGATATAAATAGGGATTACTGATAGAAAATCATGAAGATTGAATTTTGACATTTTTAAACGTTTACAAAAATGTAAAATGAAGTGATAGAATCCTAGATCTCATCAATAATTAGATAACTTTAAAAAATCCATATAGGAAAGTGGGAGGCCTCAGTCCTGATGAGAAAGAGTCTATGTGGTTGATGGACCTGATCAATTGAGTAGCTTTTCTAAATACTAAATAGTGCTACTAGAACATGATCCCCTAATTTAGTAAGATAGTTAATTGGCTTAATACCATTTTACTAGACCAAAATGCAATCAAACATAGGTCCTAATGGAAATGGAAGTTCAAAAGACAGCTCCACTCTCTTTGAACCAAGTGTGATGTTAGCCCACTCTTACCTTTGATTGGTTAAAAGTGACCCTTCTTAGTGGGCATTAGATTTTCATTTTAGAGACTTTCATAGTTTAGAAATTCTCAAGTCAAACCTTTGGATTAAGGGCTTTCATTATGAGATAGACTCAAATACTACCTAATTAACCAAGTCTATGTATCCAAATTGGTTTCAAAACAAAAAGAGAACTTATTGGTGGGTGTGGCTCATAGGGGGTTGTAAAGTACTACTTTGTTTAGCATTTCAAAGAATAATATAGGTATGGAGAAGTACAATCTCATGTGAAATTGGGGTATACAAATGTGTATAGGATGCGTACAATGTATGCAAGTTGATAGCGTATGAATTTGGCCACCAATTCTTGACAAGTTAGGGCAGTGGATAACATGCTATCTAGAATAGGTATGTTGGAGAAATCAAGACATTATTTCTTATGGGAAACTCCAATTGAGATTTATGACATGTCAAAATGTAGCTCATGAAGCATACTTTTAGCCCATAAAGGTGATACTTGACTAATATTAATGTAGGGTAAAAACTATTCTAAAATAGTGTGATGTTTGCAATGCAGACAAGGGCAAAGTTAGTTAATCCTCAATCAAAATTGCACCCTTGAAGTAGGGGGAGGATTTCACTAGTGAAATGTTGATCGTGGTAGAGCTTTTCCAAACCCTTCCTTCCCTCGAGATCAAATGGATAACCTACATGGTAAGCATCAAGAGCATATGGGTCATCCATACAAGCATGGGTCTTTGCACTACCACCGAGGTCAAAATGATAATTTTGATCCAATGCATCCATTGTATCATAGAAGTGATTCATGGTGTCATCCTCATGCACTCATTGTGGCACAAGATCCACGATGACCCACATAGTAGCATGCACTAATTCATCAATAAACTCATCAAAAACCATTGTGCCATGCAGCTCTAGAGTAGATGAGATTGCAATCACTACTGCATTCACTACATCAAGCCCTAGGCATTGCATGTCCATTAGCCCCATATTCATTACTACTATTGGACAATCAAAGTTAAGGGACATGGAATGATGGGACTCCTTCTCATGAAGCTATAGTGAGATACCCTCATCATGGCATTGTTCGTGAGAAGAATCATGTTGCTCATTGTAATGATAAAGTACTTGATGATATCAAGCATTCTATTTTGCTAACAGTGATGTTGCGCCCCATGTACATATTCATATATATTTTCATGATGCTTCCCATGGACATAAGTTTTCCACGATGGTTGTCCACACTTGTGACCATAATGCATCTCACAAGAATGTGCATAGTTATCAAATGCATCCTGCTTCTCATAATAGGCACATTCATCATATGCATACTGACCACAAGTAAGCACATGCTGTAGCCTATGTGCATCAAATCCATGCCATTGGTCATGGTACTTATAATTGTCAAGAGAATGCCCATGTTGCTGCTCATAATCATGATGAACCATCCTTTTAATTGCAACCACTTGAGCAACTTGAGTTGTAAGGGCTATAAGTTTGTCATTGATTACCTTGGCTTGTGTGTTGGTGATTGAGATGGTTGAGATCACTTGGTCCATCTTAAACATGAAGTGACTGTGTTGCTCAATTAGTTTATTGTGGCTCGTAGCGTGGAGAGCTTATTGTTGCCATAGAGTAGCATTAAATGCATTCATTTGGGGATGCCAAGAGTGAGAAAAGGAATAGGAACTAGGAGCCATGATTAAGTTTATCAAGCAGTTGTTCAGTATCCAATGGACCTCTTAGATGCCCATGACAACATGCATCAATCTTTGCAAGTTCTTGCTTCAGATTTGTACCTTTGATTCATGAAAGCTTGTTGAATTAGCCCCTCAAGTACTACATGATACCTTATTGCAATGTATGAAAATTCTTTTTCCACAATTTGTGCTAGGTGTGGAGAGTGGATTTTAATGAAATTATGGCATAGCAAGTCTAGTGTTCAACATTCAAGGGCTCCAATAGGAGTGGTTCACCCTGGTTATTCAGCCTAGGTGCAGTATCTAAAATGCACTATGCAAACAATAATCCAATTCTACAAGATTCACTTTCTAATAAAACAACAACTCCAATTGTCACAACCATAGTTGGTGCCATAGATGAAGAAATTGCTACTCATTGCTATCCTATCAATGCTACACATGTTTTTTACAATTTTCTCAGCCTAGTTGCAATGGAGTGGGACATGAGATCATATCTTTTTTTGCTGTTGCTTCAGAACCAAGAGAAAAGGCACAAGTAGAAAATCTCTTTGAGAGAGAAGAGATCAAATCTACATGGAGTTCCCATAGAAAAATTTAATAGACATTGATTTTGGATACTAAAGGAATCCATTTAATGGAAAAGTCATGAATTCCAATTGCTGAGCATTCATTATATATTGTTACAATTTTCTTAATCCCTCAATGATGCTTGCCATTAGTGTAACGAGTGTGCCAAGTTCTTCCACTCGCATTCTAGTTCATGCTCACGTAGTATGGAATCCAAGTTTTCTTGTTAATGTGAAATTTAGGCTGCAACTCCTCACAACAATGCTCTTACTTTCCAAGTCTTAGATCTTTGAGATGGTTGGGTGATAGCACATAACCAGTGCCACCTATTAGGGCTTAAACACAAGGCATGAATAATGTGACATGCATCAACTAAGTACAATTTCTTGCTCATGCCATGATGATTCAAATCCTTTGTGCTAAGCCTCAAGCTGTAGTAGCCGGCACTTCTTCTAGGAGTGTGCAACCTCAAACCTCATTGAATGAACTCTAATATTCATGTGTAAATGCTATTTAGACTGAATAATGACCACATGACAACAGTTGTGTCATCCTCATTCTTAGTTGGCAATAGGACTCACAATTTGCAAGGAGTTTTTTTAGGTCTTAGTTTATTGTTTAAGCTAGTGAGTGGCTTGCTTTGCTGGAGTAATATCTATGAAAGCTAGTAACTTCATAGCAAGGTCAAACTCCCAAATTTAGAAGTCCACTAGCATCATGTATTACCTGTAGAATGGCATACACCCTATTGAAGCCAACCTATCATGAAGTGATTAGCTAGTAAGAGAAGCAAGAGTAGAAACCACTTTGCACCATTAATTTCATCCAATTCAAGAGGCATTGCATACATTGACTTGAGCATTGCCAAGAAAACATTAGATTGCACATCACTAATGTTATGTCTACTACTCAGATTGTCCAAGAACATCATAATGTTGCAAGAATGGGAATATCACGAAAGGTGAATAGTACCCTATGGAAAGTGTCCAATATCTAATATCGGTTGTGGACTTTAGCTATGTTAACCAACTCATATATGGCTCAAATTTTGTGAGTGTGTAGTACATAGGACCAGGGAATAATGGCTATGTTATTGGCCTCAGGTCTACCAGCTCCCTCCACAAGCATATTACTAGCAAGATCCTATTGGTGGGTAGTACATTATTGGCATGACTTTTGGGTTGCCATCAGGAGGGATGGTGCTACTAAAAACACAAGATCTTAGATTGGTGATGTCAAATGGTTATACTACTTTCAATGGCTATGGGGAACCCATGCTTGGTTATCCACTTACTATTGTACAACCACCAAATGTGGCTGAGACAGAATCTATTCCAGTGGCAGTGGCTTACCCTATTCACACTCTTAGGGCATCTGCTCTTTCCTGGAATCATCTAGACTCAAAGAAACACAAAAAGATAGTGTTCATGTTGCACCTCGATCAATTCCGTAGCTCAATTCAGTTGTTAATTTTCCTCCACTTATCAAGTCTAGGAATTTAAACTTTGCTCCTTTGAATGGGTCAGCTCTAAAAAATCCACCAATATAGCATCAAAGCTATGATGCAAGTGGCCAATTCACCATGTACAAACACCAATTTTAATGCAAAGGATGCTAAAGCCACCGTTGGTACTAGTGAATCTAACAAAGTTGTAGGCAATAACCATGCTATGGCCTCTTCGATAACATGTGGGGAAAATAAAGGTGGCTATGCCTCAAAAATGAAAGGACAACAGTTTACTCCTCCCTTGTAAATGAGAAGCATGCAAATGCATATGAGATGAATTAGTTATAATCCCAAATCATTTGAGAGTTTTAGATATAGATTGCACACTAAACTAAGCTTTGGAAGCTTTGAATTAGGTGTGGAGGGCCTTTCTGTGAACCACAGCCCTTCCTTTTTTGTTGGTGTGAGGCACTCACATTGAGGTCAACTAGTTTGGCTCCTAGTTTTGGTGCTTAGGCTGACCTACCAACCACAGTGAGCAATCTTGAATCACTTGCACTGAGTACAACACAAAGTGACTCACTTGGCCTGAAACTTGAGGAAGCCACCCAAGAAATATTACAACATGATTACCTTGTAGTTGGAGCTAACCTTGCAAGTCAGAGTGAGAGCAGATTCTTAGAGCCCGTTTTGAAGTGGAAAAGAACCCGAGCTGCCATAAAAGATCAAATTTTCATGCAAAATGGAATGGTTGTGGATTGATAAGCCAGAGTTTTCCTTGATGGAGTTCGATGCCAGGAACCTAGTGCAAGTCTCAGTTTGTCGATCGGAGTCCATTTGACCCCCATTTAATCCCCGCAAAGGTGTGGCATATGAAGCAACTATGTGATCCGAGAGCCAAAAAGTGCATGATGGAGGCTAGATTTATAGATTTCAATGCTATGAAGCTAGCTAGCCAGATGGATCTCAAATTCGAGCTTGTTTGCCCTGCCAAAATAGAAAAAACCACTTTGCCAAAGTGTGAAGACAAGGACATCAACCCATTTTTTTGTGGTTAAAGTTTAATGAACTTGGTTTAGTAGAGAATCCAAAAGACATCATTTTTCATGAAACATGGGGGGAGGGGGTGCCATTTTCTTCGGCGCCTCCAAAATCATTAAAAAATTCAGCCCCCCTCCATCTCGCGAAAAACGGATCACAAATTGATGCATTCTATGAAAAGATCTAATTTTAATCTTTCTCTCTCCTCTCTCCTCTTGTTGTTGTATGTTCTCATGGATTAGTGTATGAGAGAAGGAGGTGGGCTGAGATGGAATATTTTGATTGAACTGAGGCTAAACCTCATGCTTCAGCTCTAGCATACATTCACAAACATAAATCTTATTTTTCCTCATTTTTCAGATGTGAAAAAACTATTTTTCTCCATTCTTATTTTTTCTATTTTTTATGTAAAATTAATTATATTGGTTTAGATTGATTGATCTTACTGAAAATGATTCTCTTATCATGTTTCAACCCATGGAAACAGCATGTGCACAAAAAAAAACCCAAAAACTGCATAATTTCCCTTAAACCGCATAGTCTTAGGTTTTGCATGTTTGGCATAAAATTATGATACGATTGATTTTTTGTGATTTCTTTAACATGGCTGATAAATCAGAACATTGAAAATAAAATACAATCATTTCTAACCATTTCCATTTATTGCTTTCGTAAAAGAAAAATACGCCTTAAATCTACCAACAAATGCATAACTTTAAATGGTAGGGAGAAGGGGGTTGTTGTTTAAAATTAAAAGGGTCTAGTAGCACAAAAAAGCTCGGTACTAGCCCTAAGCAATGCAACAATCACATATTAGAAGAAAAGTATGAAAAGAACTGTTTGTGCACTTTCATGATGCTAATTGCTAATGAATAAACTTGTTTGAGCATGGTAGTCATACACAATTGCATTGCACACATAATATGGTATCATATCCTGGATGCATAGCACCTGTTTGTATGAGCAATGACCTACGTGGAGAGTTTGAGGTACCCTAAGTTGTAGGATAATATATTCTGTTCTTTGGGGGATATTCGGTGAGGTCTATCTATTATCTTCTGGATCAATTTATCAAAAGAGTGGAGTTTTTTTCAAATCTGTTCTATGTGTTCATGGTGCATCTTGGTGTCAGAGAGAGAACTAGGGAGAGAGAAAGACTGTAGAGGAGAGAGAAAGACTGCAAGAAGAGAGAGAAATAGAGTGACGAGGAGAGAGAAAGACTAGAATTGGAGAGAGAAAGACAGGAAAGATGTAGAAGCTATGGAAGCTTGGAGTAAGAAGGGAGAGAAAGATTGTACTTGTATTGATATGTCAAAAAGATGTGAAAAATTACAACTTCTCTCCTTATATACCAGTGTCAGTGTGACATGGCATATCATTAGCATTCTAAGTATTCCCAGCTTCTTACAATCCATCCCTTCCCAAAAGTTTTTGTCCCCAAAAACAAAACTAGAAAGAGCTAAAGAAAAGATGGATGGAACAGAGTACTACTCTGTTTTTACAGCTTTACAAATAGGGAATGAGTGAAGAATTATCATTACAAGGGCTGAATTTGAAGTACGGAAAGTGGACCCTACTATATACATGATTTGAAGAACTTTAGAAGCCATTGGAGCCATAGAATCTTCAACAAATAGTTCCAGAAGAAAGTAGACAGCTTGCTGAAATAACAGTCCCTGCTTGACCAAATCTGCCATAACTTTTGATAGAAGTGTCCAAATGAGGTGTACCACATATCAAAACGAAGCTCTTGAAGAGTACTTTAAGGTCATGTAGATAGCTCAATTCTAAAAATGAAGTATGACAAAAACTGTTCTAAAACAGCGTGCTGTCCTGAACCAGTCTGCACCAATACTAGCTCCATAAGCAATAGGCTTCAGCCACCAATGTATCCTTCAAGTATGGATACTCATCCAATATTGAATCAGGTCTCCAAGAAGCTTCTTCAGAGGGTAAACCTCTCCATTTAATCAAATATTCCACAATAGAACGTGATCGAAGCTTCTTTTCACGCTGACCTATAACAGCCTCTGGGATGTACTGAACGATACCATCTTCATCAATAGGTGGCAGCTCATCAACTAAATCCACTGGATCACCATAATAGGGCTTGAGCTGACTAACATGGAAGACGTTATGAATTTTTGTAGAAGAGGGAAGCTCTAGTCTGTATGCCAAATCTCCAATCCGCTTAAGGATCCTGTAAGGGCCATAGAATCTGTGGGCAAGCTTATTACTGGATCCATCTTTCAATGTAGAATACTTGGATTTGGGCACCTTCAACAAAACCAGCTCTCCTTCCTGGAACTCTAAAGGCCTCCTCTTCTCATCAGCATACATCTTCATCTGATCTTGAGCCTTCCTTAGATTCACCTTGCATTGCTGAAGAAGGGTCTGCATTCTATCCAACTCTTCCTTCCCATGAGGGTTGATCTTTTCATTAAAAATGACTGTGGGTAGGGGCACCTTGTAACCATACAAAGCCTCAAAGGGTGAAACTCCTATGCTCGCATGAGTGGAATTATTATAGGCAAACTCAGCCAGGTGTAACCAAGAATCCCATGAGGTTTGGACATCATAGCAAAAATGGCGAAGATAAGTCTCCAACCATTTATTAACTCTCTCTGTCTGTCCATCAGTTTGGGGATGATAAGCCGTAGATGGAGCCAACTTGGTACCCATAGATGTAAATACCGCTTGCCAAAAGTTACTCATAAACTTTGAGTCCCTATCATGGACAATCACCTGCGGTAATCCATGCAATCTGAAAATATGCTCCATAAACTGGTTGGCCACCTGAGAAGCAGTAAACTGAATTTTTGTTGGGATAAAATGAGCTGCTTTGGTGAGTCTGTCAATCACCACATAAATACTATTCCACCCCTTCTTGGTAGTAGGTAAGCCAGTGATAAAGTCCATAGTAATATGAGTCCATTTACCCGTAGGAATAGGCAATGGCTGCAATAAACCCCTTGGCTTATGGGTGCTATCCTTATTTTGCTGACAAGGCATACACTTCATAACGAAGTCCTTGACATCTTTCCACAGTCCTTTCCAATAAAAGCTCTTGCTGATCCTGTCATAAGTCTTAAAAACTCCCAAGTGTCCAGCTAAAGGCGAAGAATGCATCTCCTCCATAATTTTTCGCTTGAAAGAAGAAGTAGAGGGAATAACAATCTTGCCCTTCCACCAAATAAGACCATTTTTAAGCTGGTAGTGCGAGTTTTCTTCCATAAGACCTTGCTGTAATTTCTGAAAGATTTGGCTGAATTCCTCATCTAAGAGATATGCCTCTTGTAGCTCTTCAATCCAATCACTATGTAATTCCGTCATGGCTGATACTTTGCAGGCCCACATACGAGAGAGAGAATCAGCCACTATGTTATCTTTGCCCCTTGTATGAGTGATGTCAAAGTCATAATTTTGTAATGTTGCTACCCATCGTCGTTGCTTTGGAGTAAGATTTGACTGAGTAAGGAAATACTTGAGTACGCGATGATCACTATGCACTCTGAATCGGCTGCTATATAAGTAATGGTGCCATTTCTTAATTGCATGTAGAATAGCCAACATTTCCTGATCATAAACATTCATGGCCATCTCCTTATCAGTAAGCTTACGACTTTCAAATGCAATTACTCCATGCTCCTGAAGCAAAATAGCCCCAATGCCACGGCCACTAGCATCACATTGTATAGTAAACTCTTTAGAGAAATCCGGGCATACAAGAATAGGAGCGGAGGTAAGTAATTCCTTTAACTGGTTGAAGCTGCTATCTGCAAGAGAATCCCAAAAGAAAGCTTCTTTCTTCAACCTGTCAGTTAAAGGGGTTGCAATTGCCGCATAATGCTTTATAAATCTGCGATAGAATGAAGATAGACCAAGAAATCCTCTAAGAGAGGTAGTAGTAGTAGGCGTTGGCCAATCTTTTATGCATTGCACCTTCTTGGGATCAGCCTGTATTCCTTTTTCACTGACTATATGTCCCAAGTATTCCACTTCAGTCTGCATGAAAGAACACTTCTTCTCCTTAGTAAAAAGCTTATGATGTCTCAACACATCAAAAACCTTCCTCATATGCGACAAATGATCCTGAAAAGTCTTGCTGTAGATCAAAATGTCGTCGAAGAACACCAAGACAAACTGAAAGAGGAAAGGTTGTAGAATCTTATTCATCAGGCTTTGAAAGGTAGCTGGAGCGTTTGTAAGGCCGAATGGCATCACCAAGAAATGGTAGAGCCCACGATCAGTCCTAAAAGCAGTCTTGACCTCATCACCCTCTCTCATGCGAATCTAATGATACCCTGATCTCAAATCAATCTTCGTGAAGAATCGAGCCCCCTTAAGCTCATCAAGCAAATCATCTATCCTGGGTATAGGATACCTGTTCTTCACTGTTATCTTGTTAAGATCCCTGTAGTCAATGCACATTCTGAAAGATCCATCTTTCTTTTTGACTAACAGGACTAGGGATGCATACGGTGAAGAACTTGGTTCAATGAATCCCATTTCAAGAAGCTCTTTGATTTGCTTGGCTACTTCCTCTCGTTCACATTTTGATAGTCTGTAAGGTGGCTTATTGATCGTCTTTGAGTTGGGTTCCAAATCAATGGGGTGATCCACCGCTCTCTTAGGAGGCAATGAAGTAGGTACTTCAAATAGATCTCTGTACTCCTCAAGAAGAGCTGTCAAGGCTGGATGGTTTGCTGAATTATTGGGCTGATCCTGTGTTTCTTTGTTCAAATGCAATACAAATATCTATGAGCGCTTCTTGTACTCTTTCTTGAGTTGTTGAATGGTGATAAACTGAAAATCAGATTTACTAGGGATTCCCTGTAAACGGATGAGCTGTCCATTGGAGAAAAACTCCATATATAACTGTGAGAAATCCATAGTAATCCTGCCTAAGGTCATCAACCAGTCACAACCAAGTACAATATCTATGGGCCCCATTTCCAAAGTGATCAGGTTTACTTTGACTTCAAAATTTTCAGCCATCTGCAAAGAAACCTGTGGACAAATCTGTGTGCTGATTTCCTCTTCACCATTAGCCACTTGTACTCTAATGGGCTGCTGTAAGTCGGTGGGAACACAATTCAACTTGTACAAAATGGATTTATTGACAAAACTGTGGGTACTGCCACTATCTATCAGGATGAACACTGTTTCCACATATGCTTCCCTTCATACGAAGTGTATTAGGGTTCTTAGATCCCGTCCAAGCATCCATAGAGATAGAACAATTAGTGGCAGCAGGCAACTCATTACAAAATCCACCAGGATCAAATGGGATATCACCGCCTGGATCAAAAGGAAAAGAGTCAGATGGATCATAGAAGTACTCCTGTCCACCATCATCCTCGAAATCTTCATTTTCAGCATTGATTGGGACTGCATTAACTTCATCTATGTCATTTTCAAGGTCCTCAAGAACTAGCATACTCTGAATTTTTGGCTTGGCATTTTTGTATACACACTTTGAAGCATGGTCAGGAGTATACTTTTCTCCACCCTTGAAGCATAAGCCTTTGTCCTTTCTTTCCTTGTAAAGATCCATGGGAATATTTCTGGAATTTGTATTGGCTGAAGTAGACTTAGGCTTATTGTCACCTTGCTTAAATTCAACCTTTGGACTATTTGCTGTCCTGAAATTGCCTTGAAGCCTAGAAGCATTAAATGGAGGATAAGTTGGTATCCGTAAGCTCCCACTAGGCATATGGTTGCTGCCATAATTGTTACCAACTTGCCCTTGCTTTAAACAGTCCTGGGCTGTCCATAACTTGGCTGAAATGAAGACTCTTTCCTATACTTCCTTCCAAAGCACTCTGCAAGCTCAATAGCCTTGAAAAGTGAAGTAGGATTCTGCGCCATAAGATCAGCTGACAAGGATGGTTCTAAACCATACATGAACTTGTGTAACTTGGCCTCATCACTGATGTTTTCCACATACATGGTCAAGTTGAGGAATTGGTTTGTATATTCCCTTACACTTAGGCTCCTTTGTTCCAAGTTATACCATCTTCGTTCTAACTTCTCTTTCTCAAGAGGTGAAACAAAGACTTCAGCCATAAGTGCCTTGAAAGCTTCCCAATTCTCAATAAGTACATTCTATTTCTTGATATACCTCCACCAAGTGTGAGCAAATCCTTCTAAGTGGAGGGAGGCAAAATGTATCTTCATGTCATCAGTTTTAGGAAATATGTCGAAATAAGACTCCATCTTAGAAGTCCATTCCTCTAATTCTGATGGTGAAGATGACTGGCCATTGAATTTGGATAAAACAATTTTATCCTTGAATTCTCTATTATGGAAAGGTTGCTGTCCCAAAACTGGCTGATCGGAATTTCTAAGTACAGAACCCCCAAAATGAGATTGAAATCTTCCAACAGGTGGCTGAGAATTACCCTGTAATCTTCCTGTTGGTAAAGCACCCCTAGAATGCTGAGTATGCAGTCCAAAAGCTTGAGTATTGGCGCCGTTCAAACTGCCCAAATAGTCATCATGCCTTTATGAAGCTTCTCCCACTTCATATTGACTATTGGGTATGCCTCTTCTTCCTATGATCCCATCTCCATAACCATTTTGGTTGGATGGCTGAAGTGGAACTGAGGGGTCACTATTTGAACAAGCCTTCTCATTTGCTTCTTTTGATCCCTTTTGTGACTGCATGAGTTGAGAAAATTGTGCCATAAGTTGGGCATTAGATTCTACCAACTTATCAATGGAAGCATTGGTTCGGTTAGTTGATTCCATCATCTTCTCAACAGTAGACTTCGTTTGATCAAATGATAAAATCATATGCTCCATTGCTGACAAAATAGTCTCATGATGTTCCTTATGTCTTAGTTCATGGGCACACAAAGCGTCATTGAGAATACTAATCTCTCCTTGTTGAGGCTCTTCAGGGTTCTCTTGAAGTGTGCTTTCCATCATAGAATCCGTGATTTGCTGTGCATAGTCCTCCTGGACCTTATTTTTGCCTTTATGCCCTGCCATACTAGTGCAGTCCTGCAGTACCCCCTGTCAGTAAAACGGCTATAACTTTGGCTAGAAAACTCCGATTGCAAAACTTTTTTGTGCGAATCGAAGCTTACAATGCCCTCTTCGAGATGAGCTATAGCACGCTATAACAGGTTTAGGACAGAAAATTCTGTAACTGAATTTCAGAGTCTGAACTGTCTAGTCCTGCACCTTGTTTAGACCTGTAAGTGCCCTGTTTTGACCCTGTAATGCAAGAAAGTAACCTCCAATGGCTACCAAACCCTGCAAAGGGGTATAAAGGACCTGTGGGTACCCTGTAGTACATGCACCTGTACTTTAGTATGAAAGGGTGTACATGTATCCACCTGTAAATACCCTGTGGGTAACCTGAAAATGCCATGTTTTACCCTGTTTTACTCCAATAGGTACTTGAGTCGTTGGAAAGTCTTCAATCTTTAATTCTCCACTTGATGTACCTGTGTGAGGGATAAAACGGCAGGACGGGCTCCCTACACGGGCTCCGAATCACCAGGAGGTGGGCAAAGTTCCCCCCGGGTCGGTTGGTTGCACCCCTTCGGGATCTTCGATAGTGAGGGAGGGTCACCTCTCTTTTGTCCCACTATCTCCCCCGGCATCCACCTTTTTCCTCGGTGGGAATATCAACATGGCAGAGACTAGTGTACTAAGCAATCAACATGATATGCATTTGAAAAATATTCATTCAGCCTTTCATGAGATGCAATTGATTGAGATAAAAGAACTTGAGATGGGAGAAGGGTTTTACCTATGCAATTCAGTGACTCACTGATTGCTAGTACTTACCCTTTACAATTTTCCAATTTAGGCAAAAGAGAATCAACCAATCAATTGGATTAGAGTAAGCAAAGGAATCAATCAATGTATTCAGTCCATAGGATTCAAATGTTATGCTGAAATCTCAGATTAAGGCCATTCATTCACTGATTGAAGCTAATATGCATTAGGCAAGCATTGCATTCATGAATAGAATGATTCAAGCAAAGGTTGGCTGAGAATTTGATGAAAATGTTCAATTCTTTAATCTCTCAGTCAAATGGCTTAAGCTCAGCAATTGGATTAATGAGAGAGATTAAAAATTGAAGAGAAATACCTTGACATGGCTGAAAATAACTTGCCAAATGCTTGATAGGGCTCCCGGTTGTCCAATGTTAGCAAAATAATCCAAGAAGCTTGCTTATTTGATGGTAGAGACTAATCTTGAAGCTTCAAATGCTTGAAATTGAAGCATTAAACCCGTTTCCCCCAAATTTTTGCTCCATAGAAGCTCTTGATCTTCAATCTTAAGCCCTCCCGTGCTTAATCCTTGCAATTTGTTGAAGAATCCTTGCTGAAATGATTCCACGGGCCAAAAGGATGAAGAATCTTCAAGAAATTGTCAAGAAATAGAAGCTTGGGCTGAAGCTTTCATGGCTGCCCATGGACTGTTCATGTAAGGTTCAAGAGATGCTGAAGAATCATGAATGGAGCTGAATCCTCCCTTGTTTGCTGAAGATTTCTCTTGCCAAGGACCAAGGAGAGTGTCAGGAGCTGCAGGTGAGGCAGGCTGAGCAAGGGCAGGGCTGGAATCAGCCCGAAAATTGCGCCGCAATTTTTGGGGCTGTTCCTGGCCTGAATACTTGCTCAATCTTGAGCAAGTAGGTGCTCAACTTGAAGCTCATGCTGAAAGGCTTCTATTCCAGGTGATTGTTGGTTAGGAAGATCAGAGGTAAGAGAGATATGAACAGATCTTGGTGCTGAATTTCCATGGAACCTGCAGGAATTTCCAGGAAAGGGGAAAGAGAAACCCCTCTTTTCAAAGTAACCACAGTTTGTTCTCAAACTAAGCCCGGTTAACCATTCTTTACCCTAGTTACCTCCATTTTTGCATAAAATTTGATGACGTCTAGCCATTTAAGCCTTTACCCGCCATATCTGACCTTGAAGAACTCCAGATGTAGTCATTGCTAACTGTAGTTGTCCTGCAGCACTCCACTAGTCACTGTCTTGTACCATTTTTGTCTGAAATTGGTTTTGAAATAGGAAAATGAGAGTGAAAATGGAAGAAAATAATGGATCAAAGACTGAAGCTCTGATACCACTTGTCAGAGAGAGAACTAGGGAGAGAGAAAGAGGAGAGAGAAAGACTGTAGAGGAGAGAGAAAGACTGCAGGAAGAGAGAGAAATAGAGTGACGACGAGAGAGAAAGACTAGAATTGGAGAGAGAAAGACAGGAAAGATGTAGAAGCAATGGAAGCTTGGAGCAAGAAGGGAGAGAAAGATTGTACTTGTATTGATATGTCAAAAAGATGTGAAAAATTACAACTTCTCTCCTTATATACCAGTGTCAGTGTGACATGGCATATTATTAGCATTCTAAGTATTCCCAGCTTCTTACACTTGGGGCTAATCCTCGAGGTGTAGGAGAGCCGTGGTGATCAGTTAAGGGGTGCTCCCTTTGTGTGTGCTCACATGGTGTATAACACCAACATGTTTAGGAACTCCCTCTGAGGAGTGGTGGAAAAGAATTATTTGTTGAACTACAAATTATACAAATACAAAGTTCTTAGATGCTTTTGACCGTGATGCCGTGTGGGGTGGTTTTAGGTGAGTAATAGAGGCCTGGCTAGTGCCATAGAGCTTGTGTGGGGCCCGTTTTAGGTCTCGACAACTGGTGCGTTTGCCGAGAGACACTAATAACTGCAATTTTCAAATCTTGGCGATAAGAAGGGACCCATTATTTTTATTAGTTTCTAATTGGGAGTTTCCCTGAAGTGGTGGATATTAAATTCAAGCTTATTAAAACTTCAGCATTAATCCAAGGAATCCCCATAAGCCAAAAGATACTTGGTCCATCCTAAATTGTTTAGTGGGATCTTTGACTATTTTATCCTTTGCCCCGAAAGTGACACGGTGCTCGAGTTTGGGCCACTATGGGGAAGTACCTCTGGAGTGACTTTTGAGATTAATAGGTCATGGGAGGTAGAGAAAACATTAGAAAGCAAAAGTGAGGCTAAGAGGGCACAGTCATCCACTAATGATGATGACTTTTTAGATGAAAAGATTGTGATAACAATGGTTAATAGGCACACAATAATACATGACTACGATCCGAGAATACATATGATTCTAGTGCCTGACATAATTGGGTATCGTAGCGCAATTGCTAAGATCTATAAAGCATTGGATGATGTCTATGTATGTGGAAAACCATTTTAGCAAGGAAGGTTCTATTGGGACCTATCCTAGGTTCTAGCAAAGTGGTGGTAGATGAGAATAGACTTGCTAAAGCACCATTAGTTTGCAATGGGGTAGATTCCCTATTGCATAGTGTTGGACTCCCTAAACCACTTTGTGAGTTGGTGGAAAGGGAAGTCCAGGGAACTAGTCATTGTTCCACCCCGTTAGAGGTGGAAAGGGAAGAGATTAGAGACCCTAACTTGCTAGTATTAAGTCAAGAGGAATACAAAGATTTTGATGACCCAGTGATGATCCCAAAGAAGAGAATTGAATGCCCTTCTCCTTATAGGGATCTCCCAATGTTTTATGGGCTGCTGGATGAGGTTTCGCCACTACACTTGAAAGAATATGGCCTAACTTTCTTTACAAGTGGGTTCCAAGAATCTACATCGGATGCTTGTGTTATCGAGTACCCTAAAGGGAGAGACTAGGAAATGGTATTAGAGCCTCCCAAGAGGATCAATCAAATCATTTGAGGAATTATGTGATAGATTTTTAGATGAATATGAAAAGAAGCTTCCTATGATTCAAGTCTTGGGATGGCTTATACAAATTTGGCAAGAGCTATATACCACTGTCAAATAGTACATGAGAGCCTTTGATGGCATTCTAAAGCTTTGGCCAAGGGAAGTCAATCATTTAACATAGGGGATGTGCTAGGTGAACTCTTTGTTAGTGGCTTGGAAATAAATATGCAATTCCAAGTTAGGATGAGAAACCCTAAGTCACTGAAGGAGACAAAGGCTCAAGTAGATGATTATGAGAGATATGTTCAAAGGTGTTGGGAGAGCTATTGGAGTTTTTCCTTCACCCTTGAAATCCATAAGGATTGGCAACATTTGTTGAATGTTAGTCACTCCGGAGATGCAAATGATATGTACACTATGGAGCCTAGCATTAACTATAATGATCCTAAGACCCAGGAACCCTGGCACCCTAGTGCAACCAATCCCACTCCAAAGCCATAAGCTAGATGGAAATTGGTGTAGATCTAATGGGGGAAGCAGATTGGTTAAGCAACCTATCTCAATGGTCTAAAATTGAAACAAAATCATGGAAATGAGACAATGCCCCAAAACAAGATGATATATGCTACTGTGTGGAGGCTATCTCAATTATAGAGAGCCAAGGTGATAGGAAATCTAGGGTTTATAGTGGTAAATATCCACCTATAGTTGAATCTAGTGTGACATGATCTGATTTGGAGAAAGTAAATAGGCAGAAAGCGAGCCGGTCATCATGAAAGAATATAAACATAGAAGTAGTGGTGGCCTCCAATCAAACCATGCAATGATAAAAAAAGGAGATGAGTTTGGAGACCCAAAATCTCAAAAAATGTGGCTGGTGTGTTCGATGAAAGGCAAGGAGTTCCAAGTGGATATACCATGGCTAATTCCCAAGTGGATGAGACCAAAGTCCTTAATGATACATTTAATAGTATGCATCATTTTGGGATGTATTGATGTGATGGGCCTAGGATTGAAGCCCTACCTAGTTTGGGTGGTAACAATGACACATTTAAAAATTCAAATAGGGAAGGGCCAGATAAGACAAAATCCATGGATCTCTTTCTAGGAGAGGCCTTTGGGAAGCTAAAACAACCAGTTTATTTGAATGATAAAACTCTCGAGCCTAAGGAGGTCATTTGTTTAGCTAATAGCACAAAAACAAGAATAGCCCATACTAAGGGTATATTAGTAGAAAGGCTTGGACTTGTGGATATACAAATATTTTAAGTTTAAAACTCAATGATGGAATTATAGTGAGTTGGCATGCATATGTGGTGTGAGGCTAGCCCTCACACCTTATGTCACTTTAGTTTAGCTTGGTTAGTCTGATAAGATGCAATTTACATGCGAAGTAGACCATATTTGTTTAGGGAAAAGTGATTCATGTTTTGTTAGGCCAAGAGGGCCAGTTTTTATGTTGCAATATCATTTATCTCTTTAGGTCAAGAGGGCCATGTGTCTATTTGGCGTGGGTACATTTAATGGTTTTCTATTTTAGTGACTGCATCAGACATGTTTGACAAAGTACTTGGAGGGAGCCTTTGCTATGCGGGAGCTTCTTGTGGCCATTCTAGGTGGTGTCGTCACCTTTCTGAGTTTTCCCCTTAAGTTAATAGTGTTATATGTGTATGTGGGGGTTATTTTCTTTTCATTTGTTGGGGACTAGAAATTAAGGCATGAAGTATTAGGGTTAGGTTAGATATATCTGGGGGATGTTCCAATAATTATCTATCTCCTACGACATTGTCAAGCATTAAAGATCTATTTTCGAGGGTAGTCCTAGTTACCCTATTTTGCTAGCTTGCTAGGCAGCTGTTCTAGGATTCCTTGCTAGTGTGAGGCAGTTAAAGAAGCTTGCCAAAGTATAAAGAAGAGGAAAATCTGAATATACATGAAAGATTAACCAATACAGAGGTGTGTAAAAAGGGGTTCTAATCCCTAAAATGGAAAAGAAAAGCAGAGAATCCTAAGAGTAGTTGATTTTTGCATTGTGAAGGCTTGATAGGTTCCTTGGGGGGGAAGAGTTAGACCCAGGGCCACCCAGGGTTGATGCCTTGTCTTTCTAGGGGCACCAACTATCGGAAATCAAGTAATAAGGAAGGTTGGAGCAAAAATAAAAGTGAGCAGAAGAAAATGATTAAGTGCTGCCTTACAAGAGCTTGGTAGGTTCTTGGGTACCAAGTTAGGGCGACTTGAGGCCAATGCCTTGTTCTCCTTGGGTCACTCTATGCTTAGCTCCCTCCATTTTACATGCCCCAGTATGGAACTTTGAAAGGAAAAATGTGTTAAAAAGAAAATTTGTGATGACTAGGCTATAGGAGTCCTTGCTTGGTAGGATTTCCTGGTCCAGTTGTCCTAAGTTAGGTAGGTAGTTTAGGCCACCACTAGGATAATCTCTTTGATGGTTCTTTTTAGCTAGTCTATGTTGGAGTAGTTGGTTAGTAACTCACTTTGGATTTCTTTGAAATTATGCTAGGCATATACCTTGTGTATTTTCATACCTTGATTTTGTCAGGGGGTAGAATGAGAGCTATGTTTGTGCTTTGTTGAGTATATTTTGTGTGGCAGCTTGATGCTTTTTATGGTTGTTGTTTGTGCAGATCAGCTCGTTTGGGATTTGATTGACTAAGTCACCCTATCCTATTGTCGCCAACAATGAGAGTGGATTTTTAGAGCACATTTTGAAGTGGAAAAGTACTCGGGAGGCCGTAAAAGATGAAATTTTCATGCAAAATAAAATATTTGCGGATTAATGAGCTAGAGTTTTCCTAGATGGAGTTTGATACCAAGAACCCAATGTAAGTCTTAGTTCATTGATCAGAGTTTGTTTGACCCCCCATTTAATCCCCGCAAGGTTTGGCACTATGAGAAGCAACTATGTGACCAGGAGCCAAAAAGTGCATGACGAAGGCGAGGTTTATAGACTGCAATGTTGTGAAGCCAGTCAACTAGACGGATCTTGAATCCAAGCTCATTTGCCCCACCAAAACTAAAAAACCCACTTTGCCAAAGTGTGAACACAAAGACATGAACCTGCTTTTTTGTGTTAAATTTTAATGAACTTGGTTTAGTGGAAAATCCAAAGGACATCATTTTTCATGAAACGTGGGGGGGGATGCCATTTTTCTCGGCACCCCCAAAATCATTAAAATTTTCATTTTCTTGACTGTTGATGATGAGGGGAATGCTCCAGGCCATGAGTTCCTCAATTTCCTCGCTCTCCATCGTAAAAAACGATTAGAAATTGACGCATTCTATGAAGAGATCCAATTTTAGTATTTCTCTCTCCTCTCTCCTCTCTCCTCTCTCCTCTCTCCTCTTGTTATTGTATGTTCTCATGGATTAGTGTATGAGAGAAGGGGGTGGACTGAGATGGAAGATTTTGATCATGCGATGACGCATGAGTGAAAAGAAGCATAAAGCGAGGTTGGATGGATCGGCAGCGGCCATTGAAGAGTGTCAACGGGCCTCCAATTTCGAAATACATATGTCATAAGGTGTGATTTCATGAGTAAGTCATCAATTTCATCGTTTTATGATAAATTTTGGTTGGAAATGATTGTATTTGATTATCAATGTTCCGATTCATCAGTCATATTGAAGAAATCACAAAAAATCAATTGTATAATAATTTTATGCTAAATAGGCAAAACCCGAGACTATGTAGTTTAAGGAAAATTATGTGTTTTTAACAAGTAAATGAGTAAATATCAGTAATTTTATATAAATAAATAAAAAATAAGAAAAATTAGAGAAAAATAGGTTTTTTCACATCCAAAAAATAACTAAAAATAAGATTATGTTTGTGAATGTATGGTGGAGTTGAAGCATGAGGTTAAGCCTCAATTTAGACCTATCTCCATGTTAAAGTGAAATTTAGAAAAATTACATGAAAATAATGCCTTAAACCTACCAATGAATACATAACTCTAAATGGTAGAGAGAAGGGGGTTGTTGTGTTTAAAATATACTGAAATCTAATTTTTTATGATGCATGCCATATAGGGTTTGTTTTTGTCTAAAACTAAAAGGCTTTAGTAGCACGAGCAAGCTCGGTACTAGCCCTAAGCAATGCATCAATCACGTATTAGAAGAAAAGCATGAAAAGAACTCTTTGCGCACTTTCATGATGCTGATTGCTAATGAATAAACTTGTTTGAGCATGGTAGTCATAAAAATTGCGTTGCATGCACCATATGGTATCATATCTTGGTGGATGCATAGCACTTGTTTGTATGAGCAATGACCTATGTGGAGAGTGTGAGGTACCCTAAGCTATAGGGTTAGGTATTCAATTCTTTGTGGGGGATATTTAGTGAGGTCTATCTATTATCTCTTGGATCGATTTATCAAAAGAGTGGAATTTGTTTTGAATGTGTTCTATGCGTTCATGGCTCATCTTGGGGCCAATCCACGAGATGTAGGAGAGTCATAGTGGAGGCAATGATCAGTCAAGGGGTGCTCCCTTTGTGTGTGCCTACACGGTGTATAATACAAATATGTTTGGGGACTCCCTTTGAGGAATGGTGGGAAAGAATTATTCGTTGGACTACAAATTGTACAAACACAAAGTTCTTAGACACTCTTACTAGCTGTGAGGCTATGTGGGTAGTTTTAGGTGAGTAGTAGAGGCTTGGCTAGTGCCATAGAGCATGTGTTGGGCCTGTTTTAGGTCACAACACAAAGTCAAGAAATCCAGAAAAAATCTCTCTAAAGATGTCTCCAACACGGTTGAATTGATCCACCTTAAGAGTGTGCTTGAATGATAGAGCAAGGCACAAGGAAGCTTTCCCCCAAAATGTTGTAAATGGTTTGGAGCAAGGAATGAGAGATATAATCAAAGAGAGACCATGGTTGCCTGAAGCAAGCTTGAGGGAAGAAGAAAATGCTGGTCTTTTTTAAAAAGTAGTAGTAGTTTTACTCTTCTCTAACTCCTCTAAGTCTCCTTCAACTAGGAACCCCTAAATTTTTACCTCAAAGTTTGTGATGAGCTACTACATTTGACCAGAAAGCCTCCAACTTGGCCATAGCTTTGTGAGATCTCCAAGAAAGGCTGCCATCATAGTGTGGTACTTTGTTACTTCTTCTTATAGCTCATGTCCCTCCTCTACCTATGACAAGGGTTTTTTTTTTTGTAAAATATAACTGGATATGAGAAAGAGAAAGAAGAAAGGATCAAATACCTAAGCTTTGATACCAACTGTAATGAAGGAGACCTAGAAGAGAGAAGGGAGAGACTGCATAGAGGAGAGAGAATGAGAGAGAAGATAAGAGAGGAAGATAGTGAAAGACTAGTAGAAGAGAGAGAAAGACAGAAAAAGAGAGAGAAACCATGACAACTGGGAGGAAGGGTAAAGAGAGACTTGATTATTGATAATTGATGCCCTAATTCAGTCTCTCAACATCTTAAATACCCCATTAGTGTAACTGAGTATTGTGGTGCTAACCCCGTGTCCTACCCATCTATCCCCACTATTTTACATATAAGATATGAGGATATCCATCATCCAATGGCACTCTCACCTCAATGTTACCAAGCTGTCCAAACCATGCATCATGTGGAATAGGTCATGCTACTTGCTCATGCGCTAGTTATCTATCCTCTTGAAATGCAAATCTGTGGATCTAAATAGTTTTGATAAGTTGCTTATGGATCTTATCCAACATCATGGCTATGTACTACCCTCTTGGATTCAAGATTCCACAAGCAATAGACTATTTCATCTACTCTCCATAGCCAATAAAAATGTATTTCCTAAACTTAGGATCAAGCTTACTCTATTTGTCCCTAGATATATGTATAAATGCCTCACAAACAAATTATACACATAAGTGATCATAACTAGGTCTGTTGCCAAACCTTAACTCATTTGGTATCTTACCATCCAATGGCTTTCTAGGACTTATTGATCAAATGAACCATTGTCTTAACAACTTCAACCTAAAATGCATTAATAAGGCTAGCATTGAAGAGCATACTATGAACCCTTTCTTAAATAATCCTATTCATCCTCTCAGCCACACTATTTTGAGTAGGGTTCTCAAGAGCTAACACTCTCTCTTAATACCTTGGCTTGCACAAAAGTTTGTAAAGGCATGTCATGTATTCTCTTCACCATTATCAATCCTCAAGCACTTAAAATACAATATTAGGAAATTTGGGAATTTTCCAAGTCCCACTTTCAAATAAGATGTGTAAATATTTGACCATGTGGCTAAATCTAAATGCACATTTGAAAGTGGGACTTGCAAAGGAAGCCCATATAGTACTTGAGGTAGACTCCACTTCCAAGTAAGGCAACAAGATTTAACCTTGTGGTTAAATATTATGCATGTTAACAATTCCCAAAGTTTATGAAAATTCCCTAATAAAGTATTTTAAGCTTCTTGCATGATTTATTCTCTACAAATGCCAAAAACTTTTAAAATAGATCCAAAACATTACTCTTATATTTGCAAAGAGGATAATATCAAACCTTTCTTATGGCATCATTTATATAAAGGTGACAAAATACAATGCTTACCTAATGAAATTGTGGACATTGGCCATACAAACAACTATGAACCAAATCAAGACATTCTAGCCTTCCACTCCTACTAGCTCTCTTATGTGACATTATAGTTATAGCCTTATGGCAATAGTTTTTAATGTTTGTAACCCTCTCTTGATAATCAATGGCACCCCTTGTAATAATCAATGCTGGTTACAGTTATGGTGGCGTTGCCTTCTCATTTTTCATCATGATGTCATCTTCACCTAGGTGATGCTCGCAAGGATGGAGATGATCTGGAGATTAATACAAGGATGTAGATGTTTAGTTTGATGAGAAAAATGATAGGCCTGTTCATAATAAAAATGGATATTTTTCATTAGTTAACAAGTTTTTAATATAAATTTTTTCATTAGTCCCCATTCTTTCACAAATACTTAAGTTATTGGCTTAGGATATCACATCTTTTCTCTCCCTTAGAGAAATTGAGATTCCCTCATCTCAAGAAAAGCTAGGGATATTGCTTATCTTAGTATCCTCATCAATCCAAGTAGCATCCTCTTTGAGATAGTCCTTTCATTGGACAAGGCATTTACTAAGAGTTCTACTTCTAAGAATTCATTATTTTTTATATCGAGAAATGCTTAAAAATAGCCAAGAATTACGAATATCAGGGAAAAAATAGACTTCGTGCCGCGGTGGCAATCAGTATGATTTTAAGCGTCAAGTCCCTAAAACACTAGTGCTTATTTTCATGGAAATCAAATGGTGGTAGGTGATCGAGCTAGAGTTTTCCTAGATACAAAATGGCATCATGAATCCAACGCAAGTCTCGAATCTCCATTCGGAGGTCGTTTGATCCCCCATTTAATCCCCGCAAGGTTCATGGTTGTGAAGCAACTATTGGATTTGGAAGCCAAGAAGAATGTGACAGGACCCAGCTTTGTAGATTTCAATGCCACGGAACCACCCGTCTAGACGGATCTCGAATCCGATGTCATTTGCCCGTCCAAAAGCGAAAAAGCCACTTGCCGGAAGTGTGAAACCAAAACGCATGAACTAGATATTTGGGGTGTTTAGCTTAAAGCTCTAATTAAAGAGCCAAAAAACCTCAGGATATGAAACGTTGGGGGGGGGGGGGCATCGGTTTTTTGCACCCCATTTTTTCCCCCTCATCATGCATTTTCTGATCACAAGAATGGAGAGGAATGCTCCTGGGCCTGAGATGCTTCTATTCTTCGCCCTCCATCACCACAAACGGATCAAGGAACGATGCACTGAGCAAAGAGATAAAAAACCAATATTTATCTCTCCTCCCTCTCTCTCTTGCATAGAGGCAATTCCTGTGCAAGAAATCAAGAAGAAGAGGGGCTAAAGAAGAGGGATTGCTTCAAGATGAAGAGGAGGCTGAGGAAAGAGGTTCATCACTGAAGAATGGTTGCTGGTCACGGTCTGTGGACTGCCGAGAATAATTATTAAAAAATCCACAACACGCACGACATGCGGTATGCTCCAATTTTATAAAGAAATTTGATTGTTTTTGTTGTTTCATGGTCCAAATGTTGTTCATATGCGATGAATTTTTGTTTGAACCTTGTTTGCATCATGGTTGAGGGCTGTAACTATAGAAATATAGAACTCGTAATGATTTAGAGCCGATATTAATTTGTTAAAACCCGTAAAATGTTATTTTTAATGGAAATTAGTGGTTTTTTTCGATTTTGGGTTAGAGAAATGGGGTGGAAATAGAATAAACTCAGAGAAAAAGTTAAGTTTCAATAAAAATAATAAGATAATACAAATAAATCAGAAAATACCTATTTTTATGAATAATAAATAAGAAAAAATAGTAAAAAATAGAGAAAATTGGGGTTTTCGTCAAAAAATATGGAAAAAAAGGATTCATGTGCGTGAATGTTTGGCAAGGTTAAAGCATGAGGTAAAGCCTCAATTTGGCCTTGTCTTTTGTGTTATAGTCTGTGTTTATTACTTTTTACATGAAAAAAAGATACAAAACAACCATTTACACTTATGCACTACAGCAACACCTAAACGGTGAGGGGGGAGGAAGTTTGTGTGACGATATAATTGCTAGAAAGATACAAATTCTGATTTCCCTCTTTGTGCATAACATTGAGGGATCGTTTCATAATTAAATATAGGCGACTAGTACCACGGAAGTTTCGGTGCTAGTCCCTAAAGTAGCGCAACACGTAACATTTAGTTAAAATTCATAAAAGGGCTATTTTTTGCACCTCACATGGCTAGTTTTTTAATCATAAAATGGTTGTGCACAATCGTTATACACCTTGCATCAAGCATGCCATGTGGTATCTCCTAGAATGCATTGCACTTGTTTGATAAACTTTAACCAATGCTGAGAGGACATGAAACCTAAGCTGTAGGGTTAGACGGGTGCTTCCGTTGGGGAAAGTTTTGTGAGGCAAATCAAAAATTCCTAGAATACTGAATTATGAAAGAGTGGAGTTTGTGCGAATATCATATGTGTTAGAGACGCATCTTGGGGCTAATCCACGAGGTGTAGGAGAGTCGCAATGGAGCCGCGGCAATCAGCCGAGAGGTGCTTCCCTATGTGTGTATTACGAGGCATTATGCCTATATGTTATGGGATCTCCGTTTGAGGAGAAGGGAAGGTGAACATTGGACTACATATTGGATACAAACGCAAAATCATCACAAGAATTTAGTACAAAGTGAGTTTTAGATGCTCTTGGCCCGCGAGGCCGTGTGGTGGGGTTGTTTGTTGTATGCATGAGGTCTGGCTAGTGCCATAGCTAGTGCCGAACCATTTTAGGTCCTATCAATGGTGCTCTTGTCGGGAGCCGCCAACAAGTGGTGATTTTTGAATCTAGGGTTTTTTAGGGACCAAATAGTTGGTTTATGTTCTCTGACAAGGACCGTCAAGCCGAAATACAAAAAGCAGAACATGTTGAGAGGGCTAGACAATGGTTGGAAATTGTAAGACGTTATTCTCCTTAAAGGAGCAGCCTATTACGCATAAGTGACAAAAAGCTTATGGCTTTTTTCTTAAAGAAGGACATCTATGGAAGCACGCAAACAAGAAGAAAGGAGCGCCTATCCGAGTTTTAGGTAACAAAAGATTGTAACAACATGTAATGAAGGAATTTTATGAAAGCCTCTAGGCTAGCCATAGAGGCATATGGGGAGCCTTTAGTAAAGTCAAAGAAAAATACTGGTGGCAAAACATGTATCGGGACATAGCACATTTTGTTGAAACCTATTATGTGTGTCAAATGTATTCTATGGTCAAGCATCGAGATGGGTTACAACCAACTATCCTTTGTCTATACATTATAGATGGGTTATTGATCTTGTAACCATGCCTACAGGGATATGGAATATGCGATATTTAGTGCTTGCAAGAGAGGATCTAACCAATCAAGTTGAAGGCAAAGCCTTAACAACCAAATCCACTCAAGCTGTTTGTCCTTTTTTTCTTGAAGAAGTGTTTTGTAGATATGGTTGTGTGGGTAAAGTAACTACAGATAGAGGAGAGTTGGATGCTAATGAGGCACGCAACTTCTTTGCTCAATTGGGTATTAAGTTGGCTTTAACTTCATCCTACAACCCTAAAGGCAATAGAAAGAGTGAGAGAGGTCATCAACCTATTCTCAAAGCTCTAGCAAAGTCTTGTAGAGGAAAGATCAAAGAATGGCCTAAAATGCTACCTTTTGCATTATGGGCTGAGTGGACTACTCACAGTTCAGTGACTGGCTATATGCCAGTTGAACTTATGTATGGACAACAACCAATTATGCCAATTGAAGAATCTATTCTCACATGGAGTCTTCTAGCTTGGGAGGAATGCATCAGTAGAGAAGAGTTGTTGACTTTGCGCATATGGTAGCTAGAAGAAGGCCTGAAGATGTTCAAGCAGCTATTGAGAAGCTAAAGACAGCAAGACTAAAGAACAAAAGAAGATTTGATAAGCGACATCGACTTCGGCCAAGAGCAATTCAAGAAAATGACCGGGTGCTTGTCTATGATAGCAGCCTAGACAATCAATACAGTATTTCTAGGAAGATGGTAAAGCATTGGTTTGGTCCATATGTGGTAAAGATCGTTCATGAAAATGCCACATATTCATTGGCTGAATTGGATGGAACAAGCATGAAGATACCCATAGCTGGAAAAAGAATCAAGCTCTTCAAACGAAGAGAAAGTTCAACATGTGAGCTAGAAGACTTGAATATAATTCAAGAGCATGAAGACATAGAGGAAGAAGAAGAGGCAGAAGATGAAGACATTGACATGGCAGAAGATACTTATTCTAACACTACAAATTCGTAAGACTTTGGCACATGCCAGAGGATATGCAGGTTAGGAGGGGTGAATGTCGTGCCGCTACACACACACCATGTGAAAAAAATTCTAGAGTGTGGCTTCCTTTTAGATTTAGAGAGCCAATGCCACTTTAGACATTAGTATTAGTGTCCATGGTTCAAAATATTAGATTTTTTGGACAAGTTTTTAGTCAATTTTTTATATTCTAGATATTATCTCTTGTAAAAATCCATAAAACTGTAGATAATTTCTAGATTAGGATGATATGTAAAATAAAGCATGTAGCTTTCATCCAATTTGAGAGGATTTTATGTAAAAAAAGAGATTAGCGAAATCGCGTGATGCGCGATCGCTGTTTTCAAGCAAGTGAACCGCACTCCGAAAGTGGGAGATGAAGAAGGAGTGATCTAGCAGGATTTTGGCCAGGTGTCCTAGTATTTAACCCCCCTTTCGGAGCCATTAGAAGCATCAGATTGGCGATCTGAGCAGCATAGAGGAAGGTATTACTTTGTACACGTTTTTGTCTATTAGAGTTATATTTTCTCATAATGTTGAAAGAAACTGACGGGCTTCATCTCTGTTAGTATTCTTCTATATTTTCTAATTCTTTTTGTGAGTATTCTTCTACATCTTCAATCTCTTCGAACCCCTTCTCTTTCATCTACTCCTCTCCTTGAATCTATCTACACCCTGCTGTCTCTTATCTTCAAGAACTTGGCCTGAAACCTTCAATCCTTCTCTTATCTCTACCATCTCCGAAGTCTAAGTTCTTGAACCCCCATACATTCTTCTCTTGGCAAACCCCTGTGGTGACCTTCAACCCTACGCACTGCGACACCGTCTTTTTGGATATCTAGACCTAACCTCTCCATCAAGTCTAAACTTATGATATTGACGGGAGGATCCAGTGTCCACAATAGCGTGCTCCACTAATATTCCATCCACATATGATGGAACCCTAGGGCAATGCTTTTCAGCATGATCGAACCAATCTTCCCCCACTCTAGCTATGCCCAAAGGTTCTATTATATACCCTATATGCAGGATTTTCTTGAATTCCTTGCGTACTCCTGGAGAAAGTTTAATCAATTGCAGGAGATTCACGTCTGGTTTGACTTCACAAAGGAAACTTGTTAGATCAAAGTCATGGTAATTAGCCAAAGTTCTCTTCTTGCACCAAACCATTCTCTCCTATGGTCTTTCAATAGGCTTTGGTGCCTCTTTTTTAGCCTTTACATTCTTTCTTGGCAATCCTTTATCCTCCTCAAGATCGACTTTACTGCCAATCGGTCTTAACAGTCTGCCTTCCTCATCAAGATTCAGGACTCGCTTTTCCCTAGCATCTTGCTTAGTGCTTCCCTCGATAGGTTTTACAATTCCTTTGTCACCCTCTTTAATCTTTTGACCCTTGTTACGGTTCATAGATTAGAAGTTTCAACATCATTGACACGTATAGCCTCAATAAGGCTGACTCCACTGCCATGAGGTAACTCCTCTACAACAACCTTTCCTCTTTGCAATATATTTTCCTTGGTCCATCGTCTTGCTGGAGATTGTTCCCTTGTGCGTGATGGTTAACTGGACCTGGTTGTTTACTCCCTTGTTGAAGAGAATTGATCTTACTCCAACAGGTAACAGCTAAGTGGTCAGACTTCCTGCAAATATTACATTTGACATTCAGGCAATTCCTAGGGAAATGTTGGCCACCACACCACTTACAGCTGAATCTTGAGGGGGACACCCTCTTCAGGGCGTCGGCTCCCTATCAAATTCAGTTGCTTCTTAAGAAAATTGACATCCACAGCTATTTGTCAATACTGTTCAGAGATCATATCAGTATAGTACTTCATCATGTTCTTAACTTCACCAAGGATATTAGAAGCACTCGACTCATAGCCGCGATCATCAGTCTGTCATCCTGTGGGCCTAACCACTTGATTAGGAATTAGCCACTAATCAACTGGGATAACATTAGGATTCATTGTTTGATTTCCACCACCATTTAGTAAGGCCGCCTGACCAGCCATAGGCATAGTCATGCTAGGAGGAGCTGGTAATTACATAGGCAGATTCGACATAATACTCTCTCTACCACCCATATTTAATATGGGGTCCCCATGACTCCCATCGGTCAAGGCCATATTATTACCATTCCAATTTATCCTTGCTACATAAGCCGCTTGCAAGCGCGACTCTACTCCTTCTACTTGGGTAATGGCGGTGTCAATATCGGCCAAAGCAACACTATTCAGCTACACCTAGATATTAAAATCCAATCCATGTAGGAAATATTACAACTGTGCAGCAGCTGGAATGGGAATATAAGCGTTAAGTTTGCGAAGAACTTGCTTTAGTTTCTTGGCATATGCATGGACATTCTCATTTGGCTCTTGGTGTGTTACATTCAGAACATGCAACCAATATTGTCCACCCTTCTCAGGGGAAAACTCCCTATGGATAGCCATAAAGAATTGGGCACTGCTAGCTATGGTTCCGGCTTCTAGACCATGATACCACACTGCCACTCTTCCTTTTAATGTCATGTTGAAGAACATCATTAGGTGTCCTTCATCTTGGATTCAATAGTTGAACATGAGCGTTTGAAACTCCTTAATGTGGAGTTCTCCATATTCTTCTACTAACCCATGGAAAATGGGCAACGGTGCTCCTAACGCCGGTAAATCCGATGTACCTACTGGAATTGCAATAGGTTGTGCCATGGCTGCAACCGGATTGACAACACGAGTTTGTGTAGGCAACACTACATCCCTACTTGTTGTGGGTTGATTAACTAAAAATAGAAAAGTACCAAGACTTCCACTTGCACTCGAAGAGCTACTTGTAACACCTAGGTTACTAGAACCTCTTGATATCTTTGAACTCCTCATCAGTCCAAGTCTCCTTCTTCTTCATTGTGCTCAAATATTAGCCGATCTTTAGCCAATCTTCTTCAAGGAAATGAACTAGAACTTGAGCAATGCAATGAGCATGCTGGCTTTTAGTTGACCATCATGTTGTTTTCAGCTTTGGACTAGTATATGCAGTAACTAAAAATGTATTTTCAGCAACCATGGAATGAAATTTAGCAAGTATAGATTCTTTAGATTCATCTTCTTCCATTAGCTCTTCTTCATTGTCATATCTTGCACATGATAGCATGTTAGCAACTCGATTCGCCTTTCCTGCAATATGCTTTAATTCGGGGTTGAGTGACTTAATATATGCAATCCATCTTAGCATAGCAATGTCGGGTGTAGAGCAATTGGCAATCATGCCCAATAGTGGAAGACAATCAGTTTCTACCACTACCGAAGCACCTATAAAGTATTCACGATCACACTTTAATGCTGTTACAACTCCTCACGATTCCCTTTTTACTTGTGCATACCTTCTTTGAAGTTGATTGAGAACTTTTGCTCCAAAATGAATTGCATACATGTTACCTTCAAGATCCTCTTGGCCAACAGCCCATCCTATCCCTATGGGACTTGTATCCACAGTAAGGATGATGGGTTGACCATTTGAATAGTCATCCCTTTTGAGAGTGGGGGTTGAAATTAATAGCTTCTTTAATTTATACATAGTGAGAGTATGCTCTTTATTCCAAGAGAATCTTTGGCCTTTTCTTAATAATTGATAAATATTTTTGGCTACACGAGAAAAATGTGGTATCCATATGAGATAGAATACACATGCACCAAGAAATATTCTCACCTCTGAAACATTTGTGCATTTTTCTTGCATTCTGCTGATGGCATCTATCTTGATTGGAGAAGGTTTGCGTCCATAAGGGCCACATAGATGACTGACCACTAGGACTTCTTCTACTCCAAAAATCGACTTAGCTCCAGAAAGGGTAAGATGTACCTCTTCTAGCTTTGTCAAAATCCTGTCACAATCTTGAATATGGTTAACTACAAATGTCCTGCAACCATCTTTGTCAAGCTCCTCATTCTTTTCATTGACTTCACATCCCTTGATAGGTATATCATCAAGAAATGGAAGAGTAAGTTGTGGAATAAAGTCCCTTAAGACTTTGTGCATGGCATTCATCATATGGGCTACGGAGTTTGTTGCATCTTGTGGTAGAGCACACATGCAGACCAATCCAAGAGGTGTCTTCATTGTGGTAATGTCTCGGCTTTCTAATGAAAGCTGAAATTGGTCATATCTTGAATATAGGTCTCCCATAGAATAAATTTCTCTACTTGCAAAAGCTTCAGTAAACTCATCAACAATTGGACCCGAACCAACATTTCGGATTGTGACATGATTGACAGGCTGTAGATCTTGAATGAATCATAAAGATCCATTTTTCTTAGGCACAGTAAACAATCGGTTTGAGTAAGGTGCTGAAGAAGGTTCTAAAATATTCATTCTGATCTTCTCATTTAGAAGTTCGAATAATTTTGGCAGATGCGCCCTTGGAACGAGAATGAGCTTGAGGTTCCAAGGCACATGTGGGACCGTAAAAATGACCATAGGAGCCACAATATTTGGATTCACACAGCCTATTTCACTTGGTTGAAAAGCAAAAGCTTTTCCATGTTTCATTAGCATTTGCATAAAAGAGTGTTTGTCAGTCGGTAAAAGGAATGGATTTTCACCTATTTTGAGCTCTTTTATACTTTCAGATGTGAACTTGTGACCAATGTTGGAAGGATCACGAAGACTTGGCTGATTTGCTGCCCTATCAAAGAGCCCTTCACTTTCAAGAGGTAGTGGGACTGCCATAGGTTTGACTTTCTTATCCATTGTCTTGTATTTTGTCTCCACTTGTGCTTCAGCCTTGTTGAGTAAACCATTGTCTTCCTATTCAACAAATTCTTGAATTGTTTAATAAAAATCCAATGTACATACTTCTATGGACTGATTTTCACCCTGATTTTCTGCATGAGCAGCTGCATATATTTCAGCCAATGTGTTAGTAGTAATCAGTCCACAAAAAATTCCCAAAATATCTTCATTTTCAGCCATCATGTCATAAGTTTTTAGCTCCCTTTTTACATGACATAAATATTTTCTTTAAGCCTTAGTCATGGCTGGAAGAGACTTATAACAGCCATACTATTGGTTGTACATACATATAAATTTGCTAGAGACACAGTTTCTGTTGCATGAGGAGGTTCAATATTTTTACATGATGCACTACCATAGCCTCCCTTTATAGTAGTGCAGCCCGAAAACCCTTGAATTCTCGGGCATTAGGAGGCACATGATAATCACGTAGTCGATCCCTATTTTGATGATGGTTAATACAGACAGTAAGAAATTGGACAACTCGTTCATTATCCTTGCTTCGGATTCGAGCATAGGAAGAACCATCATCAAGAGCTTTTGTTTCCCAGAGGGCTTCAGAAATGTAAGATTGCCCAATAATGATAGGGTAACACAAGAGTCTTGAACAAAAAAGTGAAAATTGTCTTTTATGTCTCCAATAGTTACATGCACATTAGGACATGCAGCATGTAACTCTCCAAAAGAGTTGTTTGCAAGCAGCTCTCATTCTCCAACATGGATCAACATCTATGGGCCATCCGCCACTTTCATAGAGACTCCTTCCCATGACGTTTATCTCTGAGCCATGGTCTAAGAGTGCAATACATGGTGTTTCTATTTCTCCAATTTTGAGGACTGTCTCCGTTGTTGCTCTTGCCCAATGCGTACGGGAGTAGTGACTGATTGGAATGAACCGAGCCTCTTCTTCCTCATGCATGTGCTGTAGACGGCCTTCTTTTTGAGACGTGGACTGCCCAACCGGTTCGGACCAGCCAACCATTACATTTTCATCTTTCACTTCTTTAATTTTTGCATTCATGTTTTTTTTATCTTTAGCTTCAATTGCTGCAATTAATTCTTTAACTACTTCAAGTTGAATTCCTTGCGAAGTCAGCTTCTCTTCATCCTGCACAAAAACTCGAAGAACTTGCAAAAAAACATGCATTATTTCTTCATCACCAACATATTGTCTTTTCCTTTTGATTACATTAATAATTACATCATGGAATTAACGTTTGGCAATTCCAAGAATTTTGCCTAAGGTGAATTCAATTTTGATTCTTAGAATTCGTTCTTCTAGGACTCGTTTGAGATCGGTTGCAGATTCTATGTCAGACTGCAATTTGTAGCCTGGCTGCTTGCCTTTCTTCTTTTCTTCGGTCTTCTTTGTTTGTGGTGCATCTTCTATCACTTGATCTGGGGTTATATTTTCAGCAAGCTTTGGTTGTTCAGGTGTTCTTCTAGTTACCCGTTTTGGAGGGCCAAAAGAGGAAGGCCTCCCTGGTTCATCTTCTCTTTTCTTCAATCAAGACTTCTTTATGATTGACATCAGCCAAATGTACAAAGGCAGAAAAAGAATTTTCTTTGGCTACTTTACCACATTCCATTTGATCTAGTGCCTGCATCCATACTTTAGATTACACATTAGTTTTACATGCATTCAAACTTGATTTAATTGGCTTAATTTGCAGCCCATAGGTAGTTGCATCAATTGCTGCATAGGCATTCTTTACAGCTAAATCTTCTAATCTTTTCTTCATTCCACCATTGCCAAAATTTGGCTCCAGTGGAAGACCAATTTCAGCCGCATGAATTTTTTTGTCTTTCCAAAAGACGAGCTTCTGTGCTTCAGCCTCACGGAAGGCAGAACACTCCCTCTTGTCATGTTGTTGGCTGTCACACCAAATACAACGCCTCTTAAAGCCTTCTCTCATGGGTCTTTGAGTTGATGCTCGTCCTCACTCTTTGACTTTGACATCCAACTTCTCTATTTTAGAACTAATTTCTGTAAGATTCAGATGAAGGTCACACATGCTTTTAATAAGTTCATCCATTACATCATTTTTAGAAGGAACATAAGAAGAAAGAGCTGGTTGATTAATCAAAGGAATAGGGGATTTTGAAGGTGGAACAAGCTCCATCAATGGAGTTGTTGAAGTTGAAGTAGAGCCCAATCTTAGTCACATCCTCTCTCTTTGAACAATCATGTTAACTACATCAGTAACATCTGTCCATGCAGTCTTGACTCCTGATTCGGAGGTAGCATCTTCTAGGCGATCAGCAAGCTTCTCTTGCAGAATGGGATCTGCAGCCTTAAGGAATAATTCAATCTTCTGACCTTCCATACTTTGTTGGTCTTCAGCATCAAGTTGTCCAAATTTACTTTCAAACTCATGGTATAGAGCTGTTACAGCTAAACCTTTGTTGGGTTTTTCAACCCAATCAGTGAAACTTTTCTTCATCACTAGGCTAGAGTCTTCTAAGAAGAATTCTTTGCATAGGCCTTTTTTGAATGCAGCCCAATTTGCATCTTGTTGAAAAAGACCATGGGTTCTTTCTTGAAGACCATGCTTGGCTAGTCTAGCAAAATAAGGCTCCATGCATGTTGTGGTACACCAAAGAAAAGCATTTTTTCAACATATAAGTGAATAAAAACAGAGACGTTTTGACCATTAAATTGTTTTAATTCATGCCCAACTTCCTCTAGGGCATTGATAGCTGTGGAATCAATCTTCTCTTTGTCTTGTCTTTGTTGTTGTTGTTGTTGTAACATTTGGATTTTTTGTTGCTGAGTTTACTGCAGTATGTGCACCAATTATTGTAGAGTATCTCCTGAAGAATCCCCCATCTTGGAGTTCTCTTACGCCGACCTTCACATCGGGTTCACCAATGTCGCAACGTGTAGGGTTGAAGGTCACCACACGGGTTTGGCAAGAGAAGAATGTATGGGGGTTCAAGAGCTTAGACTTCAAAGATGGTAGAGATAAGAGAAGGGTTGAAGGTTTCAAGCCAAGTTCTTGAAGATAAGAGACATCACAGTTTAGGTAGATTCAAGGAGAGGAGTAGATGGAAGGGAAGGGGTTCGAAGAGATTGAAGATGTAGAAGAATACTCGCAAAAAGAATTAGAAAATATATAAGAATACTAATAGAGATGAAGTCTATTAGTTTCTTTCAACATTATGAGAAAATATAACTCTAATAGACAAAATCGTGTACAAGATAATACCTTCCTCTATGCTGCTCAGATTGCCAATCTGATGCTTCCAATGGCTTTGAAAAGGGGGTTATATACCATGACACCTAGCCAAAATCCAGCCAGATTACTCCTTCTTCATCTCCCACTTTCGGAGTGTTGTTCACTGCTTGAAAACAGTGACCGGTTTTGCTAATCTCTTTTTTTCCATAAAATCCTCTCAAATTGGCTAAAAGCTACATGCTTTCTTTTACATGTCCTCCTAATCTAGAAGTTATCTATAGTTTTATGGATTTTTACAAGAGACAATATCTAAAATATCAAAAATTGACTAAAAACTTGTCCAAAAAAATCTAATATTTTGAACCATGGACACTAATACTAATGTCTAAAGTGGCATTGGCTCTCTAAATCTAAAAGGAAGCCACACTCTAGATTTTTTTCATGGTGTGCACATAGCGGCGCGGCAATGGCTCCACACTTCTTAGGATGGCTGATGATAGTCTAAGACAACCAGAAGGTTACATTACTAAGGTCCACGTTACAGTTGCGAGAGTGGAATGCTATCTGGAATTTAGGGTGATAAGGTTTGCAAGACGTCCTGGCTATCGGGTTTTGCTAGGTAGGCCATGGATTCTACGGATAGACTGTCAAGTCAATATACTCGCTGGTCGAGTGATTCTAGGTCGAGGTGCCCATCGTGTAATAGTGGATGCTTACCTTGAGTCTCCTCAGAGTGAGAGAGCTCCACTATCCTCCACTGGACTAGAAACAATAGATGATCCATCTAGTAGTGAGATGTCATCGAGCGATGGATCTAAGGAAGGGTCCACTACAGAGGATATTTATCAGATAACCTTGAATGAGCCAATAGAGCCTCTTGATCGAATAAGAGACGTAGACGTTATTGAGCTGGATCTTGGTACGCTAAATGACTCATGACTAATTAAATTAGGGTCCATGCTCAATTCGAAAGAAAGAGAGGATTATGTGTCCTTAATTCGAGAGTTTCATGACATTTTTGCTTGGAGCTATGACGAACTTCGGGGTATTCCTCCCAGTCTAGCTGTGCGTACTATTCCTGTAAAGGAAGATACTTGCCCTGTACATCAGAAAGTAAGGCGTATGCCTTTTGAATTAAGGGACAGGTTGTACGAGGAACTACAGAAGTTGTGAAAAGCAGATTTGATCTTCCTTGTTTAATCAGCATACCGAATGGTGCTCACCAATTGTGATCAGGAAGAAGAATAATAATCAGATCTGTCTTTGTGTAGACTTTAGAGAGCTGAATAAGCAGACTGTTAAAGACTACTACCCATTGCTATTTATTGACAAAATTTTGGATCAACTAGCGGGTAGGGAAATCTATTCATTTATGGACTGCTTTGCAGGGTATAACCAAATGGCGATCGCTGAGCAAGACAAACTAAAAATGATGTGCAGTCTTTGGTACCTTTGCGTACCATGTGATGGCATTTGGGTTGTGTAATGCACCTGATTTGTGGCAAAGAACAGCCGACAAGACCTTTGGTGACATCTCCCCAAAGGAGCTGAAAGTATTCATTGACGATCTGGGGACAGCCACCCTAAGAGATAGACAGTTGATCATTTTGCACAAGTGTTTTTGAGCGTTGCAGACAATTTTACATAGCTCTTAACCCACAAAAGTGCGTCTTTGGAGTCCCTTATGGACTCTTGTTAGGCCATGTGGTTAGTTCCATAGGGATTATGACTGATCCTGAAAAGATCAAGGTCATAGTCGCCATGAGTCTACCACGTACTCCAAAGGAAGTGCATAGCTTTTTGTCATTAGTAGGGTATTATTGGAGGTTTATCAAAGCCTCGGCAGAAAAGAACGTTGCTGTTGACAAACCTATTGTCCTTTAGTTATCAGTTTTCATGGAGTGATGTTTGCAAAGTATCTTTTGACGATGTGAAACAGGAGCTTGCCAAAGCACCTATTTTGAAAGCACCAAAAAGGGGAAAAATGTTTTATATATATTTAGTAGCAACCATGTATAGTATCAGCATGTTATTTGGCCCAAATTTGGGAGGAAAAGTGGTACCATCCGATAGCTTTTGCTAGTCGGAAGTTGGGCATATTAGAAATTAACTACACCTATATGGAGAAGTTGTGCCTTGCAATGGTATTTGCGACCAAAAAGTTCAGGCACTACATTCTCTATGAGAGGGTAGTTTTTTATACAAAGGCGGAAGGGCTTCGATTGTTGTTGAATAAGTTACAGTTGCCTGACCGTTAGCAAAGTGGTTAATCACTTTGCAAGAATTTGATTATGAGATTAAGAGCAAGCCATCAAAGCTTCAGGGTATTATAGAGTGTCTTGTGGATTTCGGTTCCATACACCAACTGGAAAGGAGTTTGTCCTGTAGTTGTCTTATGGAAGGTTTTGTACGCCCTGAGGGAGAACCAAAAGAGGTCTTGGCTGAAGGAAGTGACATGGAGACTTTGTTCAAGATTTATACGGCATCTATTCCCTCTTGGTATGTTGCTATAACGCACTATCTTTCTACGGGAGAGATTGGAGCTACTTTATCAAAAGAAGAGAAGAGGAAAATTAAATAGCAGGCATTGAAATTTTCCTTAATCGCAGGCACATTATATTGGTAGGGTGTTGATGATATCTATCGCCGATGTGTGATGCCTAACGAGGTTCCCTTTATTTTGGAAGAGTGCCATGACTCCGCTTGTGGAGGGCACTTTGATGGGCGGTTAATGGCACAGAAAGCTTTAAGAGCTAGATATTGGTGGTTGTCCATCTTCTAAGATTCCTTTGAGTACGTTAAGAGATGTAATACATGTCAAAGACATGGTAGTCGAGAGAATAGGAAGCGTCCACTTACGCCTATCATGGCTATCCTTCCATTTGAGAAGTGGGGCATTGACTTTGTGGGTCCTATCACCCCATCGTCTACTACTCAGAAGAGGTACATTATAGTAGCAACTGATTATTTTACAACGTGGTCAGAAGCACAGGCGACGAGGCAGGACAATGCAAAAGAGATTGCCAGTTTCCTACTTGAGCAAATCATCTGCCGTTTTGGTCCGCCAAAGAAAATAGTATCGGACCGTGGAACTCACTTTTTAAATAAAGTGATTAAAAGTTTGATTGAAGCATGGAAAATTAAGCATAACAAAATGACCCCCTATAATCCGCAAGCAAATGGACAAGTCGAAAGTACCAATAGGCAACTTGTGGGTATCCTATCCAAGATAGTCTCCGAAAAGAAGCGGGACTAGGATACAAAATTATATGTGGTGGTTTGGGCGTATAATACGACATTTAAATGAACCATTGGCCACACCCCATTCAAATTAGTTTTAGGGAGGAGTGTGTCTTGCCCTTAGAAATTGAGTTGTCGACCATTAGATTCGCAATCAATCATTCTCTGGGTGATGAAGATGCCCTATTTGAGCGGTTTACGACTATAGCCCACTTGGACGAGCTCAAATTGCAGAGTTTGTTGCACCAGGAGGTAGCTAAACATCGGATGAAATGGTTGCATGATCTGAAAGCGAAGAAATATACTTTTAAAAAGGGGCAGTTAGTTCTATATTACGATGCACATAGGGACCTATTTCTAGGAAAGTTGGAACCTCGATGGGATGGCCATTGCAAGATAGTTCAGATAGGTAAAAATAAGTCCACAGTTCTATTAGCTGATCTACAAGGGGTGGAATTTAAGAATAAGGTTAATCTTAATAAGATTAAACCTTATTATTTCTAAATATGCTAACACACTAAATGCATTGTAGGTCCATGCTAGGGTTGATCGGAGACTTGCAGGAGAGCTTAAATTGGTTGATGGGCGGTTAATCCCTTATTTGGAACACCCATATCTCGAGCAAATATATCATTAGGGGAGGCTTATCTGGTGGAGCAAGGGATATAAAGTGATTGAGCAAGAAGATGGTACCTTTGTGTGGGAAATTAAAGTTTTCTGCCATCACTGCTTATTACAAATCTTGACAAGCATCCCTATTGAGTTTAATGAAGAAGGTGGGATGGAGCCATCAGTTCATCCTCTAAATATGTTGAACTTTGACTATCATAATTACGAATAGGGGAGTTCTTGATGGCTGGTTGTGTAAACCCATTATGGACGTATACATTATATTTTGATGGAGCGTCCAAGGGCCCTACTAGGAAAGGAAGTGTTGGAGTAGTTATCCGCGATTCCCAACATAGAGTTACAATGAAATTAGCTGCTTATCACTGGGTAGGATTTACTAACAACATGGCTGAGTATAAAGCCCTGATTATGGGATTGAATATTGCCAAGAAAGGTGGCATTAGGCAGTTGCTAATAAAAGGGGATTCCCAGCTGATCTTAAATCAACTCAATGGGACATATATAGTCCAGAATCCTCTCCTTCGTATGTATCATTGAACTGCTATAACCTTGATGAATTTTAGAGCATATCTCTTCAGCTGATTCCACATTATTGGAATCAGTTTGCGGATTCCTTGGCTAATTTTGTTTATGAAGAGGACCTCTTTTTCAACTGTGGTCCTAGTCTGGATGTTGTTATTGATAATGAGATAGGACCTAGTCGCTTGTGGGGAATGTTATCAGACTACGCGTTATATGGCAGGCGATGGTTGATATGGGTAATGCAAAGAGTAGCCGAGACCCATCTACCACTATTATCTTGGACCCATAGGTTGATCCGAAGACATCTTATGCGTATGCCTCTTGCTACATATGCAAGAGGTATGGGCCATAATTTGATGTATTTAGTTTAGGGCTGAGAACCCTATTTTTCCCCTTGGAATGGAGCATATTTGCGTGTATCTGCTTCTTTAGGCCAAGAGGGCCAGTTACTTTAAGTAGTTAATGTCTGATTTCTTTAGGCCAAGAGGGCCAGTTGTTTTCAGGTTTTAATAATCTATCTCTTTAGTCCAAGAGGGCCCGTTAGTTTGCAGTGAAATGTGCTATTTCTTTAGGCCAAGAGGGCCCTATCTATCTCTATTTGGTGCAAGTACATTTAATGCTTTTTTGTTTTAGTGACTGCACCATACAGTTTGACGAAGTCGCTCGAGGGAGCCTTTGCTGCGAAGAAGCTTCTTGTGGCCATTCCAGGTGGTTGTCCCCTTTTCTAGTTTTTTCCCTTAAGCAATTAATGATATATGTGCGGGTGAGGGTTTTCTTTCTTGTTGGGGACTGGCAATCGATGCATGAAGTCCTAGGTTTAGGTTATGTATGTCTGGGGGAGGTCATTGCCTCCTGCAAGGCATTGTCAGGCATTGAAAGACTTGTTTTAGATGGGATTTCTAGTGACCCTATTCTGTTGACCTGCTAGGCGGCCGTTCTAGAAGTTCCTGTTAGTTGTGAGGCAGTTAGAGAAGCCTACTAAAATAATGATGGAAAGAGACAAAACCCTAAAGATTTGAAAGACAATATATGAATATACAAAGGTGTGCAAAAAGGGGTTTGACCCCTATAAAAATAGAAAAGGAAAGAAAGAAAAATCCTTGAGTTGTTGTTTATCGCCTTGCGAAGGCCTGGTAGGTTCCTGGGGATGAGACAAGACCCAGGGCCGATGCCTTGCCCTTCCTTGGGGTGACATCTTGCCATTAAAAAAAAGAATATAAGAAGCTTGGAGTGAAAATAAAAGTGAGCTTTAGAAAAGGATTAAGTGTCACCTCGTGAGGGCTTGGTAGGTTCTTGGGTACCGAGATAGGACTTGAGGCCAATGCCCTATTCTCCTTGGGTCAATACACTCAACTCCCTCCTTTTTACACGCCCGAGTATGGAAAAATAAAAACCTAAAAGAAGAGTAATGTGCTAAAAAAAATAATACCTTTTGATCAGGCTATAGGAGTTCTCGCCTAGAAGGAGCTCTTACATTAGGGCCAAAAACATTTCAAAAATGGCACTTGTAAGAAAATGATTAAGTTACTAATTAGTTGAGATTTTAAAATAATGAACCCTCCAAATTTGGCCATTCAGACGTGATTAATGTCGAGAATTTATTATTCATTTAAGAGGTTAGCCATTAAATGCCTAAGGACGTTAACTCATGTCAAAGGTCACTTTTCGGCCATTATTCTTTCATTTTGAATATTTTACTATCACGTTTCCCACCAAAATCACGCTTCTTTTTTCGCATGCATTCATTTGAATCATCGTTCTCTCCTCTTCACTTTGTTTCTTAGTTCTTAAAGTAGATTTTACTCTATCGTAAAATTTCTCACCAAAATCACGTCCGGTTCTTACTAGCAGCGTGCATTGGTCTCCCTTCGTCTCCCTTCGTCTCCTTTCACAAAATCTTGAGAAGGTGATCAACAATCAAAAGAGTCTCTACACAGAGGATCAATACCACTTACTTGCCGATTGAGCTATAGAGATATGGTCCTCCATGGACCTGAGACGAGATCATCTTGTTAGTTTTCAGCACACCCAACTAGGTTGGGACATCCAAGCCGCATCTTTAGTTCAACCCCTAAGATATCCATTCTGTAAGATTTTGTTTCAACTAAATCCAAGCTTTTTCTTCAATCTCTTCAATTTGATTCATAAGAAAATGGGTAAAAGAGTCCCATGGTGTTGATGCAAATTGGTAGGGATAGATATACTAAGGATAATCCTTAAGCTAATAGAATAGAAAGTGAAATTTTTCACTTTGATCTTGACACTTGAAAATAGAATATCTTCATTATACAGTGTTGTAATATCAACTTTTTAGCAAGGACTAATTGATAAGACAAGGATAATATATTATAATTAGAAGAAAGGAAGTACTTTGATTTCTGGGAGATAAAAATATTTACCTAGTAATAGATTAAAAATATTTATTATTCAATTTTGTCTCTTAAAATATAAAAAAATTAAACAAGTAATAGATAGAAGTATTAGTGATATTGTGTATCATATCAACTTTAGGACTAAGATGATTTTATGTGTGCAGGATGCTTCGAAGAATATGAAGGATACAACTTCTTACTTAATATTAGCTCTTGGGAGTATTTTTCTCATCATACCCTCAACTATGATTAGCAGTATGGGGTTTCAAGTTTCAATATCTTCAATTGTGATTCTTATTAGCACTATCAGATTTTAATACCTAAATGGTGGCTTAATGTCATGGGATGATACTACTCATGATATCATATCCTAGCAAATCTCTTAAGATCTATTCCCTTGATTTGTAAGAAGAAATAGAAAGGACTTGAATCTATTTCTTTCTCTCAGAACTCTAATTTTAATGTAGACTGATTTTATAATTGAAAGCATCACTACATTATTGATGCTTTATCCTTGTATATCTTTTTTCAAATGTAATATATCTCAATTTCACAAAAAAAAAGACCATCAAAATAATCAGTCTGCATTTCAAAAAAAAAACATAGCTTTATCAAGCTCTGAAAAAATTTTAGAAATTTTTTAAGATTTTTTTGAGCTCGTTTGCTATTTTAAAAATATTTTTAAGCAAAAAAGGGCCTAAAAGAGACCCAAAAAATTACCAAAAAACCACCCAAAAATAGCATAGCCGATACGGTGCAAAAATGGGTATCCAAGCTGTCTCGGATACCCATTTTTGCGCCAAGCTCGGATACCCATTTTCTCGCCGTATTGGCTATGCTATTTTAAAAATATTTTTGAGCAAAAAAAGGCTTAAAAAAGACCCAAAAAATCACAAAAAAACCACCCAAAAATTAGCAAAATGGGGTTGCAAAGAGAAAAAGTGAGCATATTGCAGAAGTTACATGGTCATTGATGATGGATGAAAAGAATATACCAAAATATTTTTTATGTAAAACTATTCATAATACTATCTATATTATGAATAAAACTCCCATAGCTACAATTTATGGGTTGATCCCCAAAGAATTCTTTACATGCAAGAAGACCAATGTGTCACACTTGAAAGTATTTGGTTGTATTGTATATCTTCACATGTACCAAATGGGTGGTTTTTTTGTGATTTTTTGGGTCTTTTTTAGGCCATTTTTTGCTTTAAAATATTTTTAAAATAGCAAACGAGCTCAAAAAATTTCAAAACAATTTCCATGAGTTTGAAAATTCTTGAGAAATTTTTAAAGATTTTTTTGAGCTCATTTGCTATTTTTAAAAATATTTTTAAGCAAAAAATGGCCTTAAAAAGACCCAAAAAATCACAAAAAACCCACCCAAAAATAGCATTGCCGATACAACGCGAAAATGGGTATCGGAGCACACGAAAATGGGTATCCGATACCCATTTTCGCGTTGTATTGGCAATGCTATTTTTGGGTTTTTTTGTGATTTTTTGGGTCTTTTTAAGGCCATTTTTTGCTTAAAAATATTTTTAAAAACGTCTTGGATACCCATTTTCACGTTGTATCGGCAATGCTATTTTTGGGTGGTTTCTTTGTGATTTTTTGGGTGTTTTTAAGGCCATTTTTTCTTTAAAATATTTTTAAAAATAGCAAATGAGCTGAAAAAAATCTTATAAAAATTTCTAAAAATTTTTCAAAGCCTAATAAACTTATGGATTTTTTTTGAAAAAAAATTGATAGGTTTAAGATCTCACAAAAAATAAGTCATTTCAAGGGGGGTGTACTTTGCATGCGCATGTTTACTCCTTCACGATACTGAGGGAGGAGGACCCCTACGGAGATTTTGTTGTGCCACTCTTGCACCATATCAAGTCATCCATGATATGGAGCGAAAAGTATAGTAACAAACATTATGCTTTTTGCCATGCTCGCGCCGTATGAACTGCTCCACGATACGGTGCGAATATGACCCTGCGAAAATTCGGCTTTGCTGCTCTCGCGTCATATCAACTTATCCTCACATGGTTGACTTTATGAATTTATGAATTATCCTTACATTGTTGCTGCTCGTGCTCATAAGATCACCCTAATGAATAAATATTTTAATATGATTAGCAGAATAAGGTACCGAGGATGATGTTTGCAAGAGAAAAATCGATGTACTTGGACCTGTTAATTATAAGAGAATGGGTGAGGTGTATGGGCAAATGGTTATTAATGTTTCTTGCACTTCTGAGGAAGAGGACTATCTTAGCATTTCTCATGAGGACAAGTCCATGCTAGTTGTAAAAAGGATATTTAATTGTTAGATTCTGTAGTTTATTATTGCATAAGGTAAGGCATTTTGACTCTAAAAAATTTTAGTATATAGAATAATTATGCTATTGATTGCAAATAACACTCCTTTATTTTTGCTATTAGCTTTAGGACATTGATTGCATCTCTTAGCCAATAAATCTCTAAAATTATGTGTATTGTTAATCCACTGTTATCAATGGAAATTTTTTAAAGATTTGGTTCAAATATAACAATGTCTTTCAAAGCTTTTGATTCCATCACAACTACCATAATTTTTTTAATTACATCGGATACACTCACCAAAGAAATTATCCTCATGAACTCTCTAAGTCGTATCCATGGCCAAGGAAGAATGTGGGTTGAATGGAATACTGCTTGCTTTTTGGTTAATTATTTATTTTATTTTATTATCTATTTTAGTTACATGTTTCCATTTCCAGTGCTGGCAAGCTCCTAACTACCTTCTTGGACACCACATATGAGGATATTGTTGATCCTAGAAAACCATATAACTCTCTCTAACAAGAAGTACCATTGCAAAGTCACAAAGTCATACATATACTTGTGGAAAAAGAGTGCTTTTCAAATGTCTGCAGGACAATAGATTCAAAGATACACAAGATAGATGGAGTGAATGTAAGTCTCTTTCATATTGTTGGTTTTTTTAGGGACCCTTTTTTACCAACTTGCTACATTTTTTCTCGTAGTGCTAAGATTACCCTAACTCATATATGCGATGGATAAGGGAGCAATGTATTGAGTTGATTTTGGATAGGGTAATCACACTAGTTGATTCCGATTCCCCTCCACAAAGCCACGAAACATGCATAATAAAAGAACCCACAATTTGATCAGCATAGATAATGTCTGTGAACACCTTATGAATCGCATGGAAGGTTCCACTTAAGCTTTCCATAGGTTGCCATTCCATACTTGTTGATAGAAATATATCTACAACCAAGAATTCGTTATTAGTACTTGCTTAAATGAAAAAAAAAAACGTTATCAACTCAAGTCTTACAATCTGTTTGCTGCGAAACATACTCGTTTGGAGGCAAGTGGATATCCTTCGCCATCTAAACATGTTGCAGTTTGATAAACCACCCTTCATGCATAATTTTGAAAGAAATGATACGTCCCTTCCAGTGATGTTTAATATCCTCTCTTTTTTTCTTTTCACCTTGTGAGAGTCCTTGCAAGAGGGTAGCATGGCAACCTAATCATTTATACTAAAGATCTTTGGCTCCCAATTTTCATCAACTCTGTGGCTATAGACAATGCAAGAGTTTACTAAACGAGAAGAGTGCCTTCTGGATGTCATACTTAAATTAAATTCGCAGAGAAAGAAGCTCATCGAGAAAGATGAATGAACTAAAAAGTAGAGAAAGAAGCTCACTGAGAAAGGTGAATGAACTAAAAACGAATATTAAGAAGACTAATGAAAATATATTGGGCGCCAAAAAGTTTTTGACTTTCAAAAAAATCATAATTAACTTCACAGCAACTTTATTATGTCATTTGTCAGATTTTATGAGTAAATAAGGACTTTGGGACTACCAAAACATGTCAGACATTGGAGATTTTGGCTAAAAAGGAGGAGAGAATCACGAAGTGGACTCTACTATCTCCAAAAAAGAGGAAATAACAATACCATATTCTTGCACACGTGGCAAACTCTCTTTGGCCCTTTTCTTAATCCCGTGATTAACAAAAGTGCTTTTTTTGAAGTGTTTTCGGCCCTAATGTGGTTGAGTTGTCCTTAGTTAGGTAGGTAGGTCAAACCACCACTTAGGATGACCTCTTTGATAGTTATTTTAGTTTGGTCGTGTTGCAGCAGTTGGTTAGTGACCGGCTTCAGACTTTCTGTCACATTATGCTAGGCCTACTCCTTGTGGATTTCATGCCTTGGTTTTGTCAGGGGGTAGGGTATGAGGTATGATGTGGTGTGTTATGTATTTTTTGTATTAGCTTGATGCTCCTTTTTGTTGTGTATGTGTAGATCTATTCGTGGGATTCAACGAGCTGAGTCGCCCTATCCAGTGGTCGCCAATGACAAATGATTTTTGATGCCGAGAAGTGCTTAAAAATAGCCAAAAATTATGAATATCAGGGAAAAAATAGACTTTGTAGAAGGCGGCAGTGGCAATCAGTATGATTTTAAGCGGCAAGTCCCTAAAGCGCTAGTGCTTATTTTCATGGAAATCAAACAGTGGTGGATGATCAAGCTAGAGTTTTCCTAGATGCAAAATGGCGTCATGAATCCAATGCAAGTCTCGGATCTCCATTCAGAGATTGTTTGATTCCTCATTTAATCCTCGCAAGGTTTGGGGTTGTGAAGCAGCTACTGGATCTGGAAGCCGAGAAGAATGTGACGGGGCCCAACTTTGTAGATTTCCATGCCAAGGAACCACTTGTCTAGACAGATCTCGAATCCGATGTCGTTTGCCTCTCCAAAAGCGAAAAAGCCACTTGCCGCAAGTGTGAAACCAAAATGCATGAACTAGATATTTGGGGTGTTTAGCTTAAAGCTCTAATTAAAGAGCCCAAAAACCTCACAATATGAAACATTGGGGGGGGGGGGGGGGGGGGGGGTCAGTTTTTTGCGCCCCATTTTTTCCCCCTCATCATGCATTTTCTAATCACGAGAATGGAGAGGAATGCTCCTGGGCCTGAGGTGCTTCTATCCTTCGCCCTCCATCACCACAAACGGATCAAGGAATGATGCACTGAGCAAAGAGATAAAAAACAAGTATTTCTCTCTCCTGCATAGAGGCAATTCCTGTGCAAGAAATCAAGAAGAAGAGGGGTTGAATAATGCTGATCGGATTGCTTCAAGATGAAGAGGAGGCTGAGGAAAGAGGTTCAGCACTGAAGAATGGTTACTGGTCGTGGATTGCCCAGAATAATTATTAAAAAATCCGCAACACACAAGACATGCGGTATGCTCTAATTTTACAAAGAAATTTGATTGTTTTTGTTGTTTCATGGTCCAAATGTTGTTCATATGCCATGAATTTTTGTTTGAACCTTGTTTACATCATGGTTGAGGGTTGTAACTACATAAATATAGAACCCGTAATGATTTAGAGCCGTTATTAATTTGTTAAAACCCGTAAAATATCATTTTTAATGGGAATTAGTGGTTGTTTTTTATTTTGGGTTGGAGAAAAGGGATGAAAATGGAATAAACTCAGAGAAAATGTTAAGTTTTAGTCACTAAGTGTTAGACCTCTGAAGGGAAACTAGGAACCCTAAGGGCCAAAGCGTTATCGACCTAGTAAGGTTAGGGGTTGGGTTGGGTCAAGAGGACATCCCAAACCTACATCTTGACCAAATGTATTTCTTGACTAAGAATCGCCGTTTGATGGGAGAAATGATCCCACAAGTTAGATGCAACACTTGTCTCGTGCAACAAGTTGCAACGTCGCATGGCTTTGTGTTTAAATCATAAGATAGATTTGCCACTCCTTGGAACAAGGATGGTAGGTTCTAAGTACAAGTTTAATGTGCAAAAGGATGAGTAGTCATCCTGTTACATCACCCTTCTGTGAGGCTGAGTTGCCAAGTTAGGGTAACTATGAATTGCCTAGCAAGCAATTGACCAATCAAGTTAGGGCGACAAGGTTGCCCAGGATTTACTGTCTTAGTTTAAGGAATCTAAGGTGTTTGTTAATTTGGGTTAATAGGGTATAAACCCTAACCCAAGGATAAAAGGGTAAACAAGCAACGAAACCCTTGGGGATCTTGCCAAGTCGCAATTGATCCCGCATCGAATGCTGGACGCATTCGGAGAAGAGGATTCACACCTTAGCAGTTGGCCAAACAAATGACTATTGGATTGATTGTGTTTGTACAGTTAGGAGCACTATTTGTACTTCTTTGCTCAAAGAACTAAAGTTGGAAAAATAATTAATGCTTCAGGTTGAAGGCCTGGAGGGAGAGGCAGCATCAGTTACCCCCGACTATCTGCTTGACCCTATCCAAGGGGGTTGTTAGCTGCACCGGGTACGTGGACCGAACCCGCCGCGAGAGGTCTCTCCATAGGTGCTACTTGGAGCATGAGGACGCTTGGGTGCAGGGGAGCTCTGGCCATAAATCCCTTGCCTCCGAGTCCTGCACAAGAGGCTGACATGACTCGAGATTTGATCTCGAGGCCCGCATACTAGTCTATGGGCGAAAACTTGGAATAGTGATCCCTGAGGATTGCTGGAATTGCCTTTGGGCGGATTATGGATTAGCCTTCGGGCTGGATTATATGATGTATTCAAAGATTGATAAATAAGATCAATTGTTGAAAAGGAACTTGCTTGACATTGTTTTTCTATGTCAGTGCTAAGATTACGTGAAGGAATCGGTGATTAATTGGCTAATTAAGGAAGCTGTTTTTGCATGTCAAACTAAATGTGGTAGGCAGTTAGATAACTAAAGCAACCCTGAGGAAAGTGCGGTGGATGTGACCATGGGTCCGTCCTACGGAAGGGTGGTCCTAGTTGGCCGGGGACTTTTCTCGAAGGAAATTGACAGCAAGGAACGATGGCCTAGAATCTAGAGTACTAGAGTCTCGATTTATGCTATTTTAGGGGAACGGAATGGGACTATGCCTTACGGGAAGAGAGGCCGAGCTTTGCATCCCTCTTGTTTCCCATTCTCCTTGAAGCAAGTGCAGCATGAATCCACTTCGACCCTAACGTTTTTGCGTAAAGTAGTTTGCCTGGGGTTCGACGCTAGCTACCATTCTATGAATTTGACCATTAGGAAAACCCTGATTCAGGTCGGTCCTAAGTGGGAATGGTCGGAATGCTTTCGCTTCGTGGCAGACTCAGGAAGACCTAGATCGTAAACCCCGTGACACTCCATGGGAGTGCTGGGCGGTGCTTTCTAGATTCTCTTCCCGATGGGCTACTAAGATGTGTCCTACAAGTGGACAGGTGGACACGTTACAATTGGTATTAGAGCGAACCAACAGATGTAATATTTTCAAGGAAACTTAATGAGGTGAAGTAGAGCAAATGTTGCTGTTAAGAACATTTTCTTGCTTACTTATTGATGCTGGCCTGCAGAGTCGTGAAGCATGGAACAAATTCTTGGTGTCCCACGTTATGTTTATGACTGCGATGCTCGCTTCGGATTATCGATGGAGGATTGATATGATGAATATCCTAGACTGCATCTACAATCCTTCACCCCTGTACATGGAATGGAGATGGATGGGTGATTCAGGAATTTATTACATAGCTACCCACTGACTTGCGTATCTTCGAACCAACTTAAAGAGAATCAAGTGGATGGAGGACTTAAAGATCGTGAAGCTATTCATCTTTGTTGAGGCTCACGCAAACGAAGCCCTACATGTTGGCAGTCGAAAGGTCAAGCAAAACAAATATGTGCACAAGGAAGTAACTCAAGTAATCCAGATATGAATGAAATAGACTTTTTTTAAAATCAATGACTGTCTTGGCTGTAAGTGATTAGGTCACTTGGCTAAAAGCTGAACTGAGCATGTAATGTAATGTGAGAATTGCTTAGCAAGTTTTTAACGAAAAAAAATTCTTATTGCTCAGGCACAACCTCAAGTGCAGATTCCTAGTCCGACCCCTACACCAAGTACGACTATAATTCAGGAGAAGAAGTTTCTCCTCAAGCAAATCAAGCCACGAGAGTTCGATGGTAAGGGAAGGACTGTCCAAACTGATGCCGAGATCTAGATCGAATCCATGGAGGATTATTTTAAAGCAGCAGGTACTGCACCCGCCAACCAAGCAATGCTCGCCAAGTTGAAGCTTACTGGTGAAGCAAGACTTTGGTGGAAGCAATGGTGTAGAGACCAAGGGATCTCGAAAGGATCAATTGCTTGGGAGAAGCTTCAAAGAGCTATGAGAGGGAGATATCTATCATCTACCTATCGCACGTAGAAGATGAAGGAGTTCTACTAACTGAAGCAGCTTGGTCTATCCCTTGATGCATACTATTCAAAATTCGTCTCTCTTTTGAAGTATGCGCCACAAATGGATATGACACAACAGGTGTCGAAGTTTTGTGTTGGATTAAACCCACTAATAAACACCTGTCTCGAATCAATGTGCCTAATAGACCTTCAGGATGCGCTCATTCGAGCTGCACCCATAATACAGGAGGTGCAGACCAGGCCAAGAAATAACAAGACTTGGTCTTACAAGGATCAAAACAAAGGAGTGTATAGGTCCTAGGCAAAGAGAGTGCAGGGCCAAAATCCGGGACAAAGGAAGAAAGCTAGGACCAACATTGTCAATAATTTTGTTCCTACCCAAGGTAATGGCCACAATCTCCATTGCTTCAATTGCAACGAGCCTGGTCATTTTAAAAGGCAGTGTCCCAAGCTTAGCGGAGGACAACGTCAAGGACCATCCCAAGGAACCGTCCGTGGCCAAGGAGCCACCATCATGACCAAAGGAAGAACCTCTAGTGTTGCCAACAAGGAGCTGTGTGATGAAGAAGACCCATCCATAGAAGCAAACATTGAGAGGGCAACGGTTCATGCCGCCCTTCACAAGAAAGGCCCGAATTGCCAGTTTTCGGTAATTCAGACTCCATCGGATTATCAAGGTAAAAGCTTCAAAACCTTGATTGATTGTGGCAGTACACATTCCTTCATTTCACTAGTTTGTGTAAAAAGATTAGGAATAGCCACAATAGATGCACTACCTTACTTGGGAATTAGCAAATGGTTGTGAGGTCACGTGTATCAGGCAAACTGCTAAGGTGAAATTCCTACTGGGTGGAAAGTCGACTTCGGTCAGATTCAGGGTAATGAACCTAGGAATCCATGAGTGTTTGCTCAGAATGGATTGGCTTAAACCTAATGATGCCCACATCCACTGTGGAAAGGGCCAAGTTTCCTTTCAAAATTTTGAAGGGAAATAGGTCACAACTCAAGGAGAGGCTGGGAAGCCAAAATTTCAACTGGCCAAAGCATCTCAGATAATAAAAGGAGTTAGAAAGGGACTACCTGTCTATTTGATTAAGCTAAATAAGCTAGATCAAAATCAGGAGTCTAGGGGAAGAACCTTCATGGCTAAAGGAGTACGTAGACGTATTTCCTGAAGAGTTGACGGAACTTCCTCCTCAAAGGGAAGTCGATCACGAAATCAAGCTAGCGCTAGGAGCTGCACCAATTGCAAAGAGACCATCTAGAATGTCCATTTCGGAAGCGATTGAGCTGAAGGAGCAACTCAAGAAACTGTTAGACCAGGGTTACATCCATCCTAGCAGTTTGCCATGGGGAGCTCCAGTGCTGTTCCAGAAGAAGAAGGATGGAACGCTTCGGCTATGCATTGACTATAGAGGATTGAATCAATCAACCATTAAGAGCAAATATCCCATTCCAAGAATAGATGAACTTCTTGACCGTCTTCAAGGTGCAAAGATCTTCTCCAAGATTGATCTCAGGTCTGGATATTATCAGATAAGGATCAATGAAGAGGATATCCCAAAGATGGCATTCAACACAAGGTATGGACACTTTGAGTTCCTAGTCATGTCATTTGGGCTGACAAATGCACCTGCTACCTTCAACAGGTTAATGCAGGATATCTTTAGGCCATATCTTGATGACTTCGTACTCGTCTTCTTTGACGATACCCTAGTCTACTCCAAATAGGAAGAAGATCATGAACCCCAGCTTCGCATTGTTCTTGAAACAATGAGGGCACACAAGCTTTATGCCAAAAAGAAGAAGTGTGCATTTTTCAAGTGACAGATTGAATATCTGGGATTCATTGTATTAGTAGAAGGAATTTTAGTAGATGCAGCCAAGGTCAGAGACATTCTGGAGTGGCCAATACCAACAACTGTCAAAGAAATACATAGTTTTCTTGGATTGACAGGATGGTACAGGGTCTTTATCAAAAACTATGATTTGATTGCAGCACCATTGATTGATCTACTGAAGAAGCAAACATCAATTGTATGGTCACCTATTGAACAGTCCAGCTTTGATAAACTAAAGCAAAGATTGGTATCAGCACCTATCCTGAAACTTCTAGACCTTAATAAGGAGTTTGAAGTGATAACTGATGCTAGCACACTTGCCTTAGGATGTGTGATTATGCAAGAAGGTCATCCTGTAGCATACTCTTCACGCAAACTAAAGAGCCATGAAAGGAACTATGCTACCCACGATCTAGAGTTGTTAGCTGTCATTCATGCTCTCAAGCTTTGGAGACACTACTTGCTGGGTAACAAGTTTACCCTAGTGACGGATCATAAAAGTCTTAAATGGATCTTTACCTAGAATGAGTTCAATTAGAGGCAACGTCGATGGATTGAAGTGTTGGAGGAATATGATTTTGAAATCAAATATCGGCCTGGAAAGGAGAATGTAGTTGCTGATGCACTCACTCGCAAGGCATTTCTAAATTCTCTGATTTTGCAAGATCCATCAACTGCAAGATCTCTAGCCACAAAGGTATCCATGCCAAACAACCCAATACTTGAGCTAGCTAGAGAAGAGGCATGCCAGGACCCAATCTATCAGAAATTGCTAAGGGAGATCCCCATCAATGATCAAGACCCGAAGCTACAAACAAAGTATCAAGAATTCTCTATCAATAGTGGACTTGTCTACTATAGAACGAGATTATGTATACCGGAAAGCCAGTCACTCAAACAGAAGATACTTTGAGAAGCCCATGACTCCCCTTTTTCAGGAAATCCTAGCTACACCAAGACCCTCAATGCAGTCAGAAAGAGCTATTATTGGGAGAGACTTAAAGGTGACGTTCTCAAATATGTCACTGAATGTTTGTCTTATCAACGAATTAAGACTGAACATGTCAAAATGGCAAGGAAATTGCAACCATTTGACATTCCCCAAATGAAATGGGAATTCATTAGTATGGATTTTGTTATTGGCTTGCCCCAAGTTCAGGGAGGATACAACTCCATTATTGTTGTGGTTGATATGCTCACCAAGGTTTCACATCTTATTCCTGTTAAGACAAACTATAAAGCCTCAAACATTGCAAGGTTATTCATCAAGGAAATATTCAAACTCCATGGGTTACCCATAAAAATCATTAGTGATCGTGACTCTCTCTTCACATCACACTTCTGGAGGGCTATCTTCGAGGCCGTTGGGACCCAGAAGAATCATCATTGATCATGACTCTCTCTTCACATCACACTTCTGGAGGGCTATCTTCGAGGCCGTTGGGACTCAACTCTATTTCAGTATAGCTTACCATTTCCAAATCGATGGTCAAATGGAGCAAGTCAACCAGGTTATTGAGGATATGCTAAGGGCACACTATTGCCGTGAACCCAAAAAGTGGATCCAATATTTGCCATTGGTTGAGTTTGCCTACAATGCTTCCTACCAACAAAGCATTCAGATGACCCATTGTCAAGCATTGTATGGGCACGACTGTCGTAGTCCTTTAAACTTTTCAGATCCAACCTTAAGGGTTGGAGCTTCAAAGCAAATGCTGGAAGATATGGATGACTAAATCAAGTCAATAAGACAGGACATCCAAGCCGCCAAGGACAGACAGAAGGCATACGCGGATTTGAAATGTCAAGATAGATCCTTCGTTGAAGGAGATATGGTCTTCATTCACGTACGTCCAAAGAAGAGTTCCCTATCCTTGGCTGAATGCAAAAAGCTAAGTCCAAGGTATTGTGGAGCCTATAAGATTCTCAAGTGCCTAGGGCCTAATGCCTACAGACTGCAACTCCCTGAGAACCTAAAAGTTCATAATGTATTCCATATCAGTCTACTGAAAAAGTATGTACCTAACCCTAGTCACGTGCTTGATGATCAACAAGTTGTAATCCCTAGCCAAGGAGTCCTTGAGCTATAGCCTGACAGGATCTTAGATGTTAGGGAGAGGCATTTGAGATCCAGAACCTTGAGAGAATACCTCGTCCAGTGAAAAGATTATCCCAATGAGGATGCCACTTAGATGGATGAAAGTACTCTCAACCAACAATACCCCCAGCTCTTCTCGAGATGAGGACATCTCGATTCCTCTAAGGGGGAGAGAATGTAATATTTCTACCTCAAAATATTGAAGACTCGTAATCCGTGCAAAAAGCAAACTAAAATAATCTCCCGCATCAGTAAATGTTGGTGGTTAAGTACTTACCCCGCGCACGCATCAATAAACTCTAGTCGCATGGAGCACAAGAGCCGAGGCTTGAAACCCGTAGGCTACATGAGAACACCCTTCACGGGCAAAAGGGGTTAATGGATAATTTAGTGTAATTTTTTTAAAATAATAACCCCCTCCCCTCAGCCGATGCATGGCGGGGAGAGGGTGTGTGGGAAGGGCTAGAGCTAAGTGGAGTAGAGAGGAGTTGGGGAGGGGATCATGCCTCCCTCCACATGTGTGGATCCCCCCCCTTATATAACCTCCCCCTTAGACTTGGGGAGAGGAGTCAGAGGAGCTACCGCCCGTGCCATGCTGGCTGCCATCGCCATGAATGCCGCCTTCATCATCCTCTCCACCAATCATTTCTTTCCCCCTCCATGTCATTCTATTGTGGAACAAAAGCTTCTTGAGAGCTTCTTTAGAAGCTCCTAAACAAGGCTTCAATAAGCCTTGTTTACACGGCCTTTCCCGAGGTTTTTTAAAAACCACGTCTTATAAAGGCAATTCCTGTGCAAGGGGGGGAGTAGGCAGCTTTTGGGGCTGATTTGCTAAAGCCGGGAGGAAGTTCGGAGATCGAATAAAGGAAAGGACAAGTTTGCGGAGCCAAGGATCTACATCATTGATGGCTCCAAAGCTAAAGACGCGAGGCGCACACGCGGGAGCCTCCAACCCAAGTTCACGCGTGACAATGCTACGAGTCTTCATGTCCAGGTTCTAATTGTTTTCTCGCATGAAATGGATGCATTAAGCACGATGGTTTTTAGGAAAACTTAAATGCATTTATTCATTTGTTTATGAAGTTAGTGCATGTCATGCCTTTGAAAAAATACTTGCACTTCCAAGTTGCAATCCCAAATGCATATTGCATACGTTAAAAAGATGAATTTGTCTAAATGCATCCTTGATTTCCTCGCGAAAAAGAAACAGTGCATAATGCATTTAGATAGTAATCTCCTAGTTGTGATTCATACGAGATAATCATTGGCATCCATTAGATGTTGTCCAAGTAGTTGCATGCATGAAAGGGATTTATGTACCTTGCAAGTTGCATGTGATGATAATTACATCCTAGGTTGGGCTGAGTGTCAAAGGATGAATTAAATCGATAATGGCCTCATGGTATTCGTTCATGCATGGAGTCTTTCCATCAAAGATTGTATTTAGGAAAGAATGCATTTTCATATTAAAGCTTGAATTCATTGCATTAAGCAAAGGGTTATGAGTATAGTTCTTGATGAAATTCAATGTAGGGTTCATACGAGTAGCCCTAAATTGTCAATCATTAAAGCTTTGGTTCCCTTGCATCATTATAGCTTTAGCACGAGGGAAAAGAAATGATCATTGAAATCTTTTAGCTGCATAGAAGGAAAAGTCTATAAATCACATATTTGTATGGAATGTTATGTCTTGCAATTATTTACATCTCTTAGGAAAAATATTTGCATCTCTAGGGAAAGATCACCCCTTGTTGCAAAAAAATTAGATCAATTAGGTAAATCTCTTGTAATAGTGTAACTCAAATGATGATCACCTCAATGTGCTAGGTAGAGCTAGGCCGCAGTAAATTTTGCCTAGCATTGCACTCGAAAAATCGACTTAATATTTTCGACCTTAAAGATCCTACCCACATTCACGGAATGTTGGGTTAGTTAAACGCCCATGCAAGAACAATCTAGGATTCTCACCCTAGTGTCCGGATGACCAGGTGTTAGACCTCCGAAGGGAAACTAGGAACCCTAAGGGCCAAAGCGTTATCAACCTAGTAAGGTTAGGGGTTGGGTTGGGTCAAGAGGACATCCCAAACCCTACATCTTGACCAAACATATTTCTTGACCAAGAATCATTGTTTGATGGGAGAAATGATCCCACAAGTTAGATGTGACACTTGTCTCATGCAACAAGTTGCAACGTCACATGGCTTTGTGTTTAAGGATGGCAGGTTCTAAGTACAAGTTTAATTTGCAAAAGGATGAGTAGTCATCTTGTTAGATCACCCTTCTGTGAGGCTGAGTTGCCAAGTTAGGGTAACTATGAATTGCCTAGCAAGAAATTGACCAATCAAGTTAGGGCGACAAGGTTGCCCAGGATTTACTGTCTTAGTTTAAAGGAATCTAAGGTGTTTGTTAATTTGGGTTAATAGGGTATAAACCCTAACCCAAGGATAAAAGGGTAAACAAGCAATGAAACCCTTGGAGATCTTGCCAAGTCGCAATTGATCCCGGATCAAATGTTGGATGCATTCGGAGAAGAGGATTCACACCTTAGCAGTTGGCCAAACAAACGACTACTGGATTGATTGTGTTTGTACAGTTAGGAGCACTATTTGTACTTCTTTTCTCAAAGAACTAAAGTTGGAAAAATAATTAATGCTTCAGGTTGAAGGCCTGGAGGGAGAGGCAGCATCAATTACCCCCGACTGTTTGCCTGACCCTATCCCAAGGGGGTTGTTAGCCGCGTCGGCCACGTGGACCGAACCCACCGCGAGAGGTCTCTCCGTGGGTGCTACTTGGAGCAAGAGGACGCTTGGGTGCCAGGGGGCTCTGGCCGTAAATCCCTTGCCTCCGGGTCCTGCACAAGAGGCGGATGTAACTCAGGATTGGATCTTGAGGTCTGCATACTAGTCTCTCCGTGGGTGCTACTTGGAGCAAGAGGACGCTTGGGTGCCAGGAGGCTCTGGCCGTAAATCCCTTGCCTCCGGGTCCTGCACAAGAGGCCGATGTAACTCGGGATTGGATCTTGAGGTCCGCATACTAGTCTACGGGAAGAAACTTGGAATAGTGATCCCTGAGGATTGCTGGAATTGCCTTTGGGCGGATTATGGAGTTGCCTTCAGACAGATTATGGATTAGCCTTCGGGTTGGATTATATGATGTATTCAAAGACTGATAAATAAGATCAATTGTTGAAAAGTAACTTGCTTAACATTATTTTTCTATGTTAGTGCTAAGATTACGTGAAGGAATCGGTGATTAATTGGCTAATTAAGGAAGCTGTTTTTGTGTATCAAACTAAATGTGGTAGGTAATCAGATAACTAAAGCAACCCTGAGGAAAGTGTGGTGGATGTGACCATGGGTTCGTCCTACGGAAGGGTGGTCCCGGTTGGCCGAGAACTTTTCTTGAAGGAAATTGACAGCAAGGAATGATGACCTAGAATCTAGAGTACTCAGTCCTGATTTATGCTGTTTTAGGGGAACGGAATGGGACTATGCCTTACGGGCAGAGAGGTCGAGCTTTGCATCCCTCTCATTTCCCATTCTCCTTGAAGCAAGTGCAGCATGAATCCACTTCGACCCTGACATTTCTGCGTAAAGTAGTTTGCCTAGGGTTCAACTCTAGCTACCGTTCTACGAATTTGACCATTAGGAAAACCCTGATTCAGGTCAATCCTAAGTGGGAATGGCCAAAATGCTTCCGCTTCGTGGCAGACTCGGGAAGACCTAGATCACAAACCCCATGACACTTCATGGGAGTGTTGGGCGGCGCTTTCTGGATTCTCTTCCTGATGGGTTGCTAAGATGTGTCCTACAAGTAGACAGGTGGATACGTTACATTTAAATATATTAAATCATATTTTGTAAAATTATGTATATTTAACGTATCTAATATGTAATGTGAAATATCATTGTGGATTTTAAACCCACCTTAGTGATAGTTCGAGAGTAGAATCTCTAAAAGGGTAGGATAGAGAGTATGTAGGCAAAATCTCTAGCTATGAAAATAGGGGCAATATCCCAATAGTGGGTTCTTAAGGAGGGGCGAGGGGAAAGGAGCTGGTCTAGGAGAAATGCCCTTGGTGAGAGTTTAAGGGTAATGTCTTCCTCGGTGGAGGTTTGGGAGCAACGCCCCCAGTCGGGGTTTCGGGATAGTACCCATTGTAGGGATTTGGGGGCAAAGCTCCCAATGGGGGGTTTAAGCAGTGGGGCCCCTTGGTGGGGGTATGCGGGCAACACCCTTAGTAGGGGGTTGGGGGTAGTGTCCCTGATGGGGGTGGTGGGGGTTTGGGGGCGATGCCCCCATGGGGGTTGGAGGGCAGCACCCCCAGTGGGGGTTTAGAGGCAATGCCCTCAACAGGGGGTTCGGGGGGTAGCGCCCCCTTGTGGGGGTCTGGGGGCACATTGCTCTATTTTCCCTCATTAAGTTTCCTTGTAAATATTAGATTCTGTTGGTTCGCTCTGATACCAACTGTAACATGTCCCCCTATTCACTTATAGGACACTTCTTAGTAGCCCATCGTGAAGAGAGTCTGGAAAGCACTGCCCGGCACTCCCAAGGAATGTCACGGGGTTTGCAATCTAGGTCTTCCCGAAGCGAAAGCATTTCGGCCGTTCCCACTTAGGACCGACCTGGAGCAGGGTTTTCCTAATGGTTAGGTTCCTAGAAGGTAACTAGCGTCGAGTCCCAGATGAACTACTTTACACAGAAACATCAGGGTTGAAGCCAATTCATACTGCACTTGGTTCAAGGAGAATGGGAAATGAGAGGGATGCGAAGCTCGACCTCTCTGCCCGTAAGGCATAGTCCCATTCCATTCCCCTAAAACAATATAAATCGGGACTCTAGCTTTTATTGATTCTAAGTCATTGTTGCTTCGCTGTCAAATCCTTTGAGAAAATTTCCCGGCCAACTGGGATCACCCTTTCATAGGATGGACCTAGGGTCACATCCACTGCACTTTCCTCAGGTTGCTTTAGTTATCTAATTACCTACCACATTTAGTTTGACAAGCAAAAACAACTTTCTTAATTAACGAATTAATCACTGGTTCCTTCACATAACTTAGGCACTGACATAGAAAAACAATGTCAAGCAAGTTCCTTTTCAACATTTGATCTTTATTTATCAATCTTTGGAATACATCACATAATCTGCCCGAAGGCTATTCTAGCAATCCTCAGGGATCGCTATTCCAAGTTCCGCCCGTTGACTAGTATGCGGGCCTCGAGATCCCATCTTGAGTCACATCGGCCTCTTGTGTAGGATCCGAAGGCAAGGGATTTATGGCCAGAGCCCCCATTGGCACCCCGCACCCAGGCAAGGGATTTACGGCCAGAGCCCCCACTGGCACCCAGGTGTCCTCCTGCTCTAAGTAGCACCCACTGAGAGACCTCTTGCGGTAGGTTTAGTCCACGTACCCGGCACGGCTAACAACCCCCTTGGATAGGGTCAGGCAAACAGTTGGAGATAATTGATGTTGCCTTTCCCTCCAGGCTTTCAACCTGAAGCATTAGTTATTTTCTAGCATTAGTTCCTTGAGCAACGAAGAACAAAAAATGCTCCTAAGTGTACAAACACAAGCACTCCAGTGGTCGTTTATACGGCCAACTGATAAGGTGTGAATCCTTCTCTCCGAATACATCCAGCATTCGATCTGGGATCAATCGCGAATTGGCAAGATCCTAAGGGTTTCGTAAGCTGAGTTGCTTGTTTACCCTCTTTCCTTGGGTTAGGGTTTATACCCTATTAACCCAAATTGTTAATACTTTAGGCTTCCATATATTATGGTCAATAAATCCTGGACAACCCCGTTGTCCTCACTTGATTGGTTGCTAGGCAATTCATAATTACCCTAACTTGGCAAATCAGGCCCAAGGAAGGGTGAGGTAGCAGGATGACTACTCATCCTCTAGAAAATTAGACTTGTACTTAGAACTTGCCAACCTTGTTCTAAGGAGTTGCAATTCTATTTTGTGATTTAGACACAAAACCATGCAACGTTGCAACTTGTTGCACGAGATAGGTGTTAGTGCCTAACTTGTGGGATTATATCTTTCTTCGTACGGTCTTCCTTGATCAAGAATACCCTTGATCAAGATAAGGGCTTGGGAGTCTTCTTGAACCAACCCAACCTTAACCCTATTAGGCCAATAACGCTCTAGCCCTAGGTTTCCTAAATTCATATGGAAGTCTAGTATTTGGCCAATTGATCCTTAGGGTGAGAACCCTAGATCATTCGTGTATGGACGTTTAGCTTACCCTAACATTCCGTGAATGTGGGTAGGACCTTTAAGATGGGAAATATTAGGTCGGCAACCCAAGTGCGATACTAGGCAAAATTTTAACGTAACTTAACCCTACCTAGTACTTTGAGGTGATCGTCATAAGCAATCTAATTGTACCTTTATGATTCTCATGTAAGCTATTCAATTATACGCGAATTACTTAGTTTGATCAACCCACGATTTAAGATGATCTTTCCTTTTAAAGATACAAATACTTTCTTCTAAATTTGCACGTACTTTCCCCTAAAAGATGTAAGTAACTGGAAGATAGGTGAGATGCATCATTCCATGTGAGTATGCAACTTCAACCATAGACCTACTTTTATGCAACTTAGAGATCATTCTTTTCGTTGCCCTATACTATAATGATTGACATTCAGAGCTAACTCGTATAAACCCTTCGTTGATGCAACGAAGTCAAAGCTTTAATATTTTTAATGAAGATGCATTCAAACTTTGATAAAAGGACTCCATGCATGAGCGAATACCATGAGTACATCATTAAATTAATCCTTCCTTTTAGCACTTAACCCGACCCAAAATGAACTATCATCGCATGCAATTTGCAAGGTACATAAATCCTTTCTATGCATTGCAGCTATTCGGACATCATTTAATGTCCGTCTATGATTACCTTGATTGCAAGACACAACCAAGAATTTATTACATAAATGCATTACGTGTTATATGTCCTATCCTTTGCGAGATGTAACAAGGATGCCTTTGCACATTTCCATCTTTTTACTTATGCATCATGCGTTCAGGATTACATCTTGACCATGGAAGTGCAAGCAATCGCAAATACATGACATGCAACTAAATTTTGTAAATCGATGAGAAAATAAATTTTCCAAATGTATTTAGACTTACCTACGAGAATTAAACATGCTTAGTGCATCCTTTTCATGCAGGAAATTTATCGGAACCTGGGCATTAAGATTCAGGGTGTTGTCCACTCGCGTACTCGGGGTGGAAGCTCCCGCGTTTGCTCCTCTTGCCTTTTGCTTAGGAGCCATTGGCACAGTGGACTTGGACTCCACGAACTCTCTTTGCCCTTTTTCCGGTTTCCAAAACTAACTACTAGGCCGATATTTCCTCTCCCGAGAAAAATTGGGCCTTGCAAGACCAGTTTTAAAAAAAATTAGGGAAGGCAGGAGAGAACAAGGCTTATGGAAGCCTTAATGGAAGCTTCTAATTAGAAGCTTCTAAGCTTCTATCACAGATGACACGGAGAGAGAAAATGATTGGGAGGATGAAGATGGAGGTGAAGATGATGACGATGATGATTATGATGATGATGGTGGTGGTGATGACAACGGCAGCGCAGCCTAGCGGCGGCGGCAGACGGACGATGGCGGTAGGTCCTTAGGCGGCAATAGCACGGCACACGATGAGTCCTTCCTCCCTCCCCCAAGCTTGAGAGAGGGGGGGTAGGGTCATATAGTTTGAAGGGGGGGATAGCCACACACGTGGCAAGTTGCATGCCTCCTCCTCCCCATGCTCTCCTACTCCACTCTCAAGCTCCTCTCACACTCCCTCTTCCCCGCCATGCAACGACTGAAGGGGAGGGGAGTTCATCCATAAAAACAATTTGCCAAAATTTATCCATTATCCCTTTTCCCCTTTGAAGGAGTGTTCCCACGTAGGCCTACGGTGGCTCGCAGTTTTCAAGCTACGGCTTCCTATACGCGACATGGAGCTGGAGTTTGCTATTGCGCAAGGGTGGAGCACTTAGCCCAAGGTATCTTCATTGCAGGAGATTACTTTGAAATACTTTTGCATGAGATTTAGAATATTTTGTTGCGGAAATATTACATTCTCTCTCCCTTAGAGGAATCGAGATGTCCTCATCTCGAGAAGAACTGGGGGTATTGTTGGTTGAGAGTATTTTCATCCATCCAAGTGACATCCTATTCGGGATAATCTTTCCACTGGACAAGGTATTCTCTCAAGATCCTAGATCTCAAATTCCTCTCCCTAACATCTAAGATCCTGTCAGGCCGTAGCTCAAGGACTCCTTGGCTAGGCATTACAACTTGTTGATCATCAAGCACGTGACTAGGGTTAGGCACATACTTTTTCAATAGACTGATATGGAATACATTATGAACTTTTAGGTTCTAAGGGAGTTGGAGTCTGTAAGAATTAGGCCCTAGGCACTTGAGAATCTTGTAGGGTCCACAGTACCTTGGACTTAGCTTTTTACATTCACCCAAGGATAGGGAACTCTTCTTTGGACGTACGCGAATGAAGACCATATCACCTTCAACGAAGGATCTATCTTTACGTTTCAGGTCCGCGTAAGCCTTCTGTCTGTCCTTGGTGGCTTGGATGTCTTGTCTTATTGACTTGATTTGATCATCCATGTCTTCTAGCATCTGCCTTGAAGCTTCAACCCTCAAGGTTGGATCTGAAAAGCTTAAAGGACTACGACAATCGTGCCCATACAATGCTTGAAAAGGGGTTATCTGAATGCTTTGTTGGTAAGAAGCATTGTAGGCAAACTCAACCAGTGGCAAATATTAAATCCACTTTTTGGGTTCGTAGCAATAGTATGCCCTAAGCATATCTTCAATGACTTGGTTGACTCATTCTGTTTGACCATCAATTTGGGAATGTTAAGATGTACTAAAACAGAGTTGAGTCCCAATGGCCTCGAAGATAGCCCTCCAGAAGTGTGAGGTGAAGAGAAAGTCACGATCACTAATGATTCTTCTGGGTAACACATGCAGTTTGAAAATCTCCTTGATGAATAACCTTGCGATGTCTGAGGCTTTATAGTTTGTCTTAACAGGGATAAGATGTGCAACCTTGGTGAGCATATCAACCACAACCATAATGGAGTTGTATCCTCCCTAACTTGGGGCATGCCAACAACAAAGTCCATACTAATGAATTCCCATTTCATTTGGGTAATGTCAAGTGGTTGCAATTTCCCTGGCATTTTGACATGTTCGACCTTAATGCGTTGACAAGACAAACATTCCGTGACATATTTAAGAACGTCACCTTTGAGCCTCTCCCAATAATAGCTCTTCCTGACCGCATTAAGGGTCTTGGCATATCCAGGATTTCCTGAGAAAGGGGAGTCATGGGCTTCCCAAAGTATCTTTTGCTTCAGTGATTGGCTTGTCGGTATACATAATCTCGTTCTATGGTAGACAAGTCCACTATTGATAAAGAATTCTTGATACTTTGTTTGTAGCTTTGGGTCTTGATCCTTGATGGGGATCTCCCTTAGCAATTTCTGATAGGTTGGGTCATGGCTTGCCTCTTCTCTAGCTAGCTCAAGAATTGGGTTGTTTGGCATGGATACCTTTATGCCTAGAGATCTTGCTCTTGATGGATCTTGCAAAATCAGAGAATTTAGAAATGCCTTGCGGCTGAGTGCATCGGCAACTACATTCTCCTTTCCCGGCCAGTATTTGATTTCAAAATTATATTCTTTCAGCACTTCAATCCATCGACGTTGCCTCATATTGAGCTCATTTCTGGGTGAAAATCCATTTAAGACTCTTGTGGTCCGTCACTAAGGTAAATTTATTACCCATCAAGTTGTGCCTCCAAAGTTTGAGAGCATGGATGACAGCCAGCAGCTCCAGATCGTGGGTAGCATAATTCCTTTCATGGCTCTTCAGTTTCCTTGAAGAGTATGCTACATGATGACCTTCTTGCATAAGCACACATCCTAAGGAAAGTGTGCTAGCATCAATTATTACTTCAAACTTCTTACTAAGATCTGGAAGTTTCAAGATGGGTGTTGATACTAAGCTTTGCTTTAGTTTGTCAAAGCTAGATTGTTTAGCAGGTGACCATAAAATTGATGCTTGCTTCTTTAGTAGATTAGTTAGAGGCGCTGCAATCAAAGCATAGTTTTTGATAAAGACCCTGTACCATCCTGTCAATCCAAGAAAACTACGTATTTCTTTGACAGAATTTGGTGTTGACCATTCTAGAACGTCTCTGACCTTGGCCGGATCTACTGAAATTCCTTCCACTGATACAATGAATCCCGGATATTCAATTTGTCGCTTGAAAAATGCACACTTCTTCTTCTTGGTATAAAACTGGTGTGCTCTCATTGTTTCAAGAACAATGCAAAGCTGGGGTTCATGATCTTCTTCCTGCTTGGAATAGCCTAGGGTATCGTCAAAGAAGATGAGTATGAAGTCATCAAGATAGGGCCTAAAGATATCCTGCATTAGCCTGTTGAAGGTAGCAGGAGCATTTGTCACCCTGAATGACATGACTAGGAATTCAAAGTGCCCATATCTTGTGCTGAATGCCGTCTTTGGGATATCCTCTTCCTTGATCCTTATCTAATAATATCCAAACCTGATATCTATCTTAGAGAATATCTTCGCACCTTGAATATGGTCAAGAAGTTCATCTATTCTTGGGATGGGGTATTTGTTTTTAATGGTTGATTGATTCAACCCTTTGTAGTCAATGCATAGCCGAAGTGTTCTATCTTTCTTCTTCTGGAACAGCACTAGAGCTCCCCATGGTGAACTGCTAGGACGGATGTAGCCTTGGTCTAACAGTTTCTTGAGTTGCTCCTTCAGCTCAATCGCTTCCGGGATGGACATCCTATATGGTCTCTTTGCAATTGGTGCAGTTCCTGGCGCTAGCTTGATTTCGTGATTGACTTCCCTTTGGGGAGGAAAATCTGTCAGCACTTCAGGAAATACGTATGCATATTTCTTTAACCATGAAGGTTCTTCCCTAGATTCTTGATTTTGATCTAGCTTATTTAGTTTAATCAAATAGACAAGTAGCCCCTTTCTAGCTCCTTTTATTATCCATGTTTCTTTGGCTAGTTGAATTTTTGACTTACCAGCCTCTCCTTGAGTTGTGACTAGTTCCCCTTCAAAATTTTGAAAGGATACTTGGCCCTTTCCACAATGAATGTGGGCATCATTGGGTATTAGCCAATCCATACCGAGCAAACATTTGTGGACACCTAGGTTCATTACCTTGAATATGACCAAAGTCGACTTTCCACCCAGTAGGAATTTCACCTTAGCAGTTTGCTTGGTAGAAGAGACCTCACGACCATTTGCTAATTCCACAAGTAAGGTAGGTGCATCTTTTGTGGCTATTTTTAATCTTTTTGCACAGACTGGTGAAATGAAGGAATGTATACTACCACAATTAATCAGGGTTTTGAAGCTTTTACCTTGATAATATGATGGTGTTTGAATCATCGAGAATTGGCGATTCGGGCCTTTTTTGTGAAGAGTGGCATGAACCATTGCCCTCTCAATGTTAGCTTCCATGGATGGATCTTTTTTATCACACAACTCCTTGTTGGCAATACTAGAGGTTCTTCCTCTGGCAAAGACGGTGGCTCCTTGGCCACGGACAACTCCTTAGAATGGCCCTTGAAGTTGTCCTCCGTTAAGCTTGGGACACTTCCTTTTAAAGTGAACAGGCTTGTTGCAATGGAAGCAACGGAGATTGCGGCCGTTACCTTGGGTAGGAACGAAATTGTTGATAGTGTTGGCCCTAGCTTTCTTCCTTTGTGGCTCATTTTGGCCCTGCACTCTCTTAGCCTGAGACTTATACATTCCCTTGTTTTGATACTTGTAAGACCAAGTCCTGTTATTCCTTGGCTTGGTTTGCACCTCCTGTATTATGGGTGCAGCTTGAATGAGTGCGACTTGAAGGTTTGTTGAGCACATTGATTCCAAGCGGGTGTTTATGGGTGGGTTTAATCAGGCACAAAACTTTGACACCTATTGTGTCATATCCATTTGTGGCGCATACTTTAAAAGAGAGATGAATTTTGAATAGTATGCATCAAGGGATAGACCAATCTGCTTTTGTTCATAGAACTCATTCATCTTTTGTTTGCGGTAGGTAGGTGGTAGATATCTCCCTCGCACAGCTCTTTTAAGCTTCTCCCAAGTAACTGACCCTTCCAAGATCCCTTATTCTCTGCACCATTGCTTCCACCAAAGTCTTGCTTCGCTGGTAAGCTTCAGTTTGGGAAGCATCGCTTGGTTAGCGGGTTTAATACCTGCTGCCTTGAAGTAATCTTCCATGGATTCGATCCAAATCTTGGTATCAGTTTGGATGGTCCTTTCCTTACCATCGAATTCAGGTGGCTTGATTTGTTTGAGAAGAAACTTCTTCTCTTGGATTACAATCGTATTTAGTGCAGGGATCGGACTAGGAATCTACACTTGAGGTTGTGCCTGGGCAATAAGATTCTTTACGTTAAAAACTTGCTAAATGTTTCTCTCATTACATTAATATGCCCAGTTCAGCTTTTAGCCAAGTGGCCTAATCACTTAACTCCTTTACCAACACTTACAGCAAAGACAATCATTGATAAAAAGTCTATTTCATTTATGTGGGCATAGCCCTTCTCAGTACAATTATTCTTTTGGGAAGGTAGAATAAGCTGATTGGCACATCAGTTTGGGGAGAATAAGATTATATTACATTCAGCTATGGGAACTGAGTAGTAATTATGGATTTTTATGAATTGATAGGTCATAGGAAGCTTAGGGTATCCTTTCCTTTGATACCCATTTTTCTCATAACGTCCCAACACCTTGATTCTGTCGGCAGGGTTTATTCGAGTCACTTCCTCGTACACATACTTGTTCTGCTTGAACTTTCGACCGTCAACATGTAGGGTTGCGTTTGCGTGAGCCTCGACAAAGATGAACAGCTTCACGATCTTTAAGTCCTTCATCCACTTGATTCTCTTCAAGTTGGTCCAAAGGTACGCAAGTCGGTGACAGCTATGTAATAAATTCCTAAATCTCCCATCCATCTCTGTTCCACATATAGGGGTGAAGGATTGTAGATGCGGTCTAAGATATTCATCATACCTAGCCTCCATCGATAATCCGAAGCACGCATTGCAGTCATAAACATAACTTGGAACACCAAGAATTTGTTCCATGCTTCGTGACTCTGCAGGCCAACATTGATACATAAGTAAGAAAATGTTCTTAATGGCGACATTTCTCTATTTCCCCTCATTAAGTTTCCTAGTAAATATTAGATTCCGTTGGTTCGCTCTGATCCCAATTGTAACGTGTCCCCCTGTCCACTTGTAGGTCACGTCTTAGTAGCCCATCGAGAAGAGAGTCTAGAAAGCGCCGCCCGGCACTCCCAAGGAATGTCACGGGGTTTGCGATCTAGGTCTTCCTGAGTCTACCACGAAGCGGAAGCATTCCGACCATTCCCACTTAGGACTAACCTGAATTAGGGTTTTCCTAATGGTCAGGTTCCTAGAAGGTAACTAGCGTTGAGCCCCAAACAAATTACTTTACGCAGAAATATCAAGGTCGAAGCGGATTCATGCTGCACTTGGTTCAAGGAGAATGGGAAACGAGAGGGATGTGAAGCTTGACCTCTCTACCCGTAAGGCATAGTCCCATTCCGTTCCCCTAAAACAACATATATCGGGACTCTAGCTTTTATTGATTCTAAGTCATTATTGCCTCGCTGTCAAATCCTTTGAGAAAAGTTCCTAGCCAACGGGGACCACCCTTCCATAGGATGGACCTAGGGTCGCATCCACTGCACTTTCCTCAGGTTGCTTTAGTTATTTAATTACCTACCACATTTAGTTTGACAAGTAAAAACAGCTTCTTTAATTAACGAATTAATCGCTGGTTCCTTCACGTAACTTAGGCACTGACATAGAAAAACAATGTCAAGTAAGTTCATTTTCAACATTTGATCTTTATTTATCACTCTTTGGAATACATCATATAATCCGCCCGAAGGCTATTCCAGCAATCCTCATGGATCGCTATTCCAAGTTCCACCCGTTGACTAGTATACGGGCCTCGAGATCCCATCTCAAGTCACGTTGCCCTCTTGTGCAGGATTCTGAGGCAAGGGATTTACGGCCAGAGCCCCCACTGGCACCCAGACATCCTCCTGATCCAAGTAGCACCCACGGAGGGACCTCTCACGGCAGGTTCGGTCCACGTACGCGACGTGGCTAACAATCCCCTTGGATAGAGTAAGGTAGACAGTCGGAGGTAACTGATGTTGCCTCTCCCTTCAGGCTTTCAACCTAAAGCATTAGTTATTTTCCAGCATTAGTTCCTTGAGCAAAGAAGAACAAACAGTGCTCCTAAGTATACAAACACAAGCACTCCAGTGGTCGTTTATATGGCCAACTGCTAATGCGTGAATCCTTCTCTCCAAATACATCCAGCATTCAATCCAGGATCAATCACGACTTGGCAAGATCCCGAGGGTTTCGTAAGCTGAGTTGCTTGTTTACCCTCTTTCCTTGGGTTAGGGTTTATACCGTGTTAACCCAAATTGTCAATACTTTAGGCTTCCATATATTATGGTCAATAAATCATGGACAACCCCATTGTCCTCACTTGATTGGTCAATTGCTCGCTAGGCAATTCTTAATTACCCTAACTTGGCAAATCAGCCCCAAGGAAGGGTGAGGTAGTAGGATCACTACTCATCCTCTAGAAAATTAGACTTGTACTTAGAACTGGCCAACCTTGTTCTAAGGAGTGGCAATTCTATTTTGTGATTTAGACACAAAACCATGCGACATTGCAACTTGTTGCATGAGATAGGTGTCAGCGCCTAACTTGTGGGATTATATCTTTCTTCATAGGGTCTTCCTTGATCAAGAATACCCTTGATCAAGATAAGGGCTTGGGAGTCTTCTTGACCCAACCCAACCTTAACCCTACTAGGCTAATAACGATTTGGCCCTAGGGTTCCTAAATTCATACGGAAGTCTAGTATTTGGCCAATTGATCCTTAGGGTGAAACTCTAGATCATTCTTGCATGGGCGTTTAGCTAACCCTAACATTTCGTGAATGTGGGTAGGACCTTTAAGATGGGAAATATTAAGTCGGCGACCCAAGTGCGATACTAGGCAAAATTTTAACGTAACTTAACCCTACCTAGTACTTTGAGGTGATCATCATAAGCAATCTAATCATACCTTTATGATTCTCATGTAAGCTATTCAATTATACGCACATTACTTAGTTTGATCAACCCATGATTTAAGATGATCTTTCCTTTTAAAAATACAAATACTTTCTTCTAAATTTGCAAGTACTTTTCCCTAAAAGATGTAAGTAACTAGAAGATAGTTGAGATGCATCATTCCATGCGAGTATGCAAATTCAACCATAGACCTTCTGCTTTTATGCAACTTAGAGATCATTCTTTTCCTTGCCCTATACTATAATGATTGACATTCAAAGTTAACTCGTATAAACCCTTTGTTGATGCAACGAAGTCAAAGCTTTAATATTTTTAATGAAGATGCATTCAAACTTTGATAAAAGGACTCCATGCATTAGCAAATACCATGATTACATCATTAAATTAATCCTTCCTTTAGCACTTAACCCGACCCAAAATGAACTATCATCGCATGCAATTTGCAAGGTACATAAATCATTTCCATGCATTGCAACTATTTGGACATCATTTAATGTCCATCTATGATTACCTTAATCGTGAGACAAAACCAAGAATTTATTACATAAATGCGTTACGTGTTATATATCCTATCCTTTGCGAGATGCAACAAGGATGCATTTGCACAATTCTATCTTTTTACTTATGCATCATGCGTTCATCATTGCATCTTGACCACGGAAGTGCAAGCAATCGCAAATGCACGACATGCAACTAAATTTTGTAAATCGACGAGAAAATAAATTTTCCAATGTATTTAAACTTGCCTACGAGAATTTAACATGCTTAGTGCATCCTTTTCATGCAGGAAATTTATCGAAACCTGGGCATTAACATTCGGGGTGTTGTCCACTCACGTACTCGGGGTGGAAGCTCGCGCGTGTGCTCCTCTCACCTTTTGTTTAGGAGCCATTGGCGCAGTGGACTTGGACTCCGCGAACTCTCCTTGCCCTTTTTTCGGTTTCCAAAACTGACTACTAGGCCAATATTTCCTCCCCTGCGTAGAAATTCGGCCTTGCAAGACCGGTTTTTAAAAAAACCGAGGAAGGCACGAGAGAACAAGGCTTATGGAAGCCTTAATGGAAGCTTCTAATTAGAAGCTTCTAAGATTCTGTCACAGAAGACGTGGAGAGAGAAAATGATTGGGAGGATGAAGATGGAGGTGAAGATAAGGATGATGATGATTATGATGATGATGGTGGTGGTGATGACGACGGCAGTGCAGCCTGAAGGCGGCAGCAGACAGATGGTGGTGGCAAGTCCTTAGGTGGCAACAACACGACACACGATCAGTCCTTCCTCCCTCCCCCAAGCTTGAGAGGGGGGGGGTCAGATAGTTTGAAAGGGGGGGATAGCCACACACGTGGCAAGTTGCATGCCTCCTCCTCCCCATGCTCTCCTACTCCACACTCAAGCTCCTCTCACACTCCCTCTCCCCCGCCATGCAACAGCTGAAGGGGAGGGGAGTTTATCCATAAAAAAATTTTGCCAAAATTTATCCATTATCCCTTTTCTCCTTTGAAGGGGTGTTCCCACGTAGGCCTACGGTGGCTCGCAGTTTTCAAGCCACGGCTTCCTATACGTGACATGGAGCTGGAGTTTGCTATTGTGCGAGGGTGGAGCACTTAGCCCAAGGTATCTTCATTGCGGGAGATTACTTTGAACCGCTTTTGCGCGAGATTTAGGATCTTCAATATTTCGTTGCAGAAATATTACATCTTTCTTGTTGTCCAACCACTACCTTGCAAATGATAGCTTCACTCCGTGAATATTGAGAACATGACTTCTTGCACTGTTGAAAATACTCTTTTTGTTGTGAATATAAAATATATGATTTGTGTAATGTTGAAAAAAGTCTCTTAGATGTGAATATGGAATAAATGGTTTGTGCAATGCTTTTATCAATGAGTGCATTCAAAATACTAGCCTTTATTTCTATTCTGTGATGTTATATACCTTAAGATTTTGCCTCAAGGCTAAACCTAGCATTATATTTCTTGTATCATTCCGTAATATTAGAGCATTTTATCAAGTTTTTATACATCGTATTATACTTTACTATATAGAACTTTCCATTATACTATATTTTCATAGTAAAAGCATTACCATCAGATTTTATGGTTACACTCTTTATAATTTTGCAATAAGCATGTGGCTATACAATACTTACAAATACTCAATATGATTTTGCCATAGGATGTAATTTGATATTCTAATAACACATATCATGATCTTTCATCAATTTATAGATTAGATCATAAGGTCAAAAAATTTCTTGCAATATAAGAAGTACTTTTTGTTATTTTATTCAATACAATCTGAGATTTGGCCATGAGGTCAAATCTTTTCTTATAGTATAAGAAGTAATTTATGTTATTTTTTCCAATATACTGTGAGATTTTGCCATGTGGCCAAATCTTCTCCTTAAGCTATCTCTTGGCCAAAATAAGGACTCTTGTAGTATCACAATATCTTGCAACCAATCAAGCACTTTGTTCATTTTACTACAAGAATGACATTTTGCCATTTGGTCAAATATTTTCTTATATTATCAACCCTTGCTTACTTCCAAAAGAAAAGGCTAGTTTCTACTTAGAATTCCTTACTTTCTAAAATTTGGCCATGTGGTCAAATCTTGTCTTGCAACCAACAAACCACTTTTTTGGAATTTGATCCTAAAAAATTAAGACTAAATCTATGGTGGGTTCAATCACACAAATTTTGGGTATGCTAGATTTCGTTGTATGGAAAAATGTTCTAAGAAAAACATCCTCTATATTATCTTCAAAAAGGAAGACCATGTTCTACTTGGAACTCCTTGATTACCTACTATATTTATAGGAAGTTTCACCATGTCAAAACTTATCGTGCAACAAACAAATCACTTTGTTTCCATAAACCATTTCTTTCATTTCAATTTTTCATAACTTCCTATCTATATGTTCATATATAAATATCATATCATTTTGCCACAAATTAGCTACTTTTGCCATTCCACTACAAAATAAAAATTGGTCATATGGTCAAATCTTTCATTTTGTTATCAATGCTAGCATCCAAGAATCCCCCATTCTTGTTTTGTTCAGCCATATGATCAAATCTAATCTCATAAATCTTGCAAACCATGAGACCACTTTTTCATTCCACTATAAAACAATATTTGGCTATATAGTCAAATCCAATTTCACAGTATGTTGCAACAAATGAATCGCTTTCTTCATATGGTTATGAAACTAGATTTGGCCATATGGTTAAAACCAATTTATAGAAATTGTCTTATCTTTTAGGTCTCTCCATGAGGTCAAATCTCCACCTTTCAAACGTTTTTCACTTTATCTTATATTGATATCTATGGGATTTGCTACATAGCTATATTTGTTTATATGTGAATCTCATATCACAATAAACCACATCCTCTCTTTAACTAGCCTTTAAAAACCCTATGGTGAAAAACCATGGCAAAGTTTCTAATCTTATAGATAAGTCTTATGACTAAATAGGATTTGACCACATGGCTAAAACCAATGACAATGTTTCTACAATATAACTCCTTTCAAGGGAAACTTACATGTGCACTAATTAAAATGTTAACTTTGGGCCAAATGGAATCGTGAGATTGCTACATAACCACATTGATATATGGGTGGATCTCATATTGGACTAAATCTCATTCTTTGATTAAATAGGATTTGACCACATGGCCAAAAATCTTAGCAAAGTTCCTAGAGTATGATTCTTGTATGAGAAACTTGCATGGAGAAGAAATCAAATATTAACTTAGGGACAAAATCATCCATGAAATTTTTTACATAACCACAATGATTTTTCACTATATCTCATACCACACTCACACTCAATATTTCATTATCACTTGACCATTTGGTTAAGCCCATGGTCAAGTCTCACTATTAATAGAATTTGATCTTCTCAACGAAGTCCATGGCAAAGTTTTTACTATATGATTCTTGCAAGAGAAACATAATTAATGCTAACTTAGGGCCAAGATAATCCATGAGATTTGATACATAAGCACACATATTTGTGGTTGGATCTCATACTACACTTAATCTCAAATTTCAATATTTCATTTTATGGAAGAGTTCCTTTGGAGTATATTTGTCTTGTATTTCGTAAAATCTTGTGTTGTTGTGTTTTTAATTTTCAACTTAGAAATCTTATACATTTATTAGGGTTTTGTGAATTTTGAATATTTTTAAATCCACTTTTGTCTAACAACTTTTTCTCTTTGTAGAACTATTCAATGGCAAAGAAAGATAGCGCATACAAAAAGGAGACCCAAACCATTGATGGAGTTAGTGGTGATTTTGTGTATCCATGGTATGTGGATGTTTATGATAGTCAAGGAAAAAGGGCTGACAATGTTCTATTATTCACTTTAAAGAGTGATATTACATTTTTTCAACAAGATAGTGTCATAGAGAAGATAACAGATGGATGTGCTGGGAAAGAGGGAATACCATGTAATCTTGTTAAGATCAAGGGAAAAAATGTAGTATACAAACTTGATCCTTTGTCATTTCACTTTGCCCATATTAAAGAGGATGAAGAATACTCTTTGAAAACAATGGGATGGACCTTATTTGAGGAGGTAAAGGGCACAGAAGACATTATATTAGCATTCCAAGCTGTTCAAAATAGTGAGCTACTTTCCTTATCAAGAAAAGGTGATCGCCCCAACAAAAGAATGAAGCTCCAAGATAAACAAATAGACTTGAGATCTTCACGTTCTCCTCAAGAAGAAAATAATTCATGGAATCCCACAGGCTCAAAGTCAAAATCACATCAACAAAGTTCCTTGTCACAAGCTCTTGTTGTTAGTATGGCTGCTAACACTACTAAGAATGATGCCACTTTACCTTCCATGTTAGAAGTTACACCTGCAAAGCCAATAATTTCTCTTGAAGTCAAGGGAGTAGAAATAACATTCGATTTTCCTAAAATAGTTAAGAAGAAGGGAAAGAAGGAAGAATCGGGATTTCACATGTTTGAAAAATTCTTTCCATTTGGTCCAACAACACAATTTCCTATTCTTGTTGATAGGTGTTATGAGGCACCTCCTTTGTATTCTTATAGGTCACTATGTTGGGATTATGTAGAGAAGCTAACCACGTCTTTCATAAAGAATCCCATGAACCCAGCAACAGCAGCATATCTTATGCCTTTTGTACAAGACAACAATGAGAAGAGACCCATGCATCGTGATGAGATGGATGCTAATAAGTTGGACACTTATAGTTATTGGATTATATCAGGGCTTTACTCAATTCATGTAGCAAATATATATATTCAGAGTAATACTACACGTTGTCTAGCAACCAAGAATTTATACACCACAAGAAATGCTAGAATATTAGTTGATTGTCCTGTGGAAATGTGCATTGAGCTTTCACGAATGACAAATATGGAATCACATAATGTTATGAAGAATGCCCCTTATGTTGAGCAACTTCAACAATTAAGAGATCAGTGGCTAGCATTTGGTTCTCCACCAAAACCCCAACAAGGGCTTTCTAAGACAAGCTCTCAAAGAGTACCATGGCAGGTAATCACATATAAGCTTACCTTTTTTTTTGTGAAGATTAGTGTGATGCTCTTTTTTTTGTTCTATGCTCACTATTTTGATCTTTGTTTTACAGAGATTTGTGGCATACATTGGAGAAAATTGTGCATCTAGAGATTGCCATATGATTGTTAGCTCCCAAGAAATATTTAATAGTTGGATCAAAATCATGAAGAGATACTCTAGGGGTGAACTTATATCCCAAAAGGAGAGTTCGAGAAAAAAGGGAAGGCAACCTTCTCCTGCTGCATTTTGTTGCCTTATGGGTGTAAAGGATGGAGACATCCTTACACTGCAAGAGGAGATCAATGAAGGTCATATCATTTTTCTTAGAAACAAATGGGATAAGGAAGATATGATTGACATGGAAACAAGGGCTAAGCAAATCAAGCAAGATAGGGTCCTAAAGGAGGAATTAGTAACTCTTTTCAATGCTTCAGTTCCAGAAAGTAGCGTTGTGATGAAGACTTGGAAAGAGCTTGTTGATGATTATGATATCAATGATGAAGTCTACACAAAGATTTTAGGCAATTGCAATGATTGGGTATCAAAGAAGCTCACATGTGGAGCTGATGCAGGGTCCCTACCAAATGGAGCAAAAGATATTGTGAACTTTCTAATTGGGAAAAAGCAAAATCATATTCAATCCTCCACTACTTCCCCTTGGCGTGTATATGTTGTCAGATACAATCTAGAAACCTTTGATCTTATACATAATGTTTATAGAGATCCAATTACCATTGGGGTTGTTATTCTAGATGCAGCACATGGGGTTGAGGGAATGAAATGGGACTTTATAAAGTTTGGAAAGGTTGTATCCACTCTACTACAAATGACATATGAACCTAAACAATTCATGTTGTTATCATTTCTTGATCGAAAGCAAATGGCAGCTTTGGAAAATGCTCTTGAAAGCATTTCTTACAAGTATCGCATGCTAGTTGGTAGTGTTGACTTCCTACCAATGGATAGAATGTTTGCTTTTGGATCTATAGATTCTTTTGTGGTTTTGACATTAGTGACCATGGAGAAAAGCTTCATCAATTTTGAGCGATGTACAAACAATGTCAACAAGCCTTTCATTTTGGACTTTGAAGGCTTGGACAAGGAGTGCAATGATGAAGATCTTGAAGAAGAACAAAGGATTGAAAAGGCCATTTTGAGAAAGAAAATGAAAGTTATGGAAACTACAATCAAAGCATTCAATGATGCTCATGAGGTTGTATTTGATGTATATGCAAGTGGACTTGCATCTAAGGTGGCATTGGTAAATCATATGAAGACTATTGCAGTGGTTTGTAACACTCAAGTGCAAAGAGAGGTTGAAGCACAATTGTGGAGGGTCCATGAGAGTGCTAAACAAAATTCAAACTCCCAAGAGGTTCCTCCTACTGAAGTTCAAGTTCTTGAAGTACCACTCGAGGACATAGAAGAATCAAGCCAAGATATAGCAAGTCTAATTATGAAAGAGAAATTAAGGGCTACTTCAGGTGTTTAAACTCTGTTCCTTCTCCTTTCATCAAGGAAGACACATTGATGTAATTTTGATTTTTTTCTTGAGAATTACTTCCATTAGCATTTGTAATATTTTCTTTCTTTGATGATATTAATTAAAGAAACTATGTCTTTAGTTTTTTAATTTTTTATAAAAGGTACCAAGCATGTTTAGTTTAAAAAATCTATTTAAGTGAATATTTTTCCAAATCAGTATTAAAGAGCTCATTAAATTTTATCATTCTTTGTAAGGATAATTGTTTAATTCTAATCTAGTGTGTAAGAATACTTATCATAATGAAAATTTTGAGCTAGCTATGCAAAATTTACTTAAGTCTATTTTAGATCTTATTTCAATTAAACTCTTATATGTGTTGTGTTATGATCTTGTCATGTTAGTTTTGGTTAGATTTGTCCACATGGTCAAATCTCTTATCTCTTATAGCCTCTTTTACTGCATCACTAGTGTATGTCTATGCATGTACCTTAGGATAAGAAAGTCAACAATATATTGCACACCCCAAAAAAGATTCATTGCACCTCCCCAAAGGAGTTTTACCTTAGTAATAAATATTGCAACAAAGATTTCTCTCTAATGTATCTTTTGAGATGTGTATATGGAATATTAAGGTAAAATCCTTGTTACAATTCGTGAGTTTAAATATCTATGGGATATAACTAGTTCAAAAATAGAATGGTTAGCCCTTTAGAAGAAACTATGAAAACTTAATCAAATAAAGTATAACTTATCTTAATTAAATTGTCATGTGTCACTTATATGTGATATAGTTTTGGTCACATGGTTAAAAATATCATGTTTAAATTTTCTTTTAATAATTAGGACTAATAAACACCTTCTTTGTACATGCCATTTTGAAGGCATTTTTAAAAACTAAGTATTTTAAATATTATAATGATAATATAATTTGTGCAACTAATTACAAGAATCTATTGTTAGTATCTCAAGTATACTTATAATTAGCGATAAAAAGTAGGTATGGAAAAATTACTTTATTAAAATAGATTTTACTTCAAAAAAATCATCATATATATTTTTTTCACCTCATGATATTACTCTTGATTAGATTTAACCACATGGTCAAATGTCTCTTTTCTTAAGACATTATTTATTAAGTAGTACTTATTTATGTATTTATCAATGTGAAGTTAAATTGCTTTAGTGTTCTATGTCAGTTTATAGCTCAAACATTAGGTAGAATGATGAGGAAGTAAATGAATCTAATGTGCTTCTTTTTCTTCTTTGTAACTTCAACTAAGACATCTATGGTTGGATATCTAACAGATTCAACAACAGTAGAGCACGATAATGTGATTGATGTTTCCTTGATAAGAAATACAACACAATTATGTGCAATACTTGATCTCAGTGGTCTTCTTTTACAACAATGCTTTGCTAAGTCTAAAAAGTTTCAAAGCTTTCAAATGGGAAAGTAATGGCTTGTTCTTCGACCAAGATGTATGGAGTTTCTTGAAGCCTCATTTGCAAGATTCCAAGTGGGAGTTTGGTCAACAGCTTTACATAAGAATGTCATGGCAGTTATTAAGTGCTTGGAGATCCATGCAAAAAGGAAGTATTATTTCTTCATGATTTGGGGCCAAGAACAATGTCATAGACATTGACTCAAAATCATATATAGGCTAGACAAGATGGAAGTAGAAGCAATGTTCAAGCCTCTGAAGTATGTATGGGATCAATATGGAGATGTTTGTCAGCATACCAAGACTATTCTCATAGATGATAGTCCTTACAAAGGATGTCCAAATCCTGTTGAGAATTGCATTTATCCAAAAACATTTGATATTTATCATGAAGACTCTATCTTGATCAAAGAACTTCTACCATACTTGACTCGCTTAAGCAAATACCATGCTGCACGTGAAGTCATCAAGTTTGATCGATATGGACAGGATCCAGTTCAATATGGACATGAATTGTATGCTCAATTCAAGGTTGTCATTGATGAATGGACTAGAGCAGAGAATGATGGTATTTCATCTTCATCATCAGCACCGCAAGAGACCATGATTGATAAAGATGGTATATATGTTCAACCTTCAATTACTTATTGCTTCAACAGACCATCTATTATACAAACATCCTCAACAAATGCCTCATGTCATCCGTCTCTTACATTGAATAGCCCACAATTATCCATGTTGAGGTAGACTCCTTTAGTCTCTACTTTGAAAGATATGGAAGCAATGCAACTTGCTCATGAGTTAGGATATCACAAACATTTCATAAATGGTAGTGCAGCTAAATGTTTTATACAAAATTTACAAAATTTGTATTTTTTCAATATACATGATGTAACAAGAAGGCACTAACTCTATATGGACTAATTTTGACTTTCATAATAGATATATTCCTTACATTAAAGGCTTTTGCATGGCTATGAAATATATGCTTGTTAGAAATTTAAAGTGTTTTATGTAGTTACCTTGGTGTTTCTAAATACCACCAATATCAATGAGAGAATCTACTTGATATTTTTTATTGTTTTAATAACATTAGTTAATTGTGTTGAAATTTCTTATAAAGTGGTTTAAATCCTATTTTGTACTTTATGACAATCTACTATACAAACATACTCAACAAATACCTCGCATCGTCTATTACTTACATTGAACAACTCACAATTATCCATATTGAAGTAAACTCCTTTAGTCTCTACTTTGAAAGATATGGAAGCAATACAACTTGCTCATGAGTTAGGATATTACAAATATTTCATAAATGGTAGTGCAGCTAAATGTTTTATACAAAATCTACAAAATTTGTATTTTTCCAATATACATGATATAACAAGAAGGCGATGACTCTATATGGACTAATTTTGACTTTCATAATAAATATATCCCTTACATTAAATGATTTTTTATGGCTATGAAATATATGCTTGTTAGAAATTTAAAGTGTTTTATGTACTTACCTTTGTGTTTCTAAACACCACCAATATCAATGAGAGAATCTACTTGATGTTTTTTATTCTTTCAATAACATTAGTTAATTGTGTTGAAATTTCTTATAAAGTGGTTTAAATCATATTTTGTACTTTATAACCATCTACTATACAAGCATATTCAACAAATGCCTCACATCGTCTATCACTTACATTGAACAACTCACAATTATCCATGTTGAAGTAGACTCATTTAGTCTCTACTTTGAAAGATATGGAAACAGTGCAACTTGCTCATGAGTTAGGATATCACAAACATTTCATAAATGGTAGTGCAACTATCTACAAAAGTTGTATTTTTTCAATATACATGATGCAACAAGATAGTGACTCTATATGGACTAATTTTGACTTCCATAGTAAATATATCTCTCACATTAAGGGCTTTTGCATGGCTATGAAATATATGCTTGTTAAAAAATTAAAGTGTTTTGTGTAGTTACCTTGGTGTTTTTAAACGCCACCAATATCAATGAGAGAATCTACTTAATGTTTTTTTATTCTTTCAATAACATTAGTTAATTGTGTTGAAATTTCTTATAAAGTGGTTTAAGTCCAATTTTGTACTTTATGTCTTAGCTAACAAATAAGTCTTAATTGATAATAAAATTTATGTCTATTTCTTTGGAAACACAAACCATTGGTCAAAGGTTAAATATTTAGTCTTGGAAAAATCATAAACTTCTAGCTTGGTATATAAATCTTCATTTTATGATATGAAAATTCATTTAGCTAGTCAAAGTGTGAAGCTAATATAAATCTTCATTTTATGATATGAAAATTCATTTAGCTAGTCAAAGTGTGAAGCTAGTTGATTTTGGCCAAAGCCAATATCCATCTTGTCCATATATTGTCAAGATAGATAGAAATTTTGAATAAAAGATATTTATATATCATGCATATACATACAAAAAATATAAATGGGGTGAGCAATTATTTGATATACTTGTGTCTATTGGTTTACACAAAAAAAGAACCATCACATCATAGGTTATCCAAACTTATTACGATATAGTATTAGATCAAGTTATTAAACCACACCTAGTTATTAGTGGTGACTCTTTTAAGGTCCTAGTTCATGAAACTTATACATGTCACTTTAAATGATTCTATATCTAAAAGAAAAAACTCGTATTATAATATCTTCAAATCCATGACATTATAAATTTTGTTCATGATAACATCTTTTCATATAATGTTTAAGGCTCTTGTATTATAAATTCTCTCTCCACTCCATCAAACCTTTGTATTCTTACATTAAACTTGGAAATTTCCTAGGTATATACTAGTTAAGCCTCCTTGATGTTTCCACCACCATACAACATCATATTTTGTTAGTATGCTAGAAAAGATAGAGGTGAAATCCAAATCTCGTAACAGCCACATAGCTTACATTCATCATTTAAGCTCTCAAGATGTGTGATCTCATATTTGTGACATACAAAGTGCCCTTTAAAGATAAACATAAACATAGTGCTCTCTTTCATTCACAAAAGTAAGACATTTATTTAAAGTGAGACTTGGGAAATTCCCAAAATCTCTAATATGGTGTTTCAAAGACTTTAAAAACCAATTGAACCTATTTAAAAAGGCAATGACAGAAGCTTGGGGTAGTCAAAACTTCACTCATTATATGGTAAGAAGTTTGCACCTGTATGTCTCTTTATTGACTGACTCATATAAGATTTTTTAAGTGAATTTCCTCATTTGTTAACTATGCAACATATTTTATACAACCATGCTCCATATTTTATCAAAAAATATGTATATCTATCTATCTGGTTAACCCAAGGTATAGGAAAAACACATTATCAAGCAAGAACAAAATATTTTAGATACATAAGACATGGAGGTGGAAGATACAAAGCAGACAATTTATTAGATGTCTTTCAATGGTTCTACACACAAATTTGACACAAATTCAAGCTCAAAGACACAACAAGCCTCCTAGTTCTCTGGAACCACCTTTCCATAGGACGGACCCATCGGGGGTTCCGCCCACCCACTTCCCTCAATAGGCATTCTTTAGCTAGCTAATTCGATCCTACCACATTTAGGTGCGACATTTAGAATCAACTTCTTTAATTAAGACCTTTTAGGGAATGGGGTTTGTTCACGTAATCTTATGGCACTGTCACAAAAACAATTTCAGATAGGTTCCTTGGAAGTAAACTTAATATTAACATTTTAAGTGTGATACAAGTCTTGTTCAAAAAGGGATGATTTTCGCAAACCTTGAGATGCGCCTTGTTTCTTTCAAGATTCGGCCCATGCACTAGTAACAGGCCCCTCAAGAAACTCTCTCGAGTCACGCAGATCGTTTGAGTAGGACCGAGTGAGGTAGGGAATTTACAGCCAATGCCCCCCTGGCATCCAAGCATCCTCCCACGATCAAACTATCCCATGGAGAGACCTCTCGTGGTGGGTTCGGTCCATGTTCCCAACACGATTATTTAGAACCCCCTTGGTTAGGGTTGGCGGCCAGCTGGGGGTGGCTTGGCACACCCACCATGAATTCGACCTAATTCATTATTTCAATTTCTTGTGAGATTGGGTTCATACAATCCTTTCACAGATAGTGTTCCTAAATTTACAAGCACAAATAATAGTGAAGGCAAGTGCTCAGGGCATCTGCTAAGGTGGAGTCCCTATCTTTGACGCTTAGTGTTTGCCCTTCTTGGGTCTTTCTTGCCTTGGTGTTAATTTCCATTACTCTATGAGGGATAGAGAATACCCCCTTTCCAACCCCACTCCTAAGTGATAGGGTGAGTAATTATGCAATTGGATCCATATTTGATAGTTCTCAGATGGTAATTGCCCTAGCTTGCTAGTCTTTTGTCCAGGGTTATTGTCTTGGGAATATGACACTCAAGTTTTCTTGTATTAACATCGAGATGTATCATGGTTAAAGGTGATATCTCCAAGGTTGTTTTGGATTTATTGCAGCTAGATGCAAGATAGAAGCCAATCAGGGGTTTATTTGTCTCTAGGTTAGCCCATGTTTATAACCATAGCTTGGCTTGTTTACAACTAAACCCTAATTAAGTCGAATTGAACCCTAGACTTACGTAACATATAGGGTTTCATTTATCGATTTGCCTCAAACAATTAAGTTTGGCAATTTATATGTGTGTCTTATATCTATCTTTAAGATGAATCCCTAGCATGTAGTGTAACTGAAATTGTCCATGGATGCTATGCAAAACGAGATGCAAGTCCTTCCTAAGTTAATGATGCAATGCGGCTCTTCTATTCTTGGGATTTCATTTCATTGTGCTCATGCAAATCATAAACAATGATTTTATTCTTTTCTTTGTGTGAGGAACATGAAAGCATCACGCCTAATGCAAATGCGAGTCTCATCTTTTTAAGGGTTTATAGGTTGCCATCATCTTGCATGGTCTTGCATATTTGCAAATTTCGCGATGCAAAAGTATGATTTCTACCTCATGATGACTATGTTTTGTCATCCTGAAAACCCATTTTTCAGTTTCTTTTACCTCGTAAGCATGCCAATGCTAGTGCATAAATCTAATGCTCTATGAACACAATCAATAAAGTCCTTGATTTCAGTGTGCACCAATGCATAATCTTTTGTGCAAGTTGTTCGTTCTAAAACATGCCAGAGTGCAATAAAACACAATACCAAACATGATTTCATAATACAACCTAGTTGGTGGTTAGCTATCGTAGATTTTCGCATGGATACTCCTCCTAATGTAGCCGATCTACATTTTTCAAAGATTTCTACTAGAGTAAGGTTTATAAAATGCACTTGGTTACCAAGTGTTGCTGTTCCTTGACCTGCAGCTCCATCAGTTGATACGGGATTCATGCTCGATTGGACCTTAGTTCACTTGGGAGGCATCGTACAATTCGGTTTTTTCTTCACGGCTACGCACCCGAGCTACAAGGAAGTTGACTCCTCGTGGAAGAAATCAGTCGTGAGAACCCTCCCAAAGAGGGGGGAGAAAAGAGGGGAAGCTTGAAAGCTTCCAAGGGAAATTTCCATTTCTCTCTCTCCCTCTTTTCACACACACACACACACACACACACTCTCTCTCTCTCTCTCTCTCTCTCTCTCTCTCTCTCTCTCTCTCTCTCCAGTCTGATAGTAGGGGAAAGTAATGATAGATATTTTTTCCCTCCTCTCGCCTAATGAGGGATTTTATAGTGGTATTGGGGGGGAGGGGGGGGATAGTATGACATGGAGCGCCCCCCCCCCCCCCCCCCCCCCCCCCCCCCTTTACCCCCATTAAGGTGACCAGGTGGATGGCTGCCATGCAGAGTATGGTGGAGGGGGAGAGAAGAGGTAGTCGTGCAGCTTGTCATCTCACAGCACCTGGAGTTTTTTGGCCATCACAATCCTCCCCCCTCTCCATTCGCCAGCTGGCAGCGTGAGTAAGGGCCTTTTTTTAAAAAAATTTGTCAATTAAAAAGGGGGGGGGGTCTTATGGTTACAAGCAGGGGGGAGAAATATTACATGAAGCCAAAAACTCTTACAACTTCTTCCATCTCCACTGAAATTATATTGTCTATTGAAAACTTGGGATCCAATCACCTTAGAGATAGCTTTCAAAGCCATCATTGGTAAGCTTAGAGAGCTTGACAACCTGCTATGATAAATTGCAATTGTTTGATTATTTAAGCTTCCAATATAATGACCAAGGCCTTAACTTTTTCCAAGCTTCAATGGCCTTGAGCCCTTAGCTCTTCCAAGAAAGTTGTCTGCATCTTCAATTTCTATCTACACAATAAACCATAATAGTGTAAGACGTTAGTAGATAAATATCCAATAATATTTGTTTATAATGCATACCATACTCTAATATAAACTACAATGGATATCTTAGAATTATCTTTCATACCTTAGGGTTTTCATATTCTTCAAGAAGACTATTATCATCAAGGTTTATTGAACTTTTTGGTTTCTCCTCTAATGGAGACTTCAGTTTCTCTTCATACCCCATGTTATCAATACAAATTGGACCTTTGAGCAGCAAAGGAAGCATGCAATTTTGCATCTCATCAATCAAGTTTTGTTTTACATTCAAGACGCATGAAACATGATAGCAATGATCCAAAATGGTTCGTAGTTGATAAAATTGTGTTTCATATGTAGTCAATCCAAAAAAATTGATGAAGTCATGTTTTATACATTCAAAAAATGTATCTAAGATAATGTATCTAGAACATCAAAACCACATCATTAAACATATGTATAAGATAAAATAAATATTAATAGAAAAATCTAGTCAAACCCTTCATAGACTTTCTAAGCTCTTGATGTATCTTCCTCTTCTTAAACCAACAAACATAGAACAATGTCCAAATCTCTAAGATATCACATATGTTAAATTGGTCAAGATACAAGTGTAGTGCCTTATAAAAAACAACTTGACTATTTGAGTAGTAAAGGAGATGTGCAATTTCGTGTTTCATCGATTAGTTTTTATTTTACATTCAAGATTCATGAAATATGACAATAATATTCCGAAACCCTTTGTGTGAGGTGCCCATCCATCGGCTTTCCAGGCACTCTTTTAGCGGTCTATCGAGAAACGAATCTAAGCGTCACTGCCCGGCACTCCCAAGGAATGTTCCAAGTTTTGTCGCCTAGGGTTTCCCGAATCCGCCTCGCAACGGAACCTTCACGACCGAACCCACTAGGATCGACCTGAAATTTGGGTTCCTAGTTGTCAAGGTCTCCTGTTAGCATTCTAGCGTCGGGTATTGGACATCCTACTTTACGCAGAGATACCCAACCCGAAGCAGATCTATGCCGCACTTGGTTCAAAGAGAATGGGAAACGAGAGGGATGGGTTGCTCAACCTCTCTGCCCATAGGGCATAGTCCCATTCCGGTCCCCTAAAACGGCATGAATCGGGTTCTAACCTAACAATATCTAAAGGTCGAATGACGATGAAAACTTGTGAGAAGCCTCCCAGTTCTCTGGGACCACCCTGCCATAGGACGGACCCGTCGGGGGTTCCACCCACCCGCTTCCCTTAATAGCTTGAGTTTTCTAATTAGGTCCTACCACATTTATGTGTGACACTTAAAATCAGCTTCATTAATTAAGCCTTTTAGGGAACAAGGTTCGTTCGCGTAAATTATAGCACAGACACGAAAACAGAGCAAAGAAATCTATTGACAAACAAGATCAAAGAAGTTCCTTAACTTATCTTCAAGTTTATCTTTGTCTCCCGCCCATACATGAGAAATAATGTTTCGCTTCTGTCCAACAGAAGTATCCCTTCTGCCCTGCAGAAGTAACTGGTCCAATTCACATGGCACCAAAACTCAATCCTTTATCTAGAATAGGATCTCCCAACATGCCCAGATGTTGGGGGCCACGGAGGTCTTCAACTCCATTCTAGACCTAGCAAGGGGTGTCCAGAGCTCCAACTGACCCACAAGCTGTCTAGGAGTGAAACATCATTCCCGTGGTTGGCCTTTTCACCACTCGACCTTCGGCCCGTGAATCGAGCAGTGCCCTTTCGGGTTAATACGCGGTGCGACCATGGAGGTGATCCACCCGTACAATATATCCTTCCTTAATTAAATCCTTTAAGAATCAAGCACAAACAAGGCAGTCAGCCTAATATCATTTTCCAAGAAAACATTCCTTTAATCCATGGCGACTTGTCATCACAGACCCTTGCCATGCATTTACCATAAATCATAAGCACTTGGAATAATCATCCAAACAACAACTAACAACCAGTTGAATGTAAAAGCATTTAGGATATTGTTTGATCAACCAACAAAACCAATTTCATTCTTTCCAAAACAATGCAAGAGTAGATGAAATAATATTTCCCATTGCATAATTGCTCTTCCCCTTGGGATCTAAGAGCAATATTATGCAAAAATGTTCTTAACACTTCCTTCCTTCGGCTAGGGTATATGTTAAGGGTCCAAACACTATTCATGATGTAAGTTCTATAGGTCACTTACCTTGATTGATAACCCAACCCTGGATTTGGATTGGCAAAAGTCATCCTTATCCAACGGATCTCAAGACATCCTAGTTTTAACCCTTATGATCAATTTCTTGTACTAGCTCTTAGTCAAGTCATGAGGCAAATAGAAATTTATCCTCATATATCAAACATGTTATAGGCATAACATATAAATACTTGATAAGATAAGTGCGAGATGATCTCAAGTAATTAGACTCCAATAGGCCTCGCATTGACCTAGAATCTAGTTTTTCTTAGTATTTGGCCTGTTAGGCTAAGTACTTTTGAAGTATCTAAACTCTAAACTAGTACTTCTCCATTCATGATTCTTAATGTCATATTCTCTTAGCAATCATGCTAGTTATAACCCTTGACTATACTTTAATCTAGCACTTGTATGCCCAATCTTTTAATGTCGTTCTTTTGACGACTATGCCATTCATATCGCTTGACTAATTCTTCCTTGTAATTTGGCTCTACTAGCAAATAAGTCATATGTAACTAGGTGCAATTATCTTCCCTTGATATATGCACTTCACAAACTCCATCTTCCGAGTAAGCGAGATGAAATTTATCTTTTCCCATGACCTATACTCGTGTAATAGTATGAGGACTAACGTATCTCATACAAGAATCAAAGCAAGCATCTATCAAATTGAAAATACATTACTTACAACCGGAACCACAGTTGGATTGATGGTGATGCCTTTGCTCGAAGCCTTGTTGCTGGTTGCAGGATTGTCATCCGCACGCGACATTCTTCTCTTGGAGGCCATCGTCCGCGGGTAGACTCAAAAGATTTAAGAAGGTAGAATAGATTCAAGATGGGAGAGCGTAAGAGAAGATGGTTAAGTCGAGGATCGAGATAGAAGGAATTGAGCTAATTCTCTTCCTTGCAGCCTCTCGGGGTGACTCTCTCTCTCTCTCTCTCTCTCTCTCTCTCTCTCTCTCTAGCTTCTCGCAGTCTCTTGAAGGAGTATTCTTCCTTCTCTCTTCTTCTCTCTCGCAGCCTCTCGGGGTCTCCTTATGCTTCCTTATGCCTCTCCCATGCCTCATATTTATAGTGAATTAGAGAAGAGGGCTTGTGGTTGAGAAGTGGAGCTCTTTATGGAGGGGGATCTTGGAAAGATCAGTGATCTGATGCTCAGATCATAAATCTGATGGTTCCATTGGCTCCGAAAGGGGGGTAAAACTCCAAGACACTTGATTAGAAAGCTCTCAGTTCACTCCTTCTTCTTTTCTCTGTTCGAAGTGCTGTCTACTGCCTGTAAACTGCGATCGCGGCGCGCGCGATTTTGCCAGTCACTTTTCTTTATTTTTCTTTTTATAAAATCTTCAAACTAACTAAAATATCACTTGTTCTTTCTTTTAAATGACATCCAGTTCTAAAAATCTCCATATCTTTTTCTTTTAGGATAATATCTAAAATATCTAAAATATACTAGCTTTGCCCAAAATCTAATGTTTTTGGACCTTCCAAACTATACACATGAACTTAGTGATTAATATAACTCATAAGACTCGTTCACGTTGTAATTTACGTGAAGGGTAGCTATAGTCTTTGCTAATTCGAGAAAAATATCGAATTTACGACTCTTGATTTTTCTAAATAAAATATTTTAAATTAAATAAAAATTATCAATAATTAATGTTAGTTAGTTTTTACCTTAGTTAGTCTTTAGTTAGTAATCTTACTAACTTATTAATTGACTAACTAACTTACAAACCAACCAACTAACTTTTATTATGCGGAGATATTACATCCTCCTCCCCTTAGAGAAATCGAGATGTCCTCATCTCGAGAGAAACAGGGGGTATCATCTTGGAATATGTGGGTTATGGAACACCACGCTTCTACTGCGCTACTTTGATCTCTCACAGACATACGGTCTTTTGAAAAAAACAACCTATGGTATTTGATATATTTGAGTCTTGGTTACAATAGAAAATTTATTGTAGTTACATTTCATGGATATCTTCTATGTTTTTCCTAAGCACTTGGTATATTCTAGATCATTGGAGCTTGTATGGCTTATTTCTTGTAAGCTCAAGTTCTCTTCGAGTTGCATTGGGACAATTGATATAGTTATGTCCAATGTTGTGGCACTCAGAGCATCGGTGTTTAGGGTGCTTTGGACATTCCCTTTTGAAATGACCTAACTCCCTGCAATAGAAACAACGCGGAGCTTTATTACTTGTGGTCGCAAGATTTTTTGTTGTCCTTGGTAGGATTTTCTTCTTTAGACCAAAGTATCCTAGGATTCTTTTAGCAGATTGGAGTGGTCCTTTATCTTGGAAACTACATTTCCAGATTGTCCTGTCCTTAGTTCGGGACTGAGCTCCATGGACAATTGGCTTTGCTTGTAATACTAAAGAATACTTCCAAGCTTCGACATTCTGGTAAGACCAAATCTATATTAGTTGAGAAGAAATGACCTAAGAGAAATTCATTGCACATTATTACTATCACTCCTTGCCAGAGTATCTCTAATCATTTGCAAGTTCTAGGCTCAAAATAGATGCAACTCATATTACTCAAGTTAACTTGTAGTTACAAGAGTAAAGTTTATTCCAATACAAGTTGTATTTCATGTCGACAAAATTTCTAGGATTTCTAATAATCCTAAAGTGGTGTAGTAGGTTCTAAGTATTCGTCTTCATCTGATTCCTCTATATATCCGAAGACTGCACTTGTGTAACTTTGTTTTCTTGGAGACTCCGTATCTTTTGGACTTAAGTCAGGACAGTCTACTTGGACATGTCCTAGCTCATTGCAATGGAAACATTGACGGTAGGGACATCTCCTACGGATGTGCCCTATCTCTCCACATGTATGGCATCTCTTACCCAGATCTCGGGAGTCATCTTTACTAAAATTTTCCGATTTAAATTCTTGGATGATTGGATTCGCTCGGAGTAATGCGTCTTGCAAGTCTGTTGGACGCATTGCTTCAAGATGGTGGTTCAGAGGAGTGTTTAGGCCATGGCAAAACTTGGATACTTGCTGCGCAATATCCATAGGTGGTGCGTATTTTAGTAGGGTTACAAACTTTGAGTAGTAAGCTTCCAAAGTTAATTCTAGCTGCTTTACCCTGAAGAATTCATTCGTCTTCAAAGTCTGGTAGGTTGGCGGAAGGTATCGTCCGCGTACAGCATCTTTCAGCTGAATCCAAGTAACATCGGCTTCAAAAACACCTTGATCTTTGCACCATTGCTTCCACATAATCGAGCCTGGCCAACTAACTTAAGTTTGGCTATCATTGCTTGATTGGTAGAGGCAGTTTCCGAAGCAAAGAAATAGTCATCCATCGACTCAATCCATATCTCTGCCTCTGCTGCAATGTCTATCCCTTCTCCATCAAACTCGGGTACCTTAATTTGCTTGAGAATGAATTTCTTCTCTTGCATGTCAACATTCGTGGGTGCAAAAGGTGCCTAACAATCAAGCCATACTACTTAGATTATTATTTTTTAGGATATGTCTACAAACCATTCATTAATCAATCACGTATCATTACAAAATTTCGCTCTGATACCAACTGTGAGGTGCCCGCCCATCGGCTTTCCAGGCACTCTTTTAGCGGTCTATCGAGAAACGAATCTAAGCGTCACTGCCCGGCACTCCCAAGGAATGTTCCGAGTTTTGTCGCCTAGGGTTTCCCGAATCCGCCTCGCAACGGAACCTTCACGACCGAACCCACTAGGATCGACCTGAAATTTGGGTTCCTAGTTGTCAAGGTCTCCTGTTAGCATTCTAGCGTCGGGTATTGGACATCCTACTTTACGCAGAGATACCCAACCCGAAGCAGATCTATGCCGCACTTGGTTCAAAGAGAATGGGAAACGAGAGGGATGGGTTGCTCAACCTCTCTGCCCATAGGGCATAGTCCCATTCCGGTCCCCTAAAACGGCATGAATCGGGTTCTAACCTAACAATATCTAAAGGTCGAATGACGATGAAAACTTGTGAGAAGCCTCCCAGTTCTCTGGGACCACCCTGCCATAGGACGGACCCGTCGGGGGTTCCACCCACCCGCTTCCCTTAATAGCTTGAGTTTTCTAATTAGGTCCTACCACATTTATGTGTGACACTTAAAATCAGCTTCATTAATTAAGCCTTTTAGGGAACAAGGTTCGTTCGCGTAAATTATAGCACAGACACGAAAACAGAGCAAAGAAATCTATTGACAAACAAGATCAAAGAAGTTCCTTAACTTATCTTCAAGTTTATCTTTGTCTCCCACCCATACATGAGAAATTATGTTTCGCTTTTGTCCAACAGAAGTATCCCTTCTGCCCTGCAGAAGTAACTGGTCCAATTCACATGGCACCAAAACTCAATCCTTTATCTAGAATAGGATCTCCCAACATGCCCAGATGTTGGGGGCCACGGAGGTCTTCAACTCCATTCTAGACCTAGCAAGGGGTGTCCAGAGCTCCAACTGACCCACAAGCTGTCTAGGAGTGAAACATCATTCCCGTGGTTGGCCTTTTCACCACTCGACCTTCGGCCCGTGAATCGAGCAGTGCCCTTTCAGGTTAATACGCGGTGCGACCATGGAGGCGATCCACCCGTACAATATATCCTTCCTTAATTAAATCCTTTAAGAATCAAGCACAAACAAGGCAGTCAGCCTAATATCATTTTCCAAGAAAACATTCCTTTAATCCATGGCGACTTGTCATCACAGACCCTTGCCATGCATTTACCATAAATCATAAGCACTTGGAATAATCATCCAAACAACAACTAACAACCAGTTGAATGTAAAAGCATTTAGGATATTGTTTGATCAACCAACAAAACCAATTTCATTCTTTCCAAAACAATGCAAGAGTAGATGAAATAATATTTCCCATTGCATAATTGCTCTTCCCCTTGGGATCTAAGAGCAATATTATGCAAAAATGTTCTTAACACTTCCTTCCTTCGGCTAGGGTATATGTTAAGGGTCCAAACACTATTCATGATGTAAGTTCTATAGGTCACTTACCTTGATTGATAACCCAACCCTGGATTTGGATTGGCAAAAGTCATCCTTATCCAACGGATCTCAAGACATCCTAGTTTTAACCCTTATGATCAATTTCTTGTACTAGCTCTTAGTCAAGTCATGAGGCAAATAGAAATTTATCCTCATATATCAAACATGTTATAGGCATAACATATAAATACTTGATAAGATAAGTGCGAGATGATCTCAAGTAATTAGACTCCAATAGGCCTCGCATTGACCTAGAATCTAGTTTTTCTTAGTATTTGGCCTGTTAGGCTAAGTACTTTTGAAGTATCTAAACTCTAAACTAGTACTTCTCCATTCATGATTCTTAATGTCATATTCTCTTAGCAATCATGCTAGTTATAACCCTTGACTATACTTTAATCTAGCACTTGTATGCCCAATCTTTTAATGTCGTTCTTTTGACGACTATGCCATTCATATCGCTTGACTAATTCTTCCTTGTAATTTGGCTCTACTAGCAAATAAGTCATATGTAACTAGGTGCAATTATCTTCCCTTGATATATGCACTTCACAAACTCCATCTTCCGAGTAAGCGAGATGAAATTTATCTTTTCCCATGACCTATACTCGTGCAATAGTATGAGGCCTAACGTATCTCATACAAGAATCAAAGCAAGCATCTATCAAATTGAAAATACATTACTTACAACCGGAACCGCAGTTGGATTGATGGTGATGCCTTTGCTCGAAGCCTTGTTGCTGGTTGCAGGATTGTCATCCGCACGCGACATTCTTCTCTTAGAGGCCATCGTCCGCGGGTAGACTCAAAAGATTTAAGAAGGTAGAATAGATTCAAGATGGGAGAGCGTAAGAGAAGATGGTTAAGTCGAGGATCGAGATAGAAGGAATTGAGCTAATTCTCTTCCTTGCAGCCTCTCGGGGTGACTCTTCTCTCTCTCTCTCTCTCTCTCTCTCTCTCTCTCTCTCTCTAGCTTCTCGCAGTCTCTTGAAGGAGTATTCTTCCTTCTCTCTTCTTCTCTCTCGCAGCCTCTCGGGGTCTCCTTATGCTTCCTTATGCCTCTCCCATGCCTCATATTTATAGTGAATTAGAGAAGAGGGCTTGTGGTTGAGAAGTGGAGCTCTTTATGGAGGGGGATCTTGGAAAGATCAGTGATCTGATGCTCAGATCATAAATCTGATGGTTCCATTGGCTCCGAAAGGGGGGTAAAACTCCAAGACACTTGATTAGAAAGCTCTCAGTTCACTCCTTCTTCTTTTCTCTGTTCGAAGTGCTGTCTACTGCTTGTAAACTGCGATCGCGGCGCGCGCGATTTCGCCAGTCACTTTTCTTTATTTTTCTTTTTATAAAATCTTCAAACTAACTAAAATATCACTTGTTCTTTCTTTTAAATGACATCCAGTTCTAAAAATCTCCATATCTTTTTCTTTTAGGATAATATCTAAAATATCTAAAATATACTAGCTTTGCCCAAAATCTAATGTTTTTGGACCTTCCAAACTATACACATGAACTTAGTGATTAATATAACTCATAAGACTCGTTCACGTTGTAATTTACGTGAAGGGTAGCTACGATCTTTGCTAATTCGAGAAAAATATCGAATTTACGACTCTTGATTTTTCTAAATAAAATATTTTAAATTATATAAAAATTATCAATAATTAATGTTAGTTAGTTTTTACCTTAGTTAGTCTTTAGTTAGTAATCTTACTAACTTATTAATTGACTAACTAACTTACAAACCAACCAACTAACTTTTATTATGCGGAGATATTACACTTTGCAAATGATTAAATCACATTTCGTATGCTAGTCAATCATTTTTCATAAAAACTAACAAATTTGATCATCTTTAATGCCTCAAAATAGTTCATTCAACTTATTTTTTAAGGATTGCAGAGAAAAAGTGACAGGTACTTGAGATTTGTATTCCCTGTTGAGAAGAAATGGGTTTTTGTAGGAATATGCATAGTTTCACCTTGTGATGCACATGAGATAAATGGTTTATTAAAGAGAAAAAAAAATGCGTGGAAGAAAAATTAACATAAGCCCAAACCTGAGTTGTTGTATATATATGCCAATAGTCACCATGGGTTTGTTCAAGAAGTACTATGCACTCATTCAAAAGAGCTGTGTTTAAAATAAAAAGGAAGAGGCTAAAAATTCTCTTTAACACTCAAAATCAAAGCCATAAAAACACCATCATGCCAAAAATGTCAATGACATGTGGCACAATTTCCAAGGCAAAAGCAATCTACCCGTCGCACATGTCAAGTTAACTATGCATTATAACAGCCACACGTGTAAACAAACAGCCTTTTAAACCCAATTTTTGAACCAAAAAAGAGTTTTTTTAAAGTCAAAGCTCTTTATATGCTCGATAACACGGACACAAGGCTAACTTGGTCATAGCTCAAAATTATTCCGTAGCACAAGGCGACTTAGGAAGATTTCATCACCTAGCATATGTGCCAAGGCCTCAAAAATGTAAGTTTTTTGACAAATCTAAGTTAGCTTTGTATCAATGTTGTTGAAAAACACGGATCTAGAGCATGACAGCTATGGAGGTTGAAACTCAAAGTACAAACTCATGAAGACATAGACTAGACAAGACCAATTGTCACACAAGTGAATTAGGTTCCAAGATTGAAACTTGGACTCATAAAGACATTCTTGTGTGTAAGGACAATGACATTGACACTTGATTGAAAGGACAATAGCATTGCATTAAAAGTGAACCAAGTACATGTCTTTATAGCTTTTCAACTTCTCCACTCTCCTCACTGTGCTTATGGGATACAACACCTCATCTTGCAGCATACATCATTTGTCTATTTCTCAACACCCCCCCTCAAATGATGAATCTCTACCCTTGCTGGCTTTTGCCCCCCTTGCATACAAAGATGGACCATGAGACTAGCTCTATGGCAGCCTAGTCAAGTTAAGGCTTGAAATTGTACATTTTTGGTAGGGTTTTTACAAAGTCAAATCTAGAAAGATCCACTACAGGAAAAAACATATGAAAGATACAATAAAAATTCTTCAAAATAATATGTCAGAGTTGTTGATGGTAGCGGAAGTATCTTCTTCTTCTTGTTGTTCATTCATGAACTGGTTCTGGTGATGATCACTTTGCACTTGTTGGGCTCTTTTCTTGTGGAAACACTCACTCGCTACATGGCCAGTCTTACCACAATAATGGCATGTCATTTGACTTTTGTTGTCGGTGTTGAATCCTCGACCTCTTCCTTTGGGTCTAGTAGCTCCTCTAGTGTATAAGAGGTTTTCCCTTGAGCTGGTCTCTTTTACATCTTTGCTTTTAAATTTTCTTTCTTCATCAAGTAGTGAGTGCTCAATATCTTTGAGTGAGAGACTCGAAACATTACTTAGAGTGGACACAAGGTTCTCATATGGAACCTTGTTTACACTTGCAAGTAGTACGACTATTGCTTCATCTTCATCAATATTCTTTTTAAGAGTTGCAAGCTAGGTTTTTAAACTCTTAAATTTATTAATGTGTATGGACGTGGAAGCACTATCCTTTATATCCAGCTTATAAAATTGCATGAGCAATTTTACCTTTGAATTCTTTGCTTGAGTACCAAAGATCTTGTCAAGCTCTTCCCAAGCCTTTGTGGCATCTCTAATGCCAGAGATATGATGCAAGACATCATCAGATAGTCCCCATGCAATGATGCCTAGAGCTTTGTTGTTCATCTTCTTCCATTCTTTGGTTCTTGGTGGAGCTACTGCAAGTATTCCGATTTCTACATCTTCCTCCTTGTCATCTGTATCTTCTTCCTCATCTTCAAATAGGTCCCACAAATCCTTCCGCATGAGGTGGTACATGGTCTTCTCCTTCCAGGCATGGAAGCCTTCTCCATTGAACTTTGCTATTTGCTCAAGCTCTACCATGTTGAGTAGCTCCAATTAACTGAGAAAAGACCAACAAGGGGGATTTGTGAAGTGTCACAAGGAGGTTAGTGTCAACTGACACTAGTTGATTATCAATAGATACTATTCTTGAGCTTAGTATTGAATATTGGTGGCTTGATCTTCTTCTTGCTTGTTGATTTGAAGTTTTAATCTTGCTAGGAATTGAGTTCAGACTCAGATAAGAGTGGCAATGTGTGCCCTAAGTTGAAGGGAATGAGAAATTAAAGAAAAAATGAGCTTGGACCTTGATGGCTATGGCTTCTTGGATTAGGGTTTTGACCCAAGCCTGGTTTTTTCCAAATATCTAGAGCTAGAGTTGATCATTTTGAAAACTTCTTTTATGGAAATGTAGCTTACTCTATGCTCTGCAAGAGCCCCATGAAAATCGTCAAGATCAGGTACAGCGGTATACACGCAGATCAGCAAATCGTAAACAGGGGCAATTATGGCAGTGACGTCGAATTTCAACAATGCTAGGATTGTGAGTGCCCAATTTCAAGCTTAGATGTGATAGGAAGAAGCTCCTTAAGTAGAAGAACAATCCTCCAGAAGAAAGCACACTGAAATATTGCCTGATTTGAGAGATATGAGAGCTCAAAGTGAGGTATGTCCTATAGGCGACAAACTGGGGCTATGGCAGCAGCTGACAATAGTGACAATGCTGAGGTCCAGATAGCCAAATCTCAAGGATTGATGTGATACAAGGAAGCTTTGTGAGGTGGGGAATACCTCTCCACAAGGAAGCTCAGAGAGATTTAGTATGTAGAGTGAGATACATGAGCTTCAAGATGATAGGGTGTTGCTAGCTATGGCTGACATGGAAGCTCAAGTGAATGTAGAGTTGAGAGATGAAGTCATGGACTAGAACTGAGTTGACTAGAGTTGAAGAGAGATTGAGAGAGAGATAAACCATGCTCAACTGAGCTCTGATACCATGTTGAAAAACACGGATCTAGAGCATGGCAGCTATGGAGTTTGAAACTCAAAGTACAAACTCATGAAGACATAGACTAGACAAGACCAATTGTCACATAAGTGAATTAGGTTCCAAGATTGAAACTTGGACTCATAAAGACATTCTTGTGTGTAAGGACAATGACACTGACACTTGATTGAAAGGACAATAGCATTGCATTAAAAGTGAACCAAGTACATGTCTTTATAGCTTTCCAACTTCTCCACTCTCCTCACTGTGCTTATGGGATACAGCACCTCATCCTGCAGCATACGTCATTTGTCTATTTCTCAACAAATGTAAGGAATCTTGCCAAATGTTTCCCAAAAGAGTTTGACATATGAAACACGATTAGTAATGGTTGTCCCCATGGTAATAGTCATCTCGTGTTTCATACATTAGGAGGAATCCAAGTTTTCTCAAAAAGAAGCGTCGATCAACAAAGCTAGATCACACAGAAGGATAATTATTCTTCCACTAATGTTGATAATAATAATGAGTGCATCAACTATCTTAGTAATGGTGCAAGCATATATTTACAAGCTATAGAGTCTTGATATATCTTACATATAATTTTTCCTTCTCTCCTAGTGTCCCATCCCTCATCAACAAATTGTATGACATGATCACATGTTAGTCCCTTCACTAAAAGCATGGCTTTTAATCTTCTTATCTTAGCATTAGAAAAGAAGTCGACAAATATATTAATAGGCATGAACAAAGTAACTTTGCTTAGCCTACTTGAGATATTAGGTTTTAATGCTCTCTGTATCTCAGAATATATTTTACATCTATAGCCCTCACTAGTAGCATCACTCAAATCTTAAAAAATCAGGCAAAGGAAGGGGGGATATTGATCCCCATTGTCTACGCTACATGGGGACAATATAAGAATGGTCATAGAAGAATATTCTATTATCTGCAAGTTCTATCTTCTTTCTACCTCTATATATCTCTTCTCTAATAGAACCATGCATCACATCAATAACATCAACAATAGACTCAACCGGTTGCCATTCCTCAAGATTAGAGGGATAGAACTCTACAAGACAAATGAACAAATGTTATGATGGAAAACCTTAAACCAAGTTGAAGAAAAGAATGACTTTAAGAATCAAATCCTTACAATTTGGTCTATGCATTGAAAGATTTGAAGTTCCAGATTCCAAATATATCTCTCTATGCATAAACACATGTTGCACTAGTACCTCTTTTATGCTATTCTTATTTTTTCCCAAGCTTGAAATCTCAGATTCTACCCTTCCAAGAAAAAAGATGAACGAGCTCTCATATCTTCACCATTTCCCACATTTAATGATTGTAGGAATCCATCTTCTATCTTTTTTGGAATGAGTTAAACACTAATATGGATGTGATTTGGGAGCTTGAACACCTTGTTAAAGGTTGAATTTATGTATCCATGAGAGAGAGAGAGAGAGAGAGAGAGAGAGAGAGAGAGAGAGAGAGAGAGAGAGAGAGAGAGAGAGAGAGAGAGAGAGGACTAAGCTACCACACAAAGGAGGGAAAAACACGAGAGGGATAAAAGAAAGGAGGGAAAAAAATAAGTAACAAGCTCTTTACTAATTTGAATTTTGATTGAACATGTCATTCTCATTAATCCAAACATATCATTAAATTAAAGTGGATGAGATTGTATATCATTAATGCAAAGAATGTCATAATCACGAATATAAGAGGCTAAAAATAGATATTGATAATACAAAGTTGTAATAATATATATATATATATATATACATACATACATACATACATACATACATGTAAAATAATTTTTATATTTTTAAAAATAGAACTTCTATTACAAATTCTCTACTCCTATTAGTCTAGATCACTCTCTCTCCATCTCTTAAAAGGCATTTTCACTATCTCAAAACTCCCCTAATGCATGTGCCAGTATTTCGACACCGTTCAAATTATGTTGAAGAAGGTTGATTTGTTATTAAAAAGAAATTTCTAGAGGAGGGGATTCCATATTAATTTCATTAGTCTTAGATGGACTTGACATGGTAGAAGTAATCCAATGCACAAGAAATAACCTTTAACAAATCATGTGCACATAAATATTGGAAAATATGTTGGATCTAGAGCATGGCTGATGTGGAAGCTATGGAGGCTGAAAGAGGAAGAAGAAACTCATGAATACATTGACCTTGACAAAGACAAATTGTCACATAAGTGAATTAGGTTCCAAGATTGAGACTTGACATTGACACTTTACTAGGAAGAAAAGAGTACTATCATTGCATTAGAAAAAGAGTGAAAGTACAATACTTTATAGGAAATGAGTGGTGGTACTTTCTCCTACTGTGTGTATGGGATTCTGGTCCTGAGCCCTCACTGCTTCTCACAAAGGGACTAAAGTAGGTGTGATTGCAAATATCTCAACACCCCTCCTCAATCACTACCAGAAGTACAAAGTGTATAGAGGCTTTAGTGAAAGCAACACCTGTAAAGTGTGGGCACACCATAAACATGGCAAAACACCAGAGGCTATCATAGAAAAGGCTAAGTGTGGGTACCACAAACATGATGGACATCTAGAGGCTATAGCAGGGACCTCACAAAGTGTACAGAGGCTGTAGTACAAGGATAACTAAGGAGTTTACAAGTTTATGTTTGAGGCATTAGGGCTAGGAAATACAAAACTAAAAAAGTCTATATGAATAGAAGGAATGATGAGTTTTGTCCTTCTCTTGGTGGTCTTCTTCTTCTTCTTCTTACTTTGCTTCGTTTTCTTCTTCTTCTTTGATTGCAACTAGATAGGCCTTTTGGGACCTCTTTCTAGCGTGGCAGAACTTCTCGGTGTGTCCGGTCCTTTTGCACAAGTCACAGAAGAGTTGATCCTTCTTGCCTTTGTACCTGTTGCCAAAATATAATGCATGTTCATCTCTAGAGGTACTTGGTTCTTCCTTAGTTTTTAGCTTCTTTTCCTTCTCTAACAGTGACACCTGGATATCAACAAGTTCAGGGTTTGGCATGTTGATTAAAGTTGTTGATACATTATTATATTCAGGAGGCAAACTCTTAAGTAGAACACTGATGCAAACATCTTCTTCCATTTTAATGTTGATTCCTGCAAGTTGGGTTAGAAGTCCTTCCATGTAATTTAGATGTGTGGCAAGTGATGTGCTGAACTTCATTTCAAGCCTGAAAAACTCTACCAGGAGACCATACTTTGATGATTTAGACTGTGCACTGAACAAAGTGTCAAGTCTCTTCCATGTATCTTGTGAGGTCTCACAGTTATCCACATGGTGGATATAGCTGTCTAGCTCCAGTTTGATAATGGTATGAGCCTTATCATCGTTCTTTTGCCAAGTGATAGCAAGATCCGCATCACGAGGCTTCTTTTCTTTTCCAATGGTAATGGCCCAGAGGCCCTTCTTCATCAAGATGATTTTGATGTGGGTCTGCCAGGTATGAAACTCGACTCCTTTGAAACGAGCAGTTGGAAAATATTTGCCCATGTTAAACTAGTGGGAATAGCAGCAAAGTAGCTTCAGAGTTATCAAATTTAAGTAGTAGAAGAGTTGGTGGGATGTGTCAAAAAACACAAGTGCTTAGAGCACTAAAATGAGTGTCAATAGACACTATGTTTCTTCCTTAAATCTTCCAAATCTGCAAAATCCTTCAAGATCTTTCAAATCCAAATCTTCCCCTTATTGATTTGATGTTGGGACCTTCAAATTTGAGTGACAAGACCTTCAGTGTGTTGGAATCAGTGAGTGGATGAAGTAAAAAAGAGCTTCAGTGAAAGTGAGCTATGGCAAATTAGGGTTTTCAGGAACATGTGACTGGTCTTTTGCTTATTGCTGCTCACAGAGGTAGCTATTTGAGAAACCCTCTAAGGGGGAGAGAGTTTAGATGTATAGCTTCAAAATCCCTATGATAATGACCAACATTGTTGCGTGTATGGGCTGAACGAACTGTACGATTAGAAATAGGTGCAAATAGGACAGTGAGCTGATATTCACGCAATGCTAAGCTAGATGATCATCAATGTCTTGGTTTGAAGTGCCAGGAAGAAGCGCCTTGAGCAGAGGAAGATAGCTCTAGAAGGAATCTCAGTGAGATATGCCTTGGTTTGAGAGATATGAAGGCTCCAAGCAAGGTAGGTATAGGCTGGCTATGGTTGCCAAGAAGATCAAGTGGAGATAGAGGTGAAAAATGAGACCTTCAGTTGGGACTTGAGCTGAGCAATGATGAATAAAAGCTGGAAGAGCAGAGAAGGAGGCTGAGATGGGCTAGGCCATGCCCAACTGGGCTCTGATACCATGTAAAATATGTTGGATCTAGAGCATGGCCGATGTGGAAGCTATGGAGGTTAAAAGAGAAAGAAGAAACTCATGAATACAATGACCTTGACAAAGACAAATTGTCACACAAGTGAATTAGGTTCCAAGATTGAGACTTGGAATCATAAACACAATCTTGTGTGTGGACAACGACATTGACACTTTACTAGAAAGAAAAGAGTACTATCATTTCATTAGAAAAAGAGTGCAAGTACAATGCTTTATGGGAAATGAGTGGTGGTACTTTCTCCTACTGTGTGTATGGGATTCTGGTCTTGAGCCCTCACTGCTTGTCACAAAGGGACTGAAGTAGGTGTGATTGCAAATATCTCAACAAATATTTGTCAAGAGAGAACCTTTAATGAATCCTATGCATGAAAATAATTTTCTAGAAAACTTGCAAAATAAAATTCATTGTGTGTGAATGGGAATTTGCTTCTAGATAATGGGGATACTACTCTCATATGTAAACAACAAATATATAGGAGCTCTCATGCATAGGAATAGAGTCTTGCAATAATGGTAGGAGATGGTTAAAATTTCTCCGTGCAAGAACAAGACTAATGGAGCAAAAGGACCAATGGTAATGGGAAAGGCCTTTAAGTGATGGCTCTCCCCACTCTTGAAATAAATTGCTACCCCACTATTGAATTAACAAAATTTTTATTTAAGGTTTAGTTATAAAGATTTTAAGCTTTATAATAAAACTTATGAAATAAATCAGACTAAACAACTTGTAGCATTTTTTATTGATAGCTTGAATATGGCATGAGATGGTAGCTTAAAGATGACATATGGAGATAGCATAGTGGATTTGGTGGGAGGAGAGGATAGTTTTGAAGCCCAAGAGGTGGAATAAAACTATCGACATGTTCAAATCAAGCTTTCTCTTTGTCTTGATCAAAACCACTCTTACCCTTCAAAACCACCAAGGGAGTGGGGTTCTCACAAATGTGGGTTTTGATAAAAGGGATAGAAGAGAAATAAACCTTTTACGAAACATTTGATAGGCCTTTTTCAGCCTTTGTACCTTAGAAAACACACTTCCAAACTTTAGAAAAGAACCTTTGTATAGAGCATTCAACTATTGGTTATTTGGGTGATGCTTGATATGGATGACGTTGAAGTCTTCAAAATGGATCTTGATGTTGATGTGTACACCAATTACCTTGTTTTCATATTTAATTTCAGTTGCCTTTACCATTCAATAGACAATAATTAAGAGAAAATATGAAGATAACAAATAGCACAAGAGGAGTAAGCTCCAAAATTTGCACAATACAAGATTGGATGTAATCTCCCCCCATGCATGGGTGAGTCCATTCCCCATGCATGCATTTTTAATATTAAATTAAGCTTTTGTGTGCTCAAAATACATTAAAAGCATCCTTTTTTGAGTTCTTGATTTTTCTCACCTTGCACAACTTGCTTTTGTGCAAATAAATCAAAACAGACTCTATTGTAATAGCTTTACAAAAATAATATATTGTCTCCTCTAATAAATACATCAAAATAAATCTATTGCATATGTGCACATGCAAAGTCTTTGGACAAATACACATATACAAAAATATATTTTTAAAATATTTTTCTACGTGTAACACATAAATTCCATGTATTAAAATTCGCACTCCAAAATAATAATTCTACTTAACTCCATCTAATTATCTACTCACCATAACACGAAACATAGTAGTATCCTTCCATCTATCTACTAGGCATAATGCAACCAATACCATACACACATGTTTGCATGATAAGCCATGGATTATGCAGTAAATAGAGAGAATCTACAATAATAAAAATCAATAAATATAATTCCATAACACCAACATTTGCCATCAATTTTGATATGCATGATGGCAAAAAGTGCCAAAATAGCTCTTAGCATGAACTATCAAGTATTTATAAACAAGCTAGAGTTGATTAAGATCCTCAACTTTTTGAAATAGAGACTACATAAAAATCATAATACGAACCTAAAACCACTTGAAGAGATCTTAGAATCTCAAAGATGGAAGTTGACTGAAGTGCATGAGATTTAAACCTCCCCTACAACTAGGCACTTCTTGATAAGAATGTAGAGCTAGTAGAAGAAGTGATGATGGATGATGAATCTTCTGACATAGAAGACATAAAAAGTGCATTTATTGGTTGTGAATTAGGAGACAAATTCTCAACCACAAAACTCAAAACAATCTTCTATGATACTTATGCATATACTATTGAATAAATCATTGTCAACTCCACACTTAAGAAAAAGCATGTGTTGTTTGTCGATTGAGTGGTTAGGAAAAATTGCAATAGAGCTTGGCTAGAGTACTTGAAAGTCCTAAGTTATAAGTAACTAGGACACTGCCGATAAAATCCATTGATTATATACGAAATCATGACCATCTTTGAGCTACGACCATTAGGGAAGCACCCATATCTAGCAAAGGCTACGACTTTAACTCCGAGTCAAAAGTGAGCTCAAATAGTCACTCATAAAGCCTTTCATTGTCTAAGACTTAACTCACTAAGGGAGATATTCCAGTCCACCTATGGTACAAAAGGTTAAAGGAGGAGTGGAAAAAGATTGCAAAATGTATTGATGCTAAGAAATAGAAGACACCTTAAGATAGCCCTAAATGCTTTATCAAATTCAAAAAAGTTGATTGGATAATAGTCCAACAAGATCAAGGAAATCAATTTAGTTACTATGGGGGACAATCCTAGACTCATTTTCATTGATGATGACCTTATTGAGGAAAGGAAACTAATATTGTGCATCTCTTACAAGATTTTAAGGATGTGTTTGCCTAATCACTTGAAGAACTTAAGGGAATAGATCGCATCATCATCACCCATTGTATTTCCATGATGCCAGATGCACTTCTAGTCAAACAATGGCCTTACACAATGAATCTAAAATACATTAACATGGTCAAAGAGGAAAACAACAAGCTTCTAAATGTTGGACTTATCTACAAGATCGAGCACATGGACTAGATTTCCCCCATTATTTTCGTGTTAAAGAAAAATAGAAAAAACTAAAGTATGCATAAATTACAAAAAGAGACAATTATTTGTTATCTTATACCAAGCACATGTTGAAAAGAGTCACAAGGAAAAAATCCTACAAATTCCTTGATAGATTCTCAAGATATAACCAATTTCAAGTTCATCCAAATGATAGGCACAAAATAGCTTTTACCACTAAATGGAGCATATTTGCATATATTGTAATGTCCTTTGGCCTAACCAATACACTTGCCACTTTTCAATTACTCATGTGCATGACTTTCAAGGACATGATTTGCAAATTGTTGGAAGTGTTTATAGATTACCTTTGCATGCATACCAACTAGGAAAACCATCTCAAGAAGCTCCAAGAAATCTTTGAATAGTATAGGCAATACAATCTCTTTTTGAACCCCGTAAAGTGTCAATTCTAGGTAAAACATGGATGCATTCTAGGGTACATAGTATCGAAGATTGGCATTGCAATAGACTTCTTTGAAAACTAGAATCATTGTCAAATTTCCACCATCAATGAACTATAAGGGAGTTCAATGCTTCCTCGGCCACACTAGATATTAATGATGATTTGTACTAAACTACACGCTAATCGCTCAACCTCTATATAAGTTGTTGATCATTTTTTAATGGACCAAAGAATGCCAAATGCCTATGAGTCATTGAAAAGGGCTCTAACCACAACACTAATTTTTCAAGCCCTAGATTAGAACATAACCTTCCACGTGCATATTGATGTCTCAAAGTTTACCATGGGATTCGTGTTGTGCCAACTTAGAGAGCATAACTAGACTATCCAAATAGCTTCGCTAGTTGCTAGCTCACATAGACCAAGATGAACTATTCTACCATTGAAAGGGAAGGATTGATGATGTATTTTTCATGAAGAATTTTTGACATTATTTACTAGTAATGTCTTTCACTTTCTTTGTGAACTACCAAGCTCTGATGTATCTTGTTAATAAACCATGTACTACTAATTGCATAGCCCAACAGTTGTACTTCTTTTCAAATTTGACTTTTCAGTCATAGTATGAAAAGGAAAGCAACATTATATGGTTAATCATTTCTCTCAAATACCCAATGGAGAGCCGGTAGAAGAGGGCATTGCAAATAACATGCCACATGCACATTTGTTCATAATATCTAGAGTAGAGGATCTCTTTAAAGCTGACCTCACACCCTATTGGGCTGATGATATTATTGAGGTCTTTTGAAGATGGAATACTTGATTGACCAATAGAAAATACTTGACTTTTCCGATTCATAAATCCTATTAGCTGATCGCTAGATAGTTATATCAATTAGGCTAAGGTGGTCTCCTAAGACATTACATTTGTGAACATAAAATGCATAAAATTTTGGCTAAATCACACACAAAGAATTGTAGAGGGGTCACTTTGATGGAGACCCCATGGCTCAAAATTTCTTGCAATCTCAATTGTGGTGGCCAATCCTATTCTTGATGTTACAAGGTTCATCACACAATGCGATTGAATGCCAATGCAAATGTGTCAGTCAAAAAACACAAGATGGATCTCACACCAATAATTTTATGGCAAATATTTGAAAAGTGGGTGATAGATTTTAAGGGCCTATAAGTTCGGCAACTCAATATTCTTAGGATAGGTATATTATCCTTGCTCCTACTGATTACCTAACCAAATGGGCTGATGCTAGGGCCATGAGAAAGAAAAATGCATGAACAATAATAAATCTACTATGGGAGTAGGTGATCGCATGGTTTCGATGTCCCATTGATATTGTGATTGACCAAGACATACACTTCATTAATGAGGTGATTGCACACTTGCTATCCACATCCATAATTATATACCAAAGATCCTCTCCATACTACCCATAAGCAAACAATGAATATAAAGCAACAAACAAAACTGTAATAAACATCCTAACCAAAACCATCTCCACTTCTCAAAGCAACTGGGACAACAAATTGATGGTAGCATTATGGGCTTATCAACATAATCTACAAGACTTCAACTTGCCAAACCCCCTTTAAATTAGCCTATGATACTAATGTGATTATGCTAGTTGTATTCTTTGTCCCCAACTTGAGAGTGGCTGTATAAGAATGGTGGAAAGGCCAAGAACCTTGGACAAACTACTTAACAAAATTAGAATGATTCTTTAAAACCTAATTATTGGTGACACATGCTCTTATCTATGAAAAAGCACGACAAAAGGCTTGGTTTGACAAACATATCAAGCAACAAGGTTTTGAGAAGAGAGACCTTATGTTGCTCTACTCCATCAAAGATATAAGCAAAAAATGCAATTTTGAGTCCTTAGCTCTTTCTAAGTGTGTACAATTAGAAGAACCAATAACGTAAAGCTTGAAAAATTGGATGCTAAAAGTATAGGCTCCTTCAATGTACTTTGAATCAAAAAATATTATCCATTGGTATATCCGTTATGTGTGTGCAAGCCCCAATGGCACTATTGCTTGTTGCCATATGGGTGGTTAGAATGACTGAGCTCAACTCCGAAGATGAAAATCCCATATCCATAGCTTACCTAAGTGTCATGCTAATAGCAAGGAAATCGCACAAAGTCATTGCCCTAATCGATGAAGGTGCTAATTGTAACATTATGACATATAATGATTGTATAAGCATTAGGCAACCACCACTCACTCCAATGACTACAAAGGTGAATCCATATGGGGAATTCCTTATGCATTATTGGGAAAATGTCAAATTATGTTGACCCTCAAGACTAAAAGTCTACTTGCTAGCTTCTACATGTTTCCTAACACCAAAGGAGTTGGTAATGAAGTACTATTGGGATACCCATTTAAATGATTAACCAAGTGTGTAGTTGACCTTTAACTACAACGCATCTAGTTGGAGTTTCCCAATGTCAATATTATCACAACTTTCAGCAAGGGAAATTGTGCTTTAAATGAAAAAGCCAATGCCATTGATGTCTTCAAAATCTCCCACTTTACATATTAAAGAGAATAGTGTTATTCTCCTTGATAGTTTACTTAAATCTTAGGCAAACCATAGCAAACTAGTCAATCATGCAGTTCAAGATAATATGCCCCCTCAAAAGTGGACTCTGAGGTCATCAAGTAAAAATGAACATGTCCACTCATGTGTTCACCTGCAATGAATATCAAACCCTACCCAAGCACAATGGTGATGCCAACTGTTCAACCCCAACCTAATTGGATAGGTTCCCAAGTCTTTGGTTAGACTTCAAGGTTATGATGCTAGAAACAATTGGATTTTGTTGCCAAAACTTGCATATAATGTGGTCGCAATATCCCCATCAATTAAACTCATGAGCAACTAATCTTTGCAACCCTAAAGACAAGCGCCATGACCACTACCACCAAGTGTTATGCCTCAATAGGCCTACAAAAAGAAAACCATAGTCACTACTACTAGTCAATCTTACAAAAATCCTAGGCTTCAAATGACATCAAACAACTTGCAAAGAGCAGCAACTCATATAACTATTAAGTGTCCATATGCTAGCCACTCCTATTTGTGAAAAGAGGCTAGAAACCACTAAAAGTGTGCCCTATTCTCATCCTCCAACAACCCAAGTCCCACCCAGTAGGTACAAGACACCCATCTAAATCTAACGATGCCCTCATCTTGGTATCTACAACAGGCTAGGATCACACACCCATATCTCTTAATCAAACTTGCCACCTAAAGCCAAATCCACCTCTACACTTACAACCTTCTTACAAGAGGCAATCCCTCTTGGAACTAGCTATTAGCATGGCTACAGATACTAATGATGGCATAGTCACATGTATTTGATGGTTGGATAATACCATCACTCTATTCTCATGCAGCTACAAACAACATGTCCTAGGCCTCCTCAATGAAAATATCGTGAATGATGTGAATTCTCTACCATGCTCATGGGAGGAATTTGAATTCATATTTAGTAAGGCTACCTCAATCGTTGGCAAGCTCATCACAAATCAAGTTTCACAAGAGCAAGCCTTGAAAGGACAATTGAACACCTCCCTCAAACCTAGCTCTATTGAGACTACGCCCAATGAACATTCTAAAGCTTGATTATCTCGCACAATCTAAATGCTTGTTTTTATAGCATTCATTTACATCACAAGCCCAGTGGGGATGAGTGGATGTCAAATCATGAACAACATTTAGCAACATCATGTCATTAAGACATTTGAATATTATCCTACTCATGTTTCTCCCACTTCATTTCAGGTACTTATCTTAACTCGTAATGCCCATTATATGATCACACGATGCTACATGTGTAAATGGATCAAATCCTTAGCAAGAGCTTCACATTGCTAGATGAGTAGGTTCATGTGACCTTCTCACCGATGTTATGATATATATCACCCATGTCGGCATTTATAATTTACACTTCGATTATTGGTGGTTATAAAAGTAGTTGGGCATCTCCTTGCATATAAATAAGTATGCATGCACCTCACGATCAACTTGAAAACACATTTACTCCATCTTTTCCATAACTCCTTTGTGAAATCTTAAAAGTATTGCAATCCATTCGGAGAGAATTATAGCTTGCAACAAAAACTTTGCAAATTAATTGTTTTCTCAATGCAAATTTTTCTTTTTTAGGTATAAATTTTTGAGTATATCAGGTTAAGTTTTCTTAGCAAGGTGTACATATGTTTTTCATTCATATACATATCTTAATAAATTCTTCTCAAAATCTCACCACAAGATATAGTTAGATTTGAATATGAAAGGACTAGGAGAAAAATCTACACAAGAAAAGGAAACCAAGTCTTATACACCATTTTTCAAGAAAGAATAGGCAGACTACAAGTTGCACATGGAAGCCAAAGGATATGGCCACTTGCAATACAAACAAATCCACAACCTAAGAAAAGAGGCAACCAAAAATTTAGATCCCATGGAGCTAATGGACTAGTGCAGATTGAATGAATATGTGGAAAATTTTGAGGGAGAAATAAATCATGAGAACTTCTTGGAATTTCTCAAGACCTATAATTGCAACATGCATAATGAGTCAGTCATAGTAAAGAACAACAATGGTTAAAAATAGTGAAAGTCATTCTTAATCCAAAAGTGGTGCACAAAGCCTTGGACCTGTCAAATAAGAGGAAGAAGCGACCAAAGAGAGAGAGATATTCAATCCTAGGGATGGATATAGAAAAGGTATTCATCTGATGGCATTAGGCTAGAGGAGATCTTGTTCAAGCTAAACTAATACATGCTCTATCATCTAGAAATGGGTACAACTCTATGAGGAGGAGAATCCAGGTAGCAATGTTGGAGAATGTGATTGCTTGGGAGATGGATAGCAAGAATCTCAATTCCTTCATCATAAAAACCATCCACGATCCAGTAAAGGCACTTGGGTTCATAGCACAATAATCCAAGAAATTAGGACATATGTTAGCAGTAATAACAAAGAGGCAGAAAGGAAAAATGCAATGACCAAAGAAATTTTAATAGGGTTTGGGGGATTACTAACAACCCTTATACAAGAAGTCACCAACAAATTGCTAGATAGGAGCAAAATAAATAGGATGAGAGCCCCTAGGCATTGAAATAAAAGAGTTTTCATCTATGTGCACTAAAACACTAGAGCATGGTTGAAAATAAGAAAAATAAGAAATTAAAAAATTATAAATGGAGGTGGAGGAGATCTCTAGAAGGCTTGGAGCCACCACAATAGCTCTAAATCAAGCAAGCACCTAGTAGCAGAGTTGCAATTGAAGTCCTTGTGACAAGCTCAATTGGAGAATAGGAAGCAACTCAATCAGAGCCCATAATAGCTTATATTTAGGCTCAATCCATACCCAGCAATAGCAAAAAAAAAACCACAATTAGTATCGTTCAAAAGAGAAGAAGGTGAGAAACTTATCATCAAAGTATCAAATAAACAAGGGAAGGGAAAGTTGAAGAGAAGAAAGAACTAGAAAAATCCAAAGAAGCATCCAAGAAGGAAAAGGAGGAATGAAAGCTAAAGAAACTGGAGGAGGAGGTGTAGTAGGAAACAAAAGAAGGAAGACATAACCCTAGCCATTAAAAGATCAGCAGCGCAATCCTCAAGAGTAGAAGAGCTAACATTAATGAGCCCTAACCTAGGAGGTTCTTCACAAGAAGGCACTAATGTAGCAAGACCTATGGCAAGGCCACTACTCATGGAAAAGAGTAAGGCCCCAATAGAAACACCTCTCCCTTCACTACTAACCATTGCATCACCCATCCTAGCCCCCATAGCAAAAGTCTTGGTGAGAAGCATGCTAGAAAGTATGGTTTACAAGCCCACTACACAAGTTGGTGTGCTCTCATAGGTGAGATCAGAAGAAGCCATATCCACTGGTACTAAATGATTAGCAATTGCAAATGCGAAGTCTAGTCAAAAAATACCTAAGAGAGTAAGGGTAGAAGGGTCATCAGCTTCTCTACCTATGACTGTTCCGAAGCCCAACATGTGGCTTTGAAGAGCTATTAAAAGAGCTAGAAGACCAAAGGGACCAGCTTGATGAGGAGATGAAGTCAACCTCAGTAGCCTTAGAGAAGGAAAATAAAGTTTATGTAGTGTACCAACAATAGAAAACAAGAGAAATTTTTAGTCTAAAGATAGAATTGGTTTTACCAAGGAAAATTAATGATAAAGAGAAGGGATACGAAGAGTTGTGGAAATAGTGTGAAGTGGAAAGGGAAAATCATGTGCAATCAAAGGCCAATATACCCAATCCATGAAAGAATAAAGCAAAGATAGAAGGAGAACTAGAGGAGATGACATAGCTCCATCGACAATGAGTAAGGGAGATGGAAGAAGCAAAGTAACTAATAGAGGAGGCTAGGAAGAAGACTACATATCTCATGGAGTTTAAAAATGAGATTGAAAAATCCATCATAACTACACTCAACTCCAAAAGCAACTAGATTATGAAGTGCAACAAACATATTAGCCTAAACTTGGTGAGAACAACAAACCACACTGAAGTTCTTCCTAAGTGGTGAAACATATTAGCCTAAACTTGGTGAGAGCAACAAAGAAACATATTAGCCTAAACTTGGTGAGCTAGCAAAGGAGAGGGTGAATCAATGGAAGGAGAATAATATGGACACATTACAAAATATAGTCATGCGCTTAGCACAAGCTAAGTGTAAAAAATGTTTGGCAATGGAAATAGCTAAAGCAATAGAGGTAGTAATGCAAGCTTAGCAAAACAAAGCTTTATTAGCACACTTCTTGAGGTATGAAAGACATGTGAGGGTGACACAATAGACAATCTCAAGAAATAGCTACAATTCACCATGCAAGCACTCAAGCATAGTCTAGAGCTTATAGTTTCCTAGTGGGAGTACAACATGACAAGGGGAAAACAAGGGAAAAGGCTTAGAGAAATAGGACTCTCAACAAAGGAACTAAGGATTACTTAGATGGTCATCACTAAACAACCTACCCAAACCACAGAAGAATCAACATAATAACCCCTTACACCTAAGAAATTTTAGGAATGAGAAGAAGATGCCTAGCCACTAGCCCACAACTAGAAACCACCAAAGAAATGGAAAGAACATCCACCCCTCTAGAAAATATCATGGAATTCATGCAAAGAAAAAGGTACTGGGTGGAAAATAGTAGAAGAAAACTCATTGCCATGTCTCAATTAGTATTTAATGTAGCCTTCCCACAGAGACACAAGTACATGTCAATCAATTGGGATAGAGAGATCACCGCTTGGGAACAATGGGAAGCTCAAGATTCTCCTATGCAATTTGCATCTAACTTGCCCCATGGGCTCAAAAAGGCATTACCATTAACAGTATGCAAAAAGTGATTTAGATGTTGTTAAGACCAGAGAAGAAATTATTGGATCAAAAGATTCAAAACCCTAGATTGTGGTAGAGAAAATCTACAAATTATTGGTGAGATAAAGTATTTTAGATACCGACAGTTGTAAAGGGTTATGAATCTTAGCCATCCTAAAGAAGGAACGTCTTTAGATGACAACATGGAAGCATGGATAGCCTTCTACAACTCAATACCATGAGGCCATGGGGATTGTTTGAGGTGTATAGGAGCCCACCCGATTAGAGCCTCAAAGCCAGTCTTGGGTCCATTTGGTCAAGTAGTTTGAGAAGCAACCTTAAATAATTACTTTTGGTAATGAAAGTGGGATTCGGACAGCAAGCTGAGAAACCCTGCACAAACCATTTGAAAGAAAAAATCAAGTCCTTCTCTTGGGACCTAAGGCTATCATCTAGCTTTTCTACATTGATATTGAATATTAAAGGAAAATCATACATGCCATGCTTTGCGAAGTCATAGTCAACTCCGTGCCTTCTAGGAAAGGCATGTAGGTGAGATTCCCTTGTTCAAAAGGTGACAGAAGTGGAAGGTCTACACCCATTATTCCTCGATGTGAATGTGGGAATAGATAGATATTCCATGGTAGGGTTAATCTTTGCTATAGGTGTACTACTTTGAACTACTAGAGGACAAAAATATCAATCCATTTACCCATTGTATCCATCCCTTCCTTCCATCAATACCCTTAGCAATAAGGTCCATGCTGAAAATCTACATGATGAGCAGAGCATGCTTAGAAAGATCATTGCAGCTAGTCAATCAACCACCACCAAGAAATTTGAGAGAACCACAATGAAGTCCTCATCATTTATTTGTAACTATTTTAAGAGAGAAAAAAAAGAAATAATGAAAAAGAAAAAGGAAGAGAGTCCATGAACAATCATAGCACCTAAGGAGCCTTAGCCCCTAGCCCTTTCCCCATTTCACAAACTCAAGGCACCTCAAGGGCAAGAAATATTTGATAAACCGATCACCCTAAGCTTTACAGTGCACCTCCCGTAGTACCAACTAGGTTCTAAGGTGTAGGACAACACTCCAGGCTTACTTAGGTTTGACCCATCTCCCAAGTGCATTTGCACATGCACAATGGTTATAGCATGCTATGATAGACATCCCCTTAGGAACTATGCACATTCTTCTATGTGAGAACTTAGCTTGAAGAGTAGCTTGACTACACCTACAACATCAATGCCTGACATCATCCTAATCTCTATCTCCCTTACCTCGATAGTAAGTCAAATCTCAAAGCCTAACATGGGCTAAAGCACAATGATACAAATGGTTACTCTCAACACCTCCAACCAACACCAGATACACATAAATCCCACTAGACTACATAGTGCCATGAAAGAGGTACAACTCTAGGTGGGGGTAATTTTAACCCCTTTAGAAAGGTGCAAATATGGAGTATGGAAAAGAATGCAACAAAAGTTCAAAAAAATATAGAACAAGAGAAGAAAAAACAAAGCAACGACTGAGTACATGCAATTTTTGAACCAAAGAATTACTTGGAACTCAAAGTGAGATTTAAACTCAAAGATCTCAACCAAGCAAATTTTAATGTGAGATTTAAACTCAAAGATCTCAACCAAGCAAGTCAATAAATAATTGAAAAAATGTGAATGGTGTGTGAATGGTGAGAGAAGGTTAGTCTAGGATAATGCAATAGGAGGATTCCTAAAAAATTTGCAATGATTATGTGAGAGGGATTATGTGAGAGGTAGCCATAGTTGCATTACTCAAAACACTTGAAATAATAGGCATTCCATTAAGTTTGGGATGGGTGGCATGTGAGAGGGATGATAGTTAGTCAGTGGCCATGTGAGGATCATAATGGCCACTGATGTGCTACTATAGACATGCAGACCCATCTAACCAAGCGGTCCATTATCAATATTTGAATGTGTTGAGCTTGACATCTCAATATGATAAAGCATCTAATAAGATGAGATCCATTTTGTAGCCATGGATACCTTATGATATGTGCCCAATCAATGTACTATATAAAGTTTTACTTAAAACCTATATTACATCTAATTAGAGTATCAAATCTTCTCGTTCAAATTTTAATAGTAAATGTTTTCCTGACATAATATTATTCAATACCAAATCTAGGCAACACAATATCATCTGATAATAAAGCTAGATGAATAATGAGCACATTACTTAAACAAATAATGAGTTGTGCTCCCCTAGGATCAAGGCATGACAACTATCTCTCACCTAGTATCTCACATGCTGTGAGGTGCCCGCCCATCGGCGTTCTAGGCACTATTTTAGCGGTCTATCGAGAAACGAATCTAAGCGTCGCTGCTCGGCACTCCCAGGGAATGTTCCGAGTTTTGTCGCCTAGGGTTTCTCGAATCCGCCTCGCAACGGAACGTTCACGACCGAACCCACTAAGATCGACCTGAAATTCGGATTCCTAGTTGTCAAGGTCTCCTATTAGTATTCTAGCATCGGGTTTTGGACATCCTACTTTACGCTGAGATACCCAACCCGAAGCAAATCTATGCGCACTTGGTTCAAAGAGAATGGGAAACGAGAGGGATGTGTTGCTCAACCTCTCTGCCCATAAGGCATAGTCCCATTCCGGTCCCCTAAAACAGCATGAATCAGGTTCTAACCTATCAATATCTAAAGGTCGAATGACGATAAAAACTTGTGAGAAGCCTCCCAGTTCTCTGGGCCATAGGACGGACCCGTCGGGGGTTCCGCCCACCCGCTTCCCTTAATAGCTTTAGTTTTCTAATTAGGTCCTACCACATTTATGTGTGACACTTAAAATCAGCTTCATTAATTAAGCCTTTTAGGGAACAAGATTCGTTCGCGTAAATTATAGCACAGACACGAAAACAGAGCAAAGCAGTCTATTGACAAACAAGTTCAAACAAGTTCCTTAACTTATCTTCAAGTTAATCTTTGTCTCCCACCCATACAGGAGAAATTATGTTTCGCTTCTGTCCAACAGAAGTATCCCTTCTGCCATGCAGAAGTGACTGGTCCAATTCACATGGCACCAAAACTCAATCCTTTATCTAGAATAGGATCTCCCAACATGCCCAGATGTTGGGGGCCACGGAGGTCTTCAACTCCATTCTTGACCTAGAAAGGGGTGTCCAGAGCTCCAACTGACCCACAAGCTGTCTAGGAGCGAAACATCATTCCCATGGTTGGCCTTTTCACCACTCGACCTTCGGCCCATGAATCGAGCAATGCCCTTTTCGGGTTAATACGTGGTGCGACCATGGAGGTGATCCACCCGTACAATATATCCTTCCTTAATTAAATCCTTTAGGAATCAAGCACAAACAAGGCATTTAGCCTAATATCATTTTCTAAGAAAACATTCCTTTAATCCCATGGCGACTTGTCATCACAGACCCTTGCCATGCATTTACCATAAATCATAAGCACTTGGAATAATCATCCAAACAACAACTAACAACCAGTTGAATGTAAAAGCATTTAGGATATTGTTTGATCAACCAACAAAACCAATTGCATTCTTTCCAAAACAATGCAAGAGTAGATGAAATAATATTTCCCATTGCATAATTGCTCTTTCCCTTGGGATCTAAGAGCAATATTATGCAAAAATATTCTTAACACTTCCTTCCTTCGGCTAGGGTATATGTTAAGGGTTCAAACACTATTCATGATGTAAGTTCTATAGGTCACTTACCTTGATCGATAACCCAACCCTGAATTTGGATTGGCAAAAGTCATCATTATCCAACGGATCTCAAGACATCCTAGCTTTAACCCTTATGATCAAATTCTTGTACTAGCTCTGAGTCAAGTCATGAGGCAGCTAGAAATTTATCCGCATATATCAAACATGTTATAGGCATAACATATAAATACTTGATAAGATAAGTGTGAGATGATCTCAAGTAATTAGACTCCAATAGGCCTCGCATTGACCTAGAATCTAGTTTTTCTTAGTATTTGGCCTGTTAGGCTAAGTACTTTTAAAGTATCTAAACTTTAAACTAGTACTTCTCCATTCATGATTCTTAATGTCATATTCTTTTAGCAATTATGCTATCTATAACCCTTGACTATACTTTAATCTAGCACTTATATGCCCAATCTTTTAATGTCGTTCTTTTGACGACTATGCCATTCATAACGCTTGACTAATTCTTCCTTGTAATTGCTCTACTAGCAAATAAGTCATATGTAACTAGGTGCAATTATCTTCCCTTGATATATGCACTTCACAAACTCCATCTTCCGAATAGGTGAGATGAAATTTATCCTTTCCCATTACCTATACTCATGCAATAGTATGGGGCCTAATGTATCTCATCAAAGCAAGCATCAATCAATTTGAAAATACATTACTTAACCGTAGTTGGATTGATAGTGATGCCTTTGCCCGAAGCCTTGTTGTTGGTTGCGGGATTGTCATCCGCACGCGACATTCCTTGCTTGGAGGACATCGTCCGCAGGTAGACTCAAGAGATTAAGAAGGTGGAGTAGATTCAAGATGGGAGAGCATAAGAGAAGATGGTTAAGTCAAGGCTCGAGATAGAAGGAATTGAGCTAATTCTCTTCCTTGCAGCCTCTCGGGGTGACTCTTCTCTCTCTCTCTCTCTCTCTCTCTCTCTCTCTTTCTCTCTCTCAAGCTCTCTTTCAAGCTCTTCCTCACAATCTCTTGGAGGAGTATCCTCCTCTCTACCTCTCTCTCGCAGCCTCTCGAGGTCTCCTTATTCCTTTTTATGCCTCTCCCATGCCTCATATTTATAGTGAATTAGAGAAGAGGGCTTGTGGTTGAGAAGTGGAGCTCTTTGTGGAGGGGGATCTTGGAAAGATCAGTGATCTGATGCTCAAATCATAAATCTGATGGTTCCATTGGCTTCGAAAGGGGGGTAAAACTCCAAGACACTTGATTAGAAAGCTCTCAGTTCACTCCTTCTTCTTTTCTCTGTTCGAAGTGCTATCTGCTGCCTGTAAACTACGATCGCGACGCGCGCGATTTTGCCATTCACTTTTCTTTATTTTTCTTTTTATAAAATCTTCAAACTAACTAAAATATCTCTTGTCTTTTCTTTTAAATGACATCCAATTCTAAAAATCTCCATATCTTTTTTCAGGATAATATCTAAAATATCTAAAATATACTAGCTTTGCACAAATTTTAATATTTTTGGACCATCCAAACTATACACATTAACCTAGTGATTAATATAACTCATAAGTCTCGTTCACGTTGCAATTTACGTGAAGGGTAGCTACGGTCTTTGCCAATTCGAGAAAAACATCGAATTTACGACTCTTGATTTTTCTAAATAAAATATTTTAAATTAAATAAAAATTATCAATAATTAATGTTAGTTAGTTTTTACCTTAGTTAGTCTTTAGTTAGTAATCTTACTAACTTATTAATTGACTAACTAACTTACGAACCAACCAACTAACTTTTATTGTGCGGAGATATTACACATGCATTGCAACTACCAAGTTCCACTTATAGTGAGCTTGTGTGGCCTTCCTTCAAACATGAAGGATGATTTTGTCAAGCTCCACAATCCATGAATGTTCTCCTTTCGTTATCAATCCTCTATAGACTTAGCATCAACAAAAAAGCATCAGCATATGCATAAAAAAGTACTCAAAAGGAAGGAGGATTCATCCACATGGCTCTGTGTGTGTGTGTGTGTGTGTGTGTGTGTGTGTGTGTGTGTGTGTATGTGTGTGTGTGTGTGTGTGTGTGTGTGTGTGTGTGTGTGTGCGTGTGCACGCATGCGCATGTGCGGATGCGTGTGTGTGTGTGTGTGTGTGTGTGTGTGTGTGTGTGTGTGTGTGAGTGTGCGTGTGCGTGTGCGTGTGCGTGTGCGTGTGCGTGTGCGTGTGCGTGTGCGTGTGCGTGTGCGTGTGCGTGTGCGTGTGCGTGTGCGTGTGCGTGTGCGTGTGTGCGTGTATGCGTGCGCGTGCATGTGCACTCTTATGTATGCGCACGTATGTGTGTATATGTGAAAAATGAAAAGAAAGAAGGAAAGTACACAAATTTGCAAACACATGAATAGCCTATTCTATTATTTCTCCTCCTTTAAATACATGAAAAATAGGATTAGGCTTTCACCATCCTCCTTGGGCATCTTGCCCCTTTTAGGGTCATTCCAATTGGTCATGGTTTTACATGTAATTAAATCTTAGTTTTGATGCAAAAAAAAAACCTAACACAAAGTATGGTTTTTGCATGGGAGGGAGCCTTGATCTCATGAAAATAATGGCAAAAAAACTTTACCAAAATTGCTCTTTGACCAAATATTTGCAAATTTGTGGCTTCCTTTCTTCAACTTCTTCTTGCAATTAATATTTATCCCCTTACAAAGTGTACATTGCTGTTATTGATGAAAGGCTTTTGGGACATTCAATAAGGAAACCATCAAGTGTGGATGGTGTGGTGTGACAAAAGAGATATGGATGGCAAGGTAGAGGGACTACGAGACTCAGAGTATGCTAAGTTAGCTTTTGAAAAATATGAAGAGGAAGTTAGAGGTGATGGACAATGCTAACATGATAATGATAGGCACGAGCCACTAATATTGATGGGTCTTAAGAAACTCAGTTGTACCTATTGCATCACTTGTTCTCTTCCTACAAGGTGTGTCTACCTTGCTTGTATAGTGATTGTGTGCTTGTACATATGCAACTAGGTGTTGGGTCAAATTCCAAGTAAACTTGGAATGTTGTCCCATGCTTGAGGACCCAATTCATGATACAATGTAGTGCATTGATATCCTCAGGATGATAGGTCATCCAAGCAAGCTCCAAATGTCCTACCTTTAATGTGCCCTAAGATTATGATGTGGGGCAAGGGCTGGAGTGTTGCCTTAACTGCACTAAATATGGATGTGTGTTTTTTGTTTTTTCTTTTCTTTTCTTTTTCTTTTTATTTTTGTTTTTTAAATTTTTATCTTCTTTTTTTCAATAGATAAATATACAATATATAAAAATGTATAAGAGAGGAAGCAAATCACTCAAGAAGTGCCCTAAGTGTGCATTGGAGACAACCTTTCCTAAGAAGATATTGCTTGACATGCTCCCATAGCTATTGTAGTGATGCCTTTGGGAAAAAAGGGTGTGTACACATAGCAAACCTATTGTCCACCATGTCCTCCAATAACTAGGTATAAAATGTTGGCAATAGTAGGGCATGAAGGTGAAGGTGAAAAATCGTCACTCAATCAATTCCAACATTAACATAAAAAAAGAGTGGAATTAGCCTATCTTCATAAGTTGCTATTGGTCTTTAGAGGATCTTTATGAGGAGTTGGAGATAGTTATAGCTGGTGATGAAGGAAGGATCTGGGCAATTGGAAAATTCTCTAAGGAGTATATCCACATGATACTTGAGTGATTCCACATGCAAGCTAATAAGCCTATTGGTTGCCTCTTACCTTCTCGTGTGACGGTTAGTTAGACAGATTGGCCCAATCACATTCTAAGAAGGCCAAGATGGCCAAGATTCCATATGCATCTACCATGGGTAGCTTGATGTATACCATGACAGTCTCTAGATCAAACATGCCATTTGCAATGGGAGTTGTGGCTCATTATATGGTAATAGTTGGTTGACAACATTGAAACATCATGAAGGATATCATGAGGTACCTTAAGGGCATGACATATATATATCCATTTGTTATGGTAGCCAAGATAATGGAGTCATGGGCGACATAGACTAAGATTACATAGAACATGCAAATAGTGGGAAGTTGACCTTTGGCTATGTCTTCACTTTTACTGGAGGTGCTATTTCTTCAATATTCAGGGTGTAGAAATGCATAGCCTTATCTACTACCAAGGCCAAGTACATTGCAGTTATTGAGGCTTGGAAGGAAGCCTTATGGTTAGGCTATCTAGTTACAAACCTTGGTATGACCATGACTCCTAGACTATATAAGTGATATCTAGTTGACATGTAATTTGATCTTTCATGGAAAGACCAAGCACATTTGAGGGGTGTGACGAGGTGCCAAAACTGAAGCAGAAAATAAGGCATGTGAGATGAAAAATGAAGAGGCACCTAGAGTGGATTGGAATGCACTGAAAAGAGAGTGGATTGGAATGCACTGAAAAGAGAGTGGATTGGAATGCAAATAGTGGGAAGTTGACCTTTGGCTATGTCTTCACTTTTACTCAATGCAAAAGAGAGTGGATTGGAATGCATTGAAATCGTGGTTTGTCAATCAAAATTTTTTAGATGACCCATTTAAAAAGATGCGACTTTGGCATTACAAAGCAACTACTTGATCTAGAGGCAAAAAATAGTGTTCAAGAGGCCAAGTCAGTAGAAAATGACATCGAGAATGTGGTTATACCTTCAAATCTCAAATTCAAGCTCTTTGCCTCTCCAATTTTAGTAAAACCACTTTTTCTAGCAATATGAACATGCAAGAGATGAACTAGTTATTTGTTAATAACTTTCTTAAGAAGGCTAAAACTCAACAAATCTTCACATGAGAGTTAATGCCCCTTGATTTCTCCAATAAACGTGATTTTTAATTATCAAAATCAGAGAGAAATATTGTTGGCCATCAATTTTTAATTTTCTTCACCTCTCATCACTATAAAAATCATGCAAAATGAAGTATTTTATGAAAGATTAATTTTAAGCTTTTCTCTCTCCTCTTTCTCTCTCACCATAGCAAGTATTCATAAGGGCTGAGAGGGAGAGGAAAAAGGGGTACCAAAACATGATATGATACAAGAAATGGAGCAAAGGAGTGCAAAGGTGGCTATAAGCAACTATGTGAAGCACTAGTGGGTTGTTAAGCGATCCTGAAACAATAAAACATAAAGCAATTTTATGGAATATTTTATGGTTGGTCTCATTTTATTTGAACATGGAGAAAATTGAATGGTATGTATGCATAAAGCATTCTTATTGAGAAAAAATTAGAAAAATTATTTCTAAATGCTTGATCAGTATGCTTTTTATCATTTTTGGTCTTTAAAAGGTATTCATATGAGTATACTTAAGCTAAATAGTGAAAAATGAAATTTTGAGGGGAATTGAAAGATTAGATGGATGAAGATGCTGGGAAATAATAAATATATATTTGTGTCATATTTGTATGGATTTCACAACATGGGTATTGCTTCAATGTGGCCTCATATCATATATTAAGATGCATTCCTATGCAGTTTTTCTCATTTCATTACATAGCTAAGAATATGACAAAGCTTACTAAATTTGTCACTAGGGGGTGGTTAGAAGGAAAACATGAGATTAAATGTGTTGATTTTTTAATCTTTGTCCTATAAAGCATTGTACTTTCTCTCATTTTGAATGCAATGTCATAGTACTTTTGTATCCCCAGCAAAGTGTCTATGTCATTGTCAGTCCACTACACAAGATTTTGTTTATGAGTCCAAGCTTCTATCTTGGAACCTAATTCACCTGTGTGACATTTGATCTTGATGTCTATTATCTCATGAGCTCACTCTTCCTCTTTCAACCTCCATAGCCATGCTCTAGATTCAACATTTTCACATGGTATCAGAGCCTAGTTGGGCATGGCCTAAAGCTCAAGTCAACTCCTCTCTTTACCCTCTCAATCTCTCTCAACCTCATTTCAACTCAATGGTAGCTCATAACTTCATCTTCAACTTCCACCTTGTGGCAGCCATAGCCAGCATGTACCCTACTTGGAGCTTTCATATCTCACTGTACAGGTCATATCTCACTAAGCTTCTTTATGGAGAATTGTTTCTCTACTTCCAAAGCTTCTCTGTGGCACTTCAATTGTTGACATTGGTGGAGTATATGCCTAGTCTCGTGACGCTGCGCGTTCATCATTGCGAACCTAAGGGTGAAGTTTTTCGCCCGAAATTTGAACTCATTAGTCAACATCATTATAGGAATTTGTTTGCTGTTGTGTGTGTCTTTTTTGTTTGCATGATGCACGTGCACATGTAGATAGGCTAGGCACAATTTCTTTAGCTACATCCATAATTTTTGTGTGAAGAATTGATTGATTGATTGTATCACATAGATCCAATTTACATTTTTCAAATCACATGAATGATTGGGCACAAAGCTCTATTTCAAAATATATTCTTGCTAGGGCACATTACATGAAAATAAGATTCATATGAAGAGGTATTTGGGTTCTCAAAGTTACAAGATTTGTTGAAGAATCAAAAATATGATGATACAATTCTAAGATGGGAGGTCTTGAGGAATTTCATTTGAATAAGAGATGGACTTTGGCCAATGCCTTACAGTCTTACTAGAACATCAAAGGAACCTAAAGGACGCACTATAAAAGCATTTGAAGTACTCCATGCTTACAAGATATCTTAAAACATACAGGTGTCGATGTCCATTCCCTCTATTTTGCATGAATCATAAAGCCAATTAACTATCGACCTTATCATAAATAGGAAGATATTGCCATTGTTGTGGTTGAAGATGAAAGGCTTTGTCCAAAATATGAGATAGAAGATATATGGAAGTAAAAATAGAAGCAAAAGGTTCAATAATGCTAATTATCCAAGAGAATTGAAAGTTACTCGACTGCAATGAAGTCTTCTTGGATTTGATTCAAAGTGCACTATTGGCCTATGGATTGGATGATCAGATTATGCCAATCACTTGAGTTTGACTTGGAGGTGAATTTTAGCAATGTTGGTGCTGGTGTGTTGGCAAGTTACAATTGCTTGCAAGTGGTCTTTTTTGGCAAGACCTATGGATTTGTTGGCAGCCTGTCGGCATTCTTTAAAAAAAAAAGGCTTTGAGTTTTTTCAATGAATTGACATCATGTAAACCAAGTTTACATTAGCAAAGTTTTGAAGATCATGGTGTGAAGTTTAATGGTAGATATAGTGGCTCTTGATGGCGGCATCAGATATGAATGCAAAAGGTGGTGTTTTTTTATTTAAAAAATAAAAATTTTAACAAAATTTGTATAGCCTTAAAGGCTTTCCAATTTATTTTGATTAAATTATTTAAGCTTTATTAAAAGCATTAAGCATTAGAAAAAATTCCAAAGCTCTTCAAAAAGCATATACAATGAGGGGTGTAAAAATCTATATAAGGAGAGAGTGTGAAGAGCAAGAGCCCTCCTTAAAGATCTTGCCATCAAGTTCTATGGGAGTGGCTATTGAGTATGAGCTTTGAGCTCCTTGTCCTGGACCTTGAGATCTCTCCATCAAGTCTTCACATGGGGGTGGCTTTTGAGCATGAGCTTTGAGCTCCTTGCCCTCCTCGAAGATCTCTTCATCATCTTCACATTTCACCTTCTTCTCTTCTCTCTCAAATCAAGACTATGACATTGACTTCTCATTGGCCAGTGATAATTTGCTTGCTTTAAAGAGTTACGGTGAATTTCTCTATAACGGTCTCATCGTCTTCGCTAACCGTCTTTTGTTGATGATAGAAGTTGATAGAGAATTCATAGGGAAGAGGAGGAAATCATTCCACTGAAATTTATCATATCAATGAACAATTTGTCATCACAAGATTCATCTCAAGCTCTTCATATGTCTTTTGATCATATCCTTTAACTTCCCTTAACCAAGAGTCTTTTGAACATGTATCTTGACCATATCTTTAATCAATGAGTATGTTTTCACATTCACCTTGTATCTAAACTTCGTCTTCTAGGTAATTATCTTGTGTTGAGTACTCTTCAACATTCTTTGCTCCCATCTCACAACACCTCCATGCAGCGAGTAACTTTCACAAACTCATGTGTGTTTTCCGTGCAACAACCCGACGTGAAAGCGTCGCTTCTTATCATTGAGATGGGAGATCCACCTTCTTCATCGATTTTTACTTCCTTTTGGACTGATGAGATGAAAACTTTATTACAAACTCTTTCTTCAGTCATTATGATGCAAAATTAGTAGATGCAGTTATCTATGCAATAGCAACAACAGTTACATCAGTAGCAGGTTGATCAACAACGACTATTGCATCAAGAATAGGAGCATACGCATGGTGCAACCAAGGTGATTGAGGCTATGGTTAGTGAGAAGAAAAGCTAGATGTGCTTCTTCGATGTTTCAACCAATTGGAGCAACTATTTCTTAGAGCTTGTCATGCTTGCTTTGTGGGTTAGAGTGACAAATTTTTTTTATACATGACTCTAACTAGGATTCTTTCAAGTAAGCACTCAAAGATGGATTATGGTATTGCTACATAGAAGACATTCAGAGAGTGGGTTTATCAACCCAACAAAGGACTTATTGCTTCTAAGTTGTTGCAAGAGTTTGAAGAGTGATACAACTAGTTGGAGCACCAGAGCAAAGAGCTCTAAACTTAGAGAAATTGGAGTTCTTGTAGGTGGCTGATCTTGCACTTCAGGATGAGTTGGGAGAGTTGCTAGAGGACCGTACGCAGCCTATGGGATTGAACACAAATTGGCAGGATGTTGTCAATGCAGTTTGTACACTAACAAAGAGGTAGAGATGGAAGGCTTGCTTGCAGAATGGAATGCAGTCACAATCAGTGATGTCTTCTCCTACCACGACTTCTCCTACTTCTCATGTTGCACCATCCACTACTTCTCCTATTTCTAATCCTATGCCTATGCCTATTCCTACTGTAGTTATCAGACCATCTGCAAAACTGACAATCAAAGATATAGTGGAGGAGATTTCAAAGAACTTAAAAGACCTACAAATCAAGATGACTAGAATGGAGCAGTAGCCACTTAATGCAGCTCTAGTTTCAGTCCCAACTTCTTCTACTCCTGCAAATTCTTCTAGGAATGATCGTGTTTGTCGTTGCATGTGGTATGATAGTCCAGATCATGAGCGGAAGGACTGTTAAGAATTTGAAGAGGCGAGAAGGCTGAAGTTGGTAGTTTGGAAGGACAAGATGATATGTTTCGGAGATACAGAGCAGTCGATCAAACCAAATTTCGGTAAGGGTGAAATGAAGAAATTGTTGGAGGAGTCTCTTTTGTGCTCTTCTTATGTGATGCAAGAGGTGGCAAGAGAAGTTGTTACCTATGGCCTTCAGTTAGAGCAGTTGCCGAAGGACAAATCTCCTTTATGGTCCTATGCACTCCATGTAGAGAAAAAGGGAAAAGCTTCATCATCCAAACTTTCAACCATAGGTGATGCAATTAGAAAAGGGACTAGATGGGATGATTGAGTTGATGTCTTTTCTATCTATGCTTATACGGTGAAATCTCAAGGATTTGAAGCTCTTGTTAAGGAGAAGCAGATAAGAGATAATGATCAGCCTGAAGGTTCAAAGAAGGTGACTAGGAGGAGTGATCTAGTTTCTTAGCCTTCTTCTTCAAGACCAAAGCACATCATGGCTGATGTACACAAGCCAAAAGTACCGGAAGATCAAAAATCCCCGAATACAAAGGAACCAAAGCTGAAAAACAAAACTGGATTCAAGCTACTTTCCAACATTGAGATGACTATACAGACTTGAAGAAGGTGCTTGAGGATCAGATTCTTAGCTATTAAATTGAATTCACTCTTCGATAAGTCTTGGGGATTGTCAAAAGAAAATTTCATGATGTTATCATCGATATCATTTAAAGAAAACGACAGGTTATTGAAGATCCGACATAGGAAATGATCCATCGAGGGGCTTTATGAGGCTATTATCTATGGCTTGCAAATTGAGGAGATTGATTTTGATGAGGAGATTACTGAGGAGTCTACAGATGGAGCTTTAAGTATGCAATCTGAGAAGACTCTCTAGCCTTTACTTCATCCCATACAGTATGCAGAGAGTGATAATGCACCTAGATTGGTGCCTCGTAGCCATTTTTCTCACAGTCACTAGGCTCGTGCGACTACAGAGATTGTAGTCAAGCTTGGTGAGATAGAGACCCCTTGTGTTGCTCTTTTGGATCATGGCTCCGAGATTAATGTCATAGTATATGGATTGTATGATACTGGTAGATGGCCAGTTGATGTGGATCATGGTTGGCACATGCGTGCAGCCAACAACACTGCAAGAGATTTGTATGTTACTTGTCTGAACTTGAAGATATCCATTGGAGATGTGGATGAGACTTATCATTTCTTTGTGCAAAACTCTTGTTCCTATCCTATTATTTTGGGGCAGCCATTTATTGTTGAGTCTCAGATGGAGACTAAGGTTTTGGATGATGGGTCTGCTTATGCATGAATCCAAAGCAAGGATGGAAAGAGGGATGTTCAATTCATGACAATTTGTGTCAACCATCAGCGGAATAAGGGTTCTTTGAGGGATTCCCCTCTTCTAATAGGAGAGCCAGATTTTTGTTAGGTACCACTGTCCTGCGAGATGATAGTGGTATGAGACAAGAAAAGCTCTCACATCTTAGTAGTGGCAATTTTTCCTTACATGTTTATGGTGCATCTGCTAAAAGTACTTTGTGTTTTCACCATATTTCGGACATACCTAGAGCTTCCAGGCAATATTTGAAGAGAAAAGAGAAAGAATTGAAGCTTGCAAATGTTTTATAGGATGAAGACATGGTAGATGTGTTGAGATGTTTGTAATCACACCTACTTTAGTCTCTTTGGAAGGAGCAGTTGAGGACTCAAGACTAGAATCCCATAAGCATAGTAGGAGAAGTGCTACCATCCAGTTTCCTATAAAGCATTGTACTTGCTCTCTTTTCAAATGCAATGTCATAGTACTTTTGTCCTTCAATAAAGTCTCTGTGTCATTTTCAATCTATACACAAGGTTGTGTTTATGAGTCCAAGTCTCAATCTTGGAACCTAATTCACTTGTGTGATAGTTAGTCTTGTCTGTGTCCATGTCTTCATGAGTTTGGTCTTCGTCTTCCAACCTCCATAGCTTCCGCATTGCCATGTCCTAGATCTATGTTTTTACATGATATCAAAGCCTAATTGGGCATGACCTAGCTCATCTCACTTCTCTCTCATCTCCTCTTCACTTCTAGTTAGCTCATGACTTCACTTCCAGCTCCATTTTCACTTGTATCTTTAATCAAGCTTGTGGCAGCCATAGCCAGCCTGCACCCTACCTCCTTTGAGCACTTGGATCTCTTCATAGAAGCCATATCTCATCACAAATCCTTCTAGATAATTATTCCTCAGCTAAAGGTGCTTCTCTCTATCACTTAAAATAAACATTGCTACCTCTTCAAACCAGCATTACATCTGCAACGATTCGCTACCTAGAATGCACTTGTGACATATCATACTGTTGATGTTGTGCCCACAGTCCACAATGTTGACAACCATCATAGGGCATTGATATCCCATGAAGTAAGCTTCATTTCTATAAAAAAAGGTTTTGGAAATGATGCACTATAGCTCCTATAATCTATGAAAAACCAAGCTACCCTACAAACCCTAACTGTGGCTACCATAGCCAAGAACTCAAACCTTCATATTTTCATTATTTTCTCTCTCCTGACACTCAAACCAAGCCTCTGCCACTCTAATCCACTAAATCTAAAGCTTTCTAGCACTTTGTTATGTATCAAATCAAGGAGGGGAGATTCTGAAGGTCTCAAGCTTCGAGCCGCCACAAGCATCAGTATCTCTTGATACTATTCATCTAGTGTCTTTTGGCACTTGTGCTTATCAAGTACACTCAAGATCAAGTCTTTCTGCTGAAATCTGAGAATTTTGAAGTTGATTTGCTACTGATCCTCCAACCAGCATGGGCAAGGACTCTCCGATCATTTGCTTCAAAGGGGTCTGGTTTCACACTTGGCAGCAGACCTGCATTAAGCTCATCCTAATGAAGAAGGGTCTTTGGGCCATCACTAGTGGCAAAGAGAAGAAGCCTCGTGATGCAGACCTTGCAATCACTTGGCAAAATAATGATGATAAGGCTCAGGCCATTGTCAAACTAGAGCTAGACGATAGTTATATCCACCATGTGGATAATTATGATACTTAATAGGATACATGGAAGAGACTTGACACTTTGTTTGGTGCACAGTCTAAGTCATCAAAGTATGGTCTCTTGATTGAATTTTTCAGGCTTGAAATGAAGTCCAGCACATCACTTGCCACACATCTAAATTACATGGAATGACTTCTAACCTAGCTTGCAGGAATCAACATTAAAATGGAAGAAGATGTTTGCATTGGTGTTATGCTCAAAAGTTTGCCTTTCCTGAGTATAATAATGTGTCAACAACTCTAATCAATATGCCAAACCCTGAACTCATATGTTGGCAACATGTACAAAGGCAAGAAGGACTAGCTTTTCTGTGACTTTTGCAAAAGGACTTGAGACACTAAGAAGTTTTGCCATGCTAGAAAGAGGTCCCAAAATGCCTATCTATTTGTTGTTAAAAAAGAAGAAGAACATGGAGCAAAAGAAGAAGAAGAAGAAGAAGAAGAAGAAGACCACTAGGAGAAGGACAAACCTCATCAGTCCTTCTATTCGGATAGACTTTTTTAGTCTTGTATTTCCTAGCCCTAATGCTTCAGACATAAACTTGTAAACTCCTCATGTAGCCTTGTACTACAGCCTTTGTACACTTTGTGAGGCCCCTATTACAACCTCTAGATGTCCACCATGTTTGTGGTACCCACACTTAGCCTTTTCTACGATAGCCTCTTGTGTTTTGCCATGTCTATGGTGTGCCCACACTTTGTAGGTGTTTCTTTCCCTAAAGCCTCTATACGCTTTGTATTTCTAGTTGTGATTGAGGGGGGGTGTTGAGATGTTTGCAATAACACCTACTTCAGCCTCTTTGTAAGGAGCAGTGAGGACTCGAGACTAAAATCCCATAAGCATAGTAGGAGAAGTGCTACCATCCAGTTTCCTATAAAGCATTGTACTTTCTCTGCTTTGGAAAACTTTGATGAGTCTTTGTATACATAAGAGTATTTATAGATTGGTCATTACTTGAGTACCATGTCTAGATAGGATGGATGGATTGAAGAGGACTTCAAGAAGATCAGGAGGAAATCTTATGGTTCTTCTTGTAGTGTCGGCTACTTTGGAAGCATCCATGAAAGCAAGGAGGACAGCCATTGAAAGTTGTATGTGACAGAGCTTCACGTGTGTGAATCATGAAAGAGTTTCATGAAAGTCTTTGGGCATGGCATAGAGCTGTTTGGGTGATCTATGAGAAGATTAGAGAGCACTACTAGTGGAGAGGCATGTATAAAGATATTTCACAGTTTGTTGAGACATGCACTGATTGCTAGTTGTTTTCTTCAATGAGGCATAGAGACAAGCTTCATCCTACTTACCCGTTATGTATTCACTACAAGTGGGTTCTTGATTTGATTACTATGCATGTTGGATTATGGCAGATGAGTTACATTGTTTTGGCATGAGAGGATCTTACGAATCAAGTGGAAGGAAGAGCGATGAGGATGAAGACTACTTCAGTGGTCTGTAAGTTTCTGTTGGAGGATGTTATTTGCATGTATGGATGCATTGGGAAAATTACAACAGATAGAAGTGAGTTGGATGCTGATGAGGCTAGGGATTTTTTTTCTCTCACCTTGGCATTAAACTTACTTTGACTTCATCATATAATCTAGAAGGTAATGGGAAGAGTGAAAGAGGCCATCCACCGATTGTGAAAGCCTTGGCCAAAGCATGTGGTGGACAGGTCAAAGAGTGGCCTAGATTGTTGCCTTATGCCTTATGGGCTGATCAGACTACCCACAGTGTGACTACAGGTTATATGCCAGTTGAATTGATGTATGGACAGAAACAAGCCATGCCTATAGAGACTTGCACAGTCACTTGGAGTGCTTTATCGTGGCAACAAGATGAGATGACTAGAGAGGATCTTTTTGCTCTTTATATTCGTCATTTGGAGAGGAGATTTGAGGATATTCAGAGAGCTATTCAAAATCTTAGAGAGGTGAGGAGGGAGATTGGGTGTTGGTCTATGATAGCAGTCTAGAGAACCAGTATAGTGCTATCCACAAGGTTTCAAGACGATGGTTTTGGCCTTATTTGGTACAGCATGTCCATGACAATGCTATGTATTCCTTAGTAGAGCTTGATAGTACCACCTTGCAGATTTTGATTACAGGAAAGAGAATCAATTGGTTCAAGAGAAGAGATGATGCATCCTATGCAGTTAGAGTTGGATAATGAATTTTATGATGGACTTGAGACAGGAGATGAAGTAGATGAGGATGTGGATATTTCATATGCTTTTGTAGAAGATAAGGAAATCACATTGACCATCGAGCTTGGCAGTGATGAGAATGGGTAGTTATTGCCCATCCGAAGGATGTGCAGGTTTGGAGTGGGTGAATGTCATGATGCTACACATTCATCACTACAAACCTGAGGGCATAGTTTTTCGCCAAGAATTTTAACTCATTAGTTAACATCATTAGGAATTTGTTTACCATTGTATGTCTTTTTGTTTGCATGACGCACGTGCACATGTAGATAGGTTGGGCACAATTTCTTTAACTGCATCCATAATTTCTATGTGAAGTATTGATTGATTGATTGCATCGCATATATCAAATTTACATTTTTCAAATCACATGAATGATTGGGGACAAAGTTCAAAACATATTCTTGCTAGGTCATATTACATGAAAAACAGATTCATATGAAGAGGTATTTGGGTTCTCAAAGTTAGAAGCTTTGTTGAAGAATAAAAAATATGATGATACCATTCTAAGACAAGAGGTCTTGAGGGATTTCGTTTGAATAAGAGATTAACTTTGTCCAATGCCTTAGAGTCTTACTAGAACATCAAAGGAACCTGAAGAAAGCACTATGAAAGCATTTCCAGTATTCCATGCTTACCAGATATCTTAAAACATACAGGTGTCAACATCCATTCCCCCTCTTTTGCATGAAGCATAAAGCCAATTAACTATTGACCTTGTCATAAAAATGAAGATATTGCCATTGTTGTGGTTGAAGACAAAGGCTTCGTCCAAAATATGAGATAGAGGGCCTATGGAAGTAAAAATAGAAGCAAAGGGTTCAATAATGCTAATTATCCAAGAGAATTTAAAGTTACTGGACTGCAACAGTCTTCTTGGATTTGATTGAAAGTGCACCATTGGCCTATGGACTAGATGATCAAATTATGCCAGTCACTTGAGTTTGACTTGGAGGTAAATTTTAGCAGTGTTGGTGCTGGTGTGTTGGCTAGTTACAATTGCTTGAGGCTGATCTTTTTTGGCAAGACCTATGGCTCTATTCACGGCCTGTCGGCATTCTCAAAAACAAAAGGCTTTGAGTTTTGTCAATGAACTGACATAATGTAAACCAAGTTTACATTGGCAAATTTTTGAAGATCATGGTGCAAAGTTTCATGGCAGATATAGCAATCCCTGATGATCGCATCAAACATGAGCGTGGATGTGGTGTTTCTTTTTTTAACAAAAAGATTAACAAAAGTTGTATAGACTTAATGGCTTTCCAATTTGTTTTGATTAATTAAAGTCTTTAATCTTTATTAAAAGCATTAAGCATTAGAAAAGATTCTAAAGCTTTTCAAAAAACATATACAATGAGGGTTTAAAAATCTATATGAGGAAAGAGTGTGAAGAGCAAGAGCCCTCCTTGAAGATCTTGCCATGGAGTTCTATGGGAGTGGCTATTGAGTATGAGCTTTGAGCTCCTTGCCCTAGACCTCGAAGATCTCTCCATCAAGTCTTCACATGGGGGTGTCTTTTGAGTATGAGCTTTGAGCTCCTTGCCCTCCTCGAAGATCTCTTCATCGTCTTCACATTCCACCTTATTTTCTTCTCTCTTAAATCCAAACTATGACCTTGACTTCTGATTGGCCAGTGATCCTTTGCTTCCTTTAAAGAGTTAGGGAAATTTCTCTACAACGGTCTCATTGTCTTTGCTAACCATCTTTTGTTGACGATAGAAGTTGAGAGAGATTGCATACGGAAGAGGAGAGAATCATTCCAGTGAGCGGCATCATATCAATGAACAATTTGTCATCACGAGATTTATCTCAAGCTCTTCAAATGTCTTTTGATCACATCCTTTAACTCCCCTTGAACAAGAGTCTTTTGAACATGTATCTTGACCATATATTTAATCAATGAGTTTGTTTTTACATTTTCCTTGTATCTAAACTTCTTCTTCTGGGTAATTATCTTGCATTGAGTACTCTTCAACATTCTTTGCTCCCATCTCACAAAGCAACCCTGCATCGAGCAACTTTCATGAACTCCCATGCGTTTTTCGTGGGACATCTGGTGAACCCCACATATTCGTCAGTTGGAGAGGAGATTTGAGGATAGTGAGAGAGCTGTTCAGAAGCTTGGAGAGGCAATAATTTGAAGCAAAGACCTATTTGATAGTAGAATTGTTCAAGAGAAGGGATGATGCATCCTATGCAACTAGAGTTTGATAATAAATTTTATGATGGACTTGAGAGAGGAAATGAAATAGATGAGGATGTGGATATTGCATATGCTTTTGCAAAAGATGAGGAGATTGCATTCACCGTCGAGCTTGGTGGTGATGAGAATGAGTAGTTGTGGCCCATCTGGAGGATGTGTAGATATGGAGGGGGCGAATGTGGTGACGCTGCACTTTCATCACTACAAACCTGAGGGCTGAGTTTTTCACCAAGAATTTGAACTCATTAGTCAGTGTCATTAGGAATTTCTTTACCATTGTGTGTATTTTTGTTTGCATGATGCACGTGCACATGTAGATAGGCTAGGCACAATTTCTTTAACTGCATCCACAATTTTTGTGTGAAGCATTGATTGATTGATTACATCACATAGATCCAATTTACATTTTTCAAATCACATGAATGATTAGGCACAAAGTTCTATTTCAAATCATATTCTTGCTAGGTCATATTACATGAAAAACAGATTCATATGAAGAGATATTTGGTTCTCAAAGTTACAAGCTTTGTTGCAAAATAAAAAATATGATGATACGATTCTAATATGGGAGGTCTTGAGGGATTTCATTTGAATAAGAGATGAACTTTGTCCAATGCCTTAGAGTCTTATTAGAACATCAAAGGAACCTGAAGGAAGCATTTCGAGTATTCCATGCTTACAAGATATCTTAAAACATACAGGGCGTCGACATCCATTCCCTCTCTTTTGCATGGAGCATAAAGCCAATTAACTATTGACCTTATTATAAATAGGGATATATTGCCATTGTTGTGGTTGAAGATGAAAGGCTTCATCCAAAATATGAGATAGAGGACCTATGGAAGTAAAAATAGAAGCAAAGGGTTCAATAATGCAAATTATCCAAGAGAATTTAAAGTTACTCAACTGCAACCAAGTCTTCTTGGATTTGATTCAAAGTGCACCATTGGCCTATGGACTGGATGATCAAATTATGCCAATCACTTGAGTTTGACTTGGAGGTGAATTTTAGCAGTGTTGGTGTTGGTGTGTTGGCTAGTTACAATTGCTTGCAACTTATCTTTTTTTGCAAGACCTATGGTCGGCAGCCTGTCAGCATTCTCAAAAAAGAAAGGATTTGAGTTTTTTCAATGAAGTAATGTCATGTAAACCAGGTTTACATTTGCAAATTTTTGAAGATCATGGCGCAAAGTTTGATGGCAAATATAGCGGCAAACAACTGATAGCAGCATCAAATATGAATGCGGAAGGTGGTTTTTTTTTAAAAATACAAAAAGCTTAACAAAAGTTGTTAGCCTTAAAGGCTTTCCAATTTATTTTGATTAAAGTCTTTCAGCTTTATTAAAACCATTAATCATTGAAAAATATTCTAAAGCTTTTCAAAAAGCATATACAACAAGTGGTGTAAAAATCGATATATGGAGAGAGTGTGAAGAGCAAAAAGCCCTCCTTGAAGATCTTGCTGTCAAGTTGTATGGGAGTGGCTATTGAGTATGAGCTTTGAGCTGCTTGCCCTCCTCGAAGATCTCTCCATCAAGTCTTCCTATGGGGATGGCTTTTGAATATGAGCTTTGATCTCCTTGCCCTCCTCAAAGATCTCTTCATCGACTTCACATTCCACCTTCTTCTCTTCTCTCTCAAATCAAGACTACGACCTTGACTTCTGATTGGCCAGTGATCCGTTGCTTACTTTAAAGAGTTATGGAAAATTTCTCTACAATGGCCTCATCGTCTTTGCTAACTATCTTTTGTTGATGGCGCACGTTGAGACAAAATTCATAGGAAAGAGGAGGAAATCATTCTAGTGAGCGGCATCATATCAATGAACAATTTGTTATCACAAGATTCATCTCAAGCTCTTCATATGTCTTTTGATCATATCCTTTAACTCCCCTTGACCAAGAGTCTTTTGAACATGTATCTTGACCATATCTTTAATAAATGAGTATGTTTTCACATTTTCGTTGTATCTAAACTTCTTCTTCTGGGTAATTATCTTGCATTGAGTACTCTTCAACATTCTTTTCTCCCATCTCACAAAGTGTCCCTACAGCGGGCAACTTTCATGAACTCCCATATGTTTTATGTGCAACAACTGGTGAGCCCGACGTATTCATTAGTTGGAGAGGAGATTTGAGGATAGTGAGAGAGATGTTCAGAAGCTTAAAAAGGCCTGACTTTGAAGCAAAGACCAATTTGATAGTAGAATCAAATTGTTCAAGAGAAGAGATGATGCATCCTATGCAATTTGAGTTGAATAATGAATTTTATGATAGACTTGACACATGACAATAAGTAGTTGAGGATGTGAATATTGCAAAATTTTGTAGAAGATGAGGAGATCACATTGATCAGTGAGATTGGCGGTGATGAGAATGGATAGTTGTGCCCCATCCGAAGGATGTGCAGGTTTGGAGGGGGCAAAGTCGTGATGCTGTGCATTCATCACTACGAACCTGAGGGTGGAGTTTTTTGCCAATATATTGAACTCATTAGTTAGCCTCATCAGGAATTTGTTTACCATTGCATGTCTTTTTATTTGCACGATGCACGTGCACATGTAGATAGGCTAGGCACAATTTCTTTAACTACATCCATAATTTTTGTGTGAAGCATTGATTGATTGATTACATCACATAGATCCAATTTACATTTTTCAAATCATATGAATGATTGGGCACAAATTTCTATTTCAAAACATATTCTTACTAGGTCATATTACATGAAAACAGATTCATATGAAGAGATATTTGGGTTCTCAAAGTTATAGGCTTTGTTGAAGAATCAAAAATATGATGATACGATTCTAAGATGGGAGGTCTTTAGGGATTTCATTTGAATAAGAGATGAACTTTGTTAAATGCCTTAGAGTCTTACTAGAACATTAAAGGAACCTGAAGGAAGCACTATAAAAGCATTTGGAGTACTCCATGTTTAGAAGATATCTTAAAACATACATGCGTCGACGTCCATTCCCTCTCTTTTGCATGGAGCATAAAGCCAATTAACTATTGACCTTATCATAAATAGGGAGATAATTCCATTGTTGTGGTTGAAGACAAAAGGCTTTGTCCACAATATGAGATAGAGGACCTATGAAAGAAAAAATAGAAGCAAAGGTTCAATAATGCTAATCATCCAAGAGAATTTAAAGTTACTCAACTGCAACAGAGTCTTCTTGGATTTGATTGAAAGTGCACCATTGGCCTATGGACTAGATGATCAAATTATGCTAGTCACTTGAGTTTGACTTGGAGGTGAATTTTAGCAGTGCTGGTGCTAGTGTGTTGGCTAGTTACAATTGCTTACAACTAATCTTTTTCGGCAAGACCTATGGCTTTGTTGGCGGGCATGTCAGCATTCACAAAAAGGAAAGGCTTTGAGTTTTGTCAATGAACTGACATCATGTAAACCAAGTTTACATTGGCAAATTTTTGAAAATCATGGTGCAAAGTTTAATGGCAGATACAACAACCACTGATGACGGCATCAAATATGAACGTGGAAGGTGGTGCTTTCTTTATTACAAAAAGCTTAACAAAATTTGTATAGCCTTAAAGGCTTTTCAATTTGTTTTAATTAAAGTCTTTAAGCTTTATTAAAAGCATTAAGCATTAGAAAAGATTCTAAAGCTTTTCAAAAAGCATATACATTGACGAGAGGTGTAAAATCTATATAAGGAGAGAGTGTGAAGAGCAAAGAGCCCTCCTTGAAGATCTTGTCATCAAGTGCTATGGGAGTGGCTATTGAGTATGAGGTTTGAGCTCCTTGCCCTCCTCGAAGATCTCTCCATCAAGTCTTCACATGGGGGTGGCTTTTGAGTATGAGCTTTGAGCTCCTTGCCCTCTTCGAAGATCTCTCCATCAAGTCTTCACATGGGGGTGGCTTTTGAGTATGAGCTTTGAGCTCCTTGCCCTCCTCAAATATCTCTTCAGCAAGTCTTCACATTCCACCTTCTACTCTTCTCTCTCAGATCGATATTACAACCTTGACTTCTGAGTGCCTAGTGATCCTTTGCTTGCTTTAAAGAGTTATGGATAATTTCTCTAGAACATCCTCATCATCTTTGCTAATTGTCGTTTGTTGACAACACATGTTGAGAGAGAATTCATAGGGAAGAGGAGGAAATCATTCAGGAAAGTGACATCACATCAATGAAAAATTTGTCATCATAAGATTCATCTCAAGATCTTCATATGTCTTTTGATCATATCCTTTAACTCCCCTTGACCAAGAGTCTTTTGAACATGTATCTTGACCATATCTTTAATCAATGAGTATGTTTTCACATTTGCCTTGTATCTAGACTTCCTATTCTGGGTAATTATCTTGTGTTGAGTACTCTTCAACATTCTTTGCTCCCATCTCACAAAGCGTCCCTGACGAGCAACTTTCACGACCTCCCCTGTGTTTTCCATGAGACATTTGGTGAGCCTGATGTATTGGTCAATTGGAGAGGAGATTAGAGGATAGTGAGAGAGCTTTTCAAAAGCTCAAAGAGGCCCAAATTTGAAGCAAAGACCAATTTGATAGTAGATACAAATTGTTCAAGAGAAGAGATGATGCATCCTATGCAGTCGTTCAAGAGAAGAGATTATGCATCCTATGCAGTTGAAGTTGGATAATGAATTTTATGATGGACATGAGACATGAGATGAAGTAATTGAGGATGTGGATATTGCAGACTTTTGCAAAAGATGAGGAGATTTCATTGAACATTGAGCTTGGCGGTGATGAGAATGGATAGTTGTGGCCCATCCGAAGGATGTGCAAGTTTGGAGGGGGCGGATGTCATGACACTGCACATTCATCACTACGAACATGAGGGTAGATTTTTTCACCAAGAATTTAAACTCATTAGTCAGCATCATTTTAGGAATTTGTTTATCATTGTGTGTCTTTTTTTTTCATGACACACGTGCACATGTAGATAGGCTAGGCACAATTTCTTTAACTACATCCATAATTTTTGTGTAAAGCATTGATTGATTGACTGCATCGCATAGATCCAATTTACATTTTTCAAATCACATGAATGATTGGGCACAAAGTTCTATTTCAAAACATATTCTTGCTAGGTCATATTACATGAAAAAAAGATTCATATGAAGAGGTATTTGGGTTCTCAAAGTTACAGGCTTTGTTGAAGAATCAAAAATATGATGATACCATTCTAAGATAGGAGGTCTTGAGAGATTTTGTCTGAATAAGAGATGGACCTTTTCCATTGCCTTAGAGTCTTACTAGAACATCAAAGGAAGCACTATAACAGTATTTGGAATACTCCATGCTTATAAGATATCTTAAAACATAAAGGCGTCAACATCCATTCCCTCTCTTTTGCATGAAGCATAAAGCCAATTAACTATTGACCTTATCATAAAAATGGAGATATTGCCATTTTTGTGGTTGAAGACAAAAGGCTTCGTCCAAAATATGAGATAGAGGACCTATGGAAGTAAAAATAGAAGCAAAGGGATCAATAATGCTAATTATCCAAGAGAATTTAAAGTTATGTGATTGTAACAGAGTCTTCTTGGATTTGATTGAAAGTGCACCATTGTCCTATGGACTGGATGATCAAATTATGCTAATCACTTGAGTTTGACTTGGAGGTGAATTTTAGCAGTGCTGGCGCTGGTGTGTTGGCTAGTTACAATTGCTTGAGGCTGATCTTTTTTGGCAAGACCTATGGCTCTATTCACAACTTGTCAAAATTCTAAAAAACAAAAGGCTTTGAGTTTTGTCAATGAACTGACATCATGTAAACCAAGTTTACATTGGCAAAATTTTGAAGATCATGGCGCAAAGTTTCATGGCATATATAGCAACCGCTGATGGCCACATCAAATATGAATGCGGATGTGATGTTTTTTTTTTAAACAAAAAGCTTAACAAAAGTTGTATAGCCTTAAAGGCTTTCCAATTTGTTTTGATTAATTAAAGCCTTTAAGCTTTATTAAAAGCATTAAGCATTAGAAACGATTCTAAATCTTTTCAAAAAGCATATACAGTGAGTGGTGTAAAAATCTATATAAGGAGAGAGTGTGAAGAGCAAAGAGCCCTCCTTGAAGATCTTGCCATCAAGTTCTATGGGAGTGGCTCTTGAATATGAGCTTTGAGCTCCTCGCCCTCCTCGAAGATCTCTCCATCAAGTCTTCACATGGGGGTTGGCTTTTGAGTGTGAGCTTTGAGCTCCTTGGCCTCCTCGAAGATCTCTTCATCAAGTCTTCACATTCCACCTTCTACTCTTCTCTCGTAGATCAAGACTATGACCTTGACTTTTGATTGGCCAGTGATCCTTTCCTTGCTTTAAAGATTTATGGTGGATTTCTCTACAAGAGCCTCATTGTCTTTGCTAACCATCTTGCTGATGGCACATGTTGAGAGAGAATTCATAGGGAAGAGGAGGAAATCATTCCAGTGTGAGCAGATCATATCAATGAACAATTTGTCATCATAAGATTCATCTGAAGCTCTTCATATGTCTTTTGATTATATCCTTTAACTCCCCTTGACCAAGAGTCTTTTGAACATGTATCTTGACCATATCTTTAATCAACGAGTATGTTTTCACATTTGCCTTGTATCTAAACATCTTCTTCTAGGTAATTATCTTGCGTTGAGTACTCTTTAACATTCTTTGCTCCCATCTCACAAAGTGACCCTATGGTGAGTAACTTTCACGAAATCCCGTGCATTTTTCGTGCGACACCAGCATTGCTGAAAAACGTGAACATTGTCCAAATTGCGCCTTTCATGTTCATACTAATGATTCCACCTACCCGTGCAATAATGCTAATGATTTTCATAAGGCAATGAAATCCCATCACCTAAGGCACCCTTAGCTCAATTCTTGTCCAAGATGGTTCACTATGTGAGCCACAGAAAGAGAAAAACCAGGTCCATGTCCTACAAACCCTGAAACTCCATAGCCAACTTACTTGAAACTTCATCTTTCCTTCATTTTCTCTCTCTTGAACCTCAAACCAAACCTCTACCACTCTAATCTACTAAAGATTGAAGTTTCCAACAAGTATTTCCCATCAAATCGGCAAGGAAGGGAGAAATCCAAGCATCAAAGCATCAACTCAAGTGCCTAAAGCATAGTATCAATTGATACTTATCAAGTGTTATTTGACACTACATTCCTTGTGTCTCTTGACACAAATAAATCTTCTGTTGCTCGAATCTAAGAGTGTTGGTGCTAATTTGTTGCTCCAACATGGGCAAAGACTCTCCAACTATTCAGTTCAAAGGGGTCGAGTTTCACACCTAGCAAACCCACATCAAGCTCATTCTGATGAAGAAGGGTCTTTGGGCCATTATCAATGGCAAGGAGAAGAAGTCTTGGGATGCGGACCTTGTAGTTACTTGAAAAAAGAATGATGACAAAGTAATTAGATATTTTGTTTGGTGCACAATCAAAGTCATCTAAGTATGGATTACTAATTGAATTTTTCAGGCTAGATATGAAATCAAACACATTTCTTGCAACTCACTTAAACTACATGGAAAGTCTCTTAACTCATCTTATAGGAATTGATCTCAAGATGGATGAAGATATTTATATTGGTGTGTTGTTAAAAAGCCTGCCTCCTGACTATAATAATGTGTCAACTACATTGATCAACATGTCTATCCCTAAACTGGTTGACATTAAGGCCTCCCGGCTAGAAGAAGAAAAGAAGGTAAAATCAAAAGAAGAACCAAGCACCTCTAAAGATGAAAAAATGCTATATCTTGGTACTAGGTAAAAGGGCAAGAAAGATCAACTGGTATGTGACTTTTGCAAAAGAATCTGGCACATGGAGAAATTCTATCATGCCAGGAAGAGATCCCAAAAGGCCTATTTAATTGCTATTAAAGAAGAAGAAGACCACCAAGAGAAGGACAAACCTCGTTTATTTTGATAGACTTTTTTAAGCCTTGTATTGCCTATCCCTAATGCTTCTGACGACATAAGCTTGTAAACTCCTCATGTAACCTTGTACCACAGCCTCTATACACTTTGTGAGGCCCCTGTTATAGCCTTTGGATGTCCACCATGTCTTTGGTACCCACACTTAGCCTTTTCTACGACAGCCTTTAGTGTTTACCATGTTTGTGGTGTGCCCACACTTTTCAATTGGTTGCTCACTAAAGCCTCTACAGACTTTGTACTTCTCTGGTTGTGATTGAGGAGGGGTGTTGAGATATTGGCAATCACACTCAACTTAGCCTCTTTGTATGGAGCAGTGTAGGCTCAAGATACAAAATCTCATATGCAGAGTGGTGGAACATTAGGAGAAATATGGACTCTCTTTTTTGCCCCTTAAAGAGTGAATAAACAAATATAGGCCTAACCAATGGGAGAGCTAGGATTCCAAATTCATGTAACATGAATCTTGTAGCCATATCTTGGCCCAAATCTTCCCTTAACAATAAAATAAGGGAAGATGTGGGAAATACAATGCTGACACTTCCTGGAAGTTTGTGACTCAAATTTTTGTTTTCTTATTTTTTTATGTTTGACTTTTCATTTCTCCCCTTTTCACCCCCTCCTTCTTAGGCAGAACTCAAAATTATCATATCTCTTTCCCCGCTTCTTCCTTGATGAAATCTTACAACCTCATTGTTGCTTGCCATATCTGTAACCTTGTGAATTTTCATTTCCTCTAGACAAACACAGAGTGAGTTTCACACATTTTATGAGAGCAGAGCTTATTCTACCAAAGCCCTAAGATTTTCTTCACAAAACTTTATAGGTATATTGTTCTCTTCCATGGATATTCTATGGTAAAGTTTTATCTCGTTTGGACAAAACCTGTGCAAGTTATGTACATTCTCTGACATGTAATTTCTTTTGTTTTGGTACTCTAGGAGTCTCTTACAGTCAAGAACAATGATCTTTTTAGCACTCAACTTCTTCTTCAACATCTTATGATTTCTTTTTACACAAAGTTACATGTATGTTGTCTTATTTTTTTGCTACTCCATAGTTAAATTTTATCTCGTTTGGACAAAATGTATGCAAGCTATATGCATACTGAGTTTTCCTTTGTTTTTTTACTCCAAGAGTCTTCGAGGGTGGAGAATAATGATTTCTTAAAAACTCAACTTCTTCAACATCTTTGGGCTTCTTTGCAAAGAGAGCCACAGGTATATTGCCACTTTTTTATGTTGCTCCGTGGTTAAGTTTCACCTCATTTGGACAAAGGCCATGTAAGTTATATGTATGCTTTGACTCGATATTTCTTTTATTTCTATACTCTAGGAATTTATCAGTGAAGGAACAATGGTCTTGTTATAAGTCAACTTCTTGTTCAACATCTCTGGGCTTCTTTGTGAAAAGAATTACTGGTACAATATTTTTCTTTAATTGCTCCATTTAAATTTCATTTCATTTGGAGAAAACATTTACAAATTATACACATGCTGATAGGTAACTTTTCTATTTGGTTTTCATAGATATCTTCACGGAGGAAAAACATAAGTAACATACTTGCAATGGAGGTATTCAATAGAAAAGATAGTGGTGGTAATTGGATTTGTGATAAGTACTATAAGTTGGATTGGATTTTGATGCACCCAAGTACTCGGGGGAGTTTCAAGGTTAGGTGTAAGGATTTGCAAGCCCTAGAAAACATTGGAAAGGTAGAATTTTAGAGTTCAAAAAAGTGTTTAATGGAATAAGTATAGTAACAGAAGTGTCGATCCAACATATTTATACGCACAAACAAATCTCTGTACACGATAAGAACTACATTGCAAATTATAAACAAAACATTAAGTTTTTAAATTTTATCATTTTTTATTATTTTGCATCAAAGTTGTTTTTAAAAATCTTTGCAGTATTCTAATTCAATCTTGTTTTACTGTCAGTTCTATATCCATCAACTTTGCCTAAATGGTAGAATGTGGAATGTTTGAGTGGCAATATACATGTTTGGCACGAAGACATAGGTCATGTGATCTATGATAATAACTCTGCAAGTCAACTTGCAACTCAAAATATCTTTTTTTATAATTCATTATATGTAGTAGAAAGCCAGAGATTGTAGCATGTCCCATTGCCGCCACTACCTAGTGGTGATGGGTTGATTGGTAACTTGGAGTTGTCAAGAGCATGTAATTATAAGATAAAATCTAACATCAATAGTGCTATAAAACCCACCACAGGCTCCAAAGATATGCATCTTAGTTGGTTTATTCCATTCTCATTGTTTGCACATATGTTTGGTTCATGTGATGTTCTGAAGAAAACAAAGATTACTTATCAGTGTTAGTGTCCATCCGAGGAGTGGATGAGTCAGCTATTGGGTGAGTCTTGGCAAGTCAAAAGAACACATTTTGATGAGACAATTGAGTGTAGGGTCAACCAATCTGATCTCACATTCAGGTACTTTTTTTTACTACTTTGAATACCTTGATTTAATTGACATAGGTCTTGCTTAGATGAATTGTTATGTTATTCGCATTTACTTACCATTATTTTTGTTTTTATTATAGGTATTTCATCGCTATACAAACTCTATGCATTTGCTTTTGATATAGAAGATGGCAACTTTTGCGAGGGGAGTGGATCAGCTTGGATCAAGATACCCGAGATGAGACACATACAGCTCTCATAAATGTGGTTATCTTGTGGTATTGTCTTTGCATAATGATATATTGTAGCTCATCTCTTCTACTTATTTCTTAAAATTAAATATTAAATTGGATCCAAGGGATTTTGAAGGTATTTTAGATTTTATTTCTTAAAATTTTTCTATATTTTCTATAGTTGGATTTGAATATACTCAGCGACCCAAGTATATTCGAGGATATAATAATGTAGAACAAAGCATTTGTCTATATGAGTAATTTTAACAGTTACTTTAAAGTATTGAAATAAAGAAACTAAGGTAAGAGTTTTAATTTGAGGGTAAAAAAAGAACCTTTATTTAAAACCCTAGATACATAAAAGCTATAACTCCAAACTCATTTTCACTTTCATTCTCTACTTCCCTACACTTGTGCTCTCCTTCATTCTCTCTTTGTGTGCCATGGCTATCACTCCCGCCTTTGCCGCATGGATTAGCTCCACGTGCTATGTACACATAGGAGACCAGATAAACCCTAGATTTTGTGTGACCTTGAGTCTAGAGAACTCGCTTTCCACCGGAGACCCTAGCTCTAGTATACTGGCATCATTTTGTGATGCGACAAACCCTCTCACCTATTCTATTCCAAACTTTGCTCTCATATGGGTCCCTATAAATTTCTTATATAGTTTACATGCTGGATCAAGCCATGCAAAGGTAATAAATCAAGTCCTCGTGCATGTGGGGCAGCATCTCTGCACTAGAGCAATGCCCACCTTGTCCCAGGACCACGCCATGATGGATCTCATCGAGTGCGATGCAACATTTCCCGTATATGTTTTGTGCGCTGAGGTGCAAGAGAACAGTGAGGAAGATATCAACACACCCTTGTAGCCACAGCTAGAATATTTCGAGAGAGAGCCTGACGAGATCACACTCGATCTAAGAGTAGAGGAAACACAAAAAGTTAGCCATTGTGCACCCATCTCCTTGCCTTATTGAGATGCCGACAAGCAATGAGCCACCCCTCGCTTCTCTCCATGCTATCATCATCAAGGGGGTGGAATATTTACTCACATATGATGTACTAGAAATTTTGGAGCTAAGGGAAGAAGAGCTATATTGTATCATGGTGCGTGATGCACCTAATGATTTTATAGATTTTGATATACAAGATGTGCCAGCACATGTTGATGAGGTGGCTCATATGATGACACGAGTGTCGATGACATCTATGCCATTGTGAGCCAAGAGCATATTGAGAATGTGACGCTATAGTATGAGATCTCAGATGAGGAGTTCGAGCGGTTGCAAGAAAGCATTTTTGGACCTCGACCCGACTACGCAGTATCTTCCCAAGATAGAGACGATGGTGGCCCAGTTGTAGGAGCAAACCTGGATGCTCCATTACATCAGCAAATAGATGATGCAGAGAAGGTAATGTTATCAAATTCGCATAAAATTTTGCCACTAGGGCCTCTAGGGCATCGAGAGTGTGCATATAAATTTTTGTTGGGATCGGGTCCCCCAAAGTTGCCCTGGCTGGAGGCTCGTGTCTGGGGGCCTCAATCTGCAAATTCACATCCCCTCAAATGCAAGCCTACGGTGCCTGGGAAGCTCTAGGTGCCCGATCTTGGCAAAAAAATTTGCGAAATTAGGCCTCCAAAGCTATCATGGCCATAGGCTTGCGTTTGAGGGCCTCTAGGGCATCGGGAGTGTGCATATAAATTTTTGCTAGGATCGGGTCCCCCAGAGTTGCCCTGGCCGGAGGTTCATGTCTGGGGGCCTCAATCAGCAGATTCACATCCCCTCAAATGCAAGCCTCCAGTGCGTGCACAGCTCTAGGGGCCCGATCCCAGTAAAAAAATTTATCGGGATCAAGCCCCCACTAGAGCTATCCTGGTTGTAGGCTTGCGTCTGGGGGCCTCAATCTGAGAGCCTCAAGCCAGGGTAGCTCTAGGGGCTCCATCCCAACAAAACTTTATATGCACACTCCCAATGCCCTAGAGGCCCTGCTGGTAAATTTTTATGTGAATTCCATGTATATATCTTTAGCACACTCCCATGCAAAGTGAGTCTGACACTGAACTTGTGTGATGTAGGACATTGTCTATATAGATGAATTTTCAGCTAGACAAGGTGGCTGAGATTGGTAGCCAATGAAGGGTGCAGGACTCGGCATTGAAGGAGTATATCGGCCAGCTTGTGAGAAACATTATTGTATTCCATAAGACATGCTCTCCGACTTTTGCTAAGAACTTCTTGAAGTTGAGGGTATTGACAAAGGTTGGGCCCTTCAAGACCATCCTAACAAACTCTAGCTTGGAGAAAGTAGTGTTGCTTTGATGTTCGAAGCTCCTCTACTTATATTCTAGTACTAGGTCTAGGCCACTTTTTTCCATGGTGGCCCATGGCATGGTTGCTGGTGTTGAAGACCCTAATGTCATTAGGCAACTACTAGGGCAAAATGTGTTGCTGCCTATGATCAAGAATAGCTCTAACCATGGGGAGTCTAGCTCAAAGAAGCCTAGGAGAGAGTAGATGTACTTAGTGTCAAATGATATCTCATCACCAATGTAATATAATTTGTAATCTTCTCTTAAAGTAATGAAAATCGATATTTGTTGGATTTGTGTGCAATGTAGTTTGTCATATGTGTCACTTATTATTGTTTTTTACTTGAATGTTACGTTTATTTATCGGATTTATACACAACACGATTCGCACCCTAATTTTAATATGTAGTTCTTTATTGAGTTTGTGCACAACATGTATTCGTTTAAACGAATGTAATGATAACTCAAAGACATAAATAAAACAAATAGCAAGCGAATAAACAAAAATAAGATGCACCAAAAATTTTATATTTATATTCATAACATTTTACATGGGATCCATTACAACCAGGGTTTCACAAAATCTCTTTGAAAGCTACATTCTATATATGTTTTGGTAGTACACCCCTATCGTTGTTGGTCTCCGCAAGGACTATCCTTCCATCGTCAAAAGAACCTCACTATCTGCAAATCCCTATCGGTGACGGTGACTCTCCTTGCATGTACTATTGCATAGACCAGGTCTCCAAAAACGTCGATGACATAAGCTTTGGCAGCTTCCTGTAGTGCAAGGAGGGCTTGGGCAGTCCAGCAATTGGGTTGGTGCAAGCGTGTTCCATCTGGGAAGTGCCTCCTAATGTTCTTAATGAGTATGCCATCCATAATCTCATGCACTAGCTTTTGGAATGGAGCCTTTGGTATCAGGAGGTGTGTGGTCTTTTGGTAATGGCGGATCTCACAAAGAGCCACTATGCCTAGCTTCCATTGATGCTTGCAATGCTGGCATGGCGCTGGTGATGGAGCTGGTGGAGATGGCCTTTGTATAGGATTTCTAAGGGGGTGTCTCTGGGCCGCTTGCCTGGTGGGTGCCATGTCTTCTAGGAGAGAAAACTCAAAACTCAAAAATGAAATGTGTAAAATGAGATGAAACTTTAAACTTATAGCAAAACTTTCAAAAAACCCTTAAACCTGAATTAATGTATCCAGGCTTTGGAAAAATATGACCACTAATCCGATTGACGTGAAATTTTACATCTGAAATCCTCTAGAGTACATCAACTATGCAAAAAAAAATTGGCCTCATCAGAGGTCTCTGGGACACGTGTCCGAAGGCTCATGTCTGGGGCCCTGAATCCTACAAGTATGTAATCATCATTAGAATCAATTTGCATGATATTAATCCCTTCAATCTTGACACTAGACTTGCTAGAAACAATAATATGATCATCATTCATTTCTTGCCTTTTGCCATTTCCCTTTTCCTTATGGTTATCATCATGCATTTTATGGAACTGGGGAAAAATATGCCCCTTCTTCCCACAATAATGACAAGTCACTGCAGACTTACAACCACATGACTTACTATAAGAATATCCATGTGACTTGGAACAAGACAGCTAAGAATCTCTCCCATGGCAGCCATTATTGCCTCTAACTATCAAAGCATGGAAAGAATTAGCATTCTTTTTGTTAAGCCCTTCATTCAATAGTGCACCCTCTACATCTACAATTTCAGCCTATCAGCAAGGCATGTTTGTAAACAGAGTAGTAGGAAATACATCCCAAGTCTTAGGCAATGTGACTACTAAGAACAAGGGAGGAAGATTATAATTAAACTCAATCCCTTGCTTACAAAGAAAAGTGGCTAAAAATAGAATGAAACTCATTTAAATATGTAGACATAAAAGTCCCCTTCCCTCATATGAAGATCCATGGGTTGCTTTAGCTAATACATATAAAAAGCAAGGCTCTACCTATCATAGGCATTACAAAACTTATCCCCTAAATTGACGGTTCGATCATTTTTTGAAAATACATTAACTGGATTATATTTCACTGATAACATAAATACTCACCACCACATCGAGTATGCGCAATTGCATATTAAATGTGTTGTCAACCAAACTACATGAAATATTGGAAACTTAAAAATTCACACAAAATAAGTCATGGGTCAAATGGAATATCGCATATCGAATATAGTGTTGCCAAATTGCTAAATATAGTAAAGATATAGTGCATCGGCCCATGTACAACTAATCACTGATGTGTGTATGATTGTGCATTGAATTTATCCTCAACACAACTACTTTCAAAATTAGAAACTTGAAAATACGCACAATGCAAAGTATGGCAAAATAGAATATCAAATATCAAATTGGCATTACAAAACCATGAAATACACAATAGATAGTGCATTGCACCATGTACAACTAGAGCTAGGTAAAATTTAGCTCCATTTTGTAGACCACTGCTATCAAATACTTGAAGGTCTACTGGAAAGATAAACCTAAACTAAGCTCCTTACAATCTACAACCAAACCTGAGCTAAAAACATAGATCCAATTACAAGGTAGCTTTTCAAAGCATAATGTTGACATTAAGATTAAATGAATCCTTGCCGTTGCGGATCCTACGAACAAGAACCATATCTATGGGCTTAATAGTGATACGACGGGCCCGAATGGCTAAAAGTTGAGAATCACCGATTAGATCAATCAAGTAACTTTCATCTTCTTCTTGAAGAGCAAGCAAGGCTTGGCTTGACCATTGCCCCACATTCCTTGCCTGGTTCCTTGAAAAGAACTTGTGATGATGCCCTAATTGTAGATCTTTCAATATTTCTCACACCAACCTAGAGAATGGTGCCTTAGGAATAATCAAGTCAGCACTCTTCTAGAATTTCCTTATCTCACGTAGCATAGTTGTACCTAGTCTCCATCTTCGCTTCTTATGTGTTGGAGGATGTGTATTATCAGCTAGTGGGAGGTGGAGCAACTAAAGCATGTGGACCACCATTTCTAGACAATGGCGAACCATCATTATTGACCACACTAGGGCCACCGTTGTTGGACATAGTAGCACCACCATTATTAGCTGCAGTAGGGCCATCATTGTCAGCCACCAAGGAACCTTTGTCACTCATAGTATGCTCACTAGATTGGGAAGAGAGTTGAGCTCTTGCTCTTGCAAGTGCCTTCTTGATAGGAAGCTTGGAACATGCCATGGTTATAATGATGAAGGATAGAAAGGTGGAGGGTAGAGTGAAGAGTAATGGGAAAAAATGAAAGGAGAGACTTGACTTAAGTACGAAACTTTTAAACTTACTCTGGTGTAAATGAACTTTAAAATGAAAAAACATAGTTCAAAATCGACTTTGAAAAACATAGTGATAAACCTTCGAAATTTGAAAGAAAATTTACATGGCATCTCATGTTAAAGATAGGAGTATTGATGTGTCATATCCTGGGTACCTATGCTCTCTCATGGACTCTAAATGCATCAAAACTATTATCTTTATCTAGGTCTCCATTTCTTGCCATCTCTCTCTTGGGTTGCCAACCATTCTACATGGCCTTGTCTAGCTGTGTTATTTTCATATCTTGCTTTTCTCACTTCATATATTGCCCTACTTACAAATTTTGCTTGAGAGGTTTTGGACTTCTCTTCTTTTTTCTCATATCTCGTATCTCTAATCTCCTATACCATCATTGTAATAATTTTCTCATAGAATTGGAATCATTGATGCCACCTCCATGATCAGTTGCCTTTTGAAAAGCACAACGAGCTTGCCAGTGAGATTGTTCCATGCCTTAAGTTGACCATATTGCCAAACTTCCTTGATCTACAAAGTATGGACCATGTGCTTCCAGTATATGCTGCACAATAAGAGAGATTAGAAACACAAACTAATTCAAAATGATGATTTTTTTGTAATGGTGACAATACTAACCATGTAGTGTGTTATACTATTTGTAGTCCATGCCTCCACCATGGACTTATGAAATTTAGCAACTGTCTCTTTAAATGTATTTGCATCACCATCCCTAAACCTCAACTTTTGTAAGAGAGCTGCTAATCTATCTAGGTGTATCCACACTTGTGCCTTTGCAATCCTCATTTATCCCCCATTGCTCCAATATGGAACAGCAAGGTGCAACTTTTTCCATGCTTCATACTTCTCTGGTTGTTTTACAAGTATATTGCCTTCCTCATCTCAAGGTGGAGATGTAAACTTCCTACCCTTGGGTCTGCCAAAGCATGGTTTACAAGGGATATTTCCACTCTTTTTCGATTTTTTCTTGTCCTTTTTTATTTCTACTTGGCCCATGTGCAATCCAACTTCAAAGAGGACTTGTTCTACCTTCTTGCATCTAGCATCAACTTCTAACACATGCTGCATATTGTATGCAAAGCATATATATTCATATACTAGCTTCTCAATTATTCTAACCAAACAATGCAATGTGCAAAAGTGAACCCTTGTTAGTGGTATTTTCAAAATAGGACGCCAATTTGGATCCACTCAAACTAGCATTCCATTTCTCATGACTTTTTGATCACGTATTGGAGCACCTTGTTGTCTTGCCTTGGCAAACCATTCTTTCTTTCCATCTTTCCATTTCTTCCTAGTTTGCATGCATTATATGCACGAAAATTTTGCATTCGCTACATTTGATAAACCAAACATACACTTCAATGTTTTTAAATCACCTGCAAGATGCCATTCAACTTGATAGTCCCCAAACACCTCGATGTGTAAAATTTCTCCATTATTTTGTTGTTGAATAACACTAGGTATATTAGTGAGGTTAAAAAAAACTTTAAGTACTTCATGGTCCTCCTTTGGTACTTCAAATGTTGCAAGCCACCATATTTCATTCTCTGACTACATTGAAGTATAAATGATGGTTTTCATCAATGTTGGGATGCAATGCTCGATTCATAAGTGTTATACTCACACGTTCAAGTTTTTTCCCCTTAATAATCTCACTCTCATCAAGTTTGAGGACATTGCCTCTACATTCTTCCATAGACATATTATAGAACTTGACCATACCAATCTAAACCCTACATATATCCAATACAAAGTTGTTGGATACATTCAATACAAATGCAACTTCTTTGGAACCATACTTCAATATGTGTATATTTTCCAGATGCGTTGGCTCACCAATTAGTTCTAAAACTTTCTCATTTAGTTGTTTTTTAGCCTTCTTCATGTGAAATGGTTTTGGGAGAGGCATTACTTGCTTAGTTTTGAAGACTTGCTTAAATCCTGTATCCAATCGTTGATAGAGCATACTATATGATTCAAAACTCATTCCCACCTTGTCACATAATCCATGAGCATCTGTAGCAGTAAATAAGTTACTCACATCCATCTTCTCTTCTATCCAAAATATTCTCTGATGGGACCTGAAATGGGTCGGCACTGGCTATGGCACTAGCCGACCTCATGCTCATAACGGACAAACACACCCTCATGGCCTCGCGGACCAGGACCGTCAATCCACTGCTAAAGGATGAACTGTCCTAAAGCCTAATCTATGCGTTTATAGTTTTGTAGTTTTTGTAGTCCAACGTGTCCCTTTCTATAAACTCCTCAGAGGGAGAACTCTTACACATTGGCAATGCTACGATAATCACATACATGGAAGGCAACCTCTCGGTAGAAATCACCACGGCCCCACTGTAGCTCTCCTACATCGCAGGGATTGGCCCCTTGATGCGTTGCTCAACATATAAAACAAACGAACAAACTCCACTCTTTCATTTCGAAAGTTTCTAGGAGATACCATGTGTCCTTACCAAATAATCCCCCAAGAAACGAACGTCTATCCTATGGCTTAGGATGCCTTTCTACACTCAAGTGTAGGTCATTGTCATTAAAAATAGGTGCTATGCATCCAGGTTTTCCTTATTCTGACACCATGGTTTACATGCACATGCAAAGTGAATGATCCTAAAGTGCTCAAACATAATTTTCAAATCAAACACGTGTTGTGCACAACCAGGCTTTCAAATGCTTATTCACTAATGCGTTGCGGCGATACAAGGATAGCACCGAGACACTACTCGTGCTACTATCCTCTTAATCAAAATAACACGGAATCTATGCCATGATATGCATCAAAAAATCAGCAACAATCAGCATGCAAATCACACCATTCAAACATCCCAACCCCCTACGTTTAGGTATTGCTTTTGTTGCATAGGTGTAAAGGTTCATTTTGTCATGTTTTGATGTAGAAAAAGCAATAAATCACAAACTTTGACTAAGAGATAGGGAAAGCAGAGACTAAACCTCATGCTTTGCCACTACCATACATCCACAAACAATCAGTATATTTTTCCTTATTTTTCCAAGACACATTTCTATTTTTTCTCTTATTTTTTTAATTTTCTTGATTTATTTTGCAATAAAGTATGCTATTTTTTTATTTTTCTTGTTCCAATCACTTCAACATACTAACATTCAATTTATATTCCATATTCCCCCCATGGGAACACCTTTTACCCACCCGAAACGGAAAACTACCATTTTGCCACTTAAAGACCGCATTTCGGATTTACGAGAATTAAATAAAGCATGTAAATCATTGCAAAACCAAGATTTTTTTATAAATAGCAATTTCTCATGATGCAACAAGCACACAAACAAATTTTCATCCAATAAGAACATAATTATCATCATAAACTATCAAAAATCCTTCATTTTCTTCATAAAAATGGTCATACCGTGTTTTTACGTAACCCGAGATGCCTTGAATGACTGCATAACCAGCAAACGGAGCCTACATTACTCTCAATCCAATGCTATACTTCAATCTTCAACATCTCCATCAATCTTCATCACCATTTCCTTCATTCTCCCTCCCCGATTCCTTCATCAAGATGGTACACGTGAACAACCCATAGAGGAGAGAGAGAGGGAGGAGAGAGAAAGACTATATTCTGATCTCTTCATCCAGACAGCCATTCCTTGCGCGAAGACTGGCGATATGATCAACCAAGAGGGGGAAGTTGAGGCCCAATGTCGATTGCAAGGGTTCTTTGCAGCCCCACATCATCATGTGGGAGGATGATGGCGCAAAAATCGGTCACCTGTTCACGTCGCCATACTCCACGATTTGTTCCATGTTTCTTCATAAATTTTGGGGGGGGGGGGGGGGGGGGGGGTAATTCCCAAAGGGCACCCCCGTCTTTGGTCCAAGGTTTGTCCACCCTTTCGTATCATGGCCAATTTTGTGGCCCCTTCCTCGTCCGGGCTCTATTTCAGCCTCTGAAAAATCCCTGGGCGTCCGTCTTGACATCCCGCACTGACTGACAGCTCCTGGCATCCCGCACAGTAGTAAAAAAAATATCAAAAATCCACAAGTGTCGCTCGGGCGCCTTTTAAAAGCCGTCTTTCACTTTGTGCTTAAAATCATCCTAGCTGTAGCCGCCGCCTTAGATGTTAAATATTTTTCCCCTAAATTCCAGATTTTTTAGCAAATTTTAGGCACATCCCGGGCTCAAAACTCTGCTCTCTCTCTCTCTCTCTCTCTCTCTCTCTCAGAATTGATCAAAGATATTTAAACACATTTATGAAGAAGCTTGCCTAGTGGAGAACAATAACATCATCTTATCTTCTATCCTAATTTACTCTCTGTCACTCTATCACTTATTTTCTTAGTTCATCTCACACAGTCCTCTCTCTTCCCCCCCTTCTCCCTCTCTCTCTCTCTCTCTCTCTCTCTCTCTCTCTCTCTCTCTCTCTCTCTCTCTCTCTCTCTCTCTCTCTCTCTCTCTCTCTCTCTCTCTCTCTATAAATTGACACTTAAGCATTAAACAATAACTATGAAGAATAATAACATCACCACAGAGATTAAAAAAATAAAGATACCTCCATTATCACTTGATTTCTTGTAGTATAGAGAGTTGAAGAGGAAAATATCTTATAGCACATTTTGAAGAGGGAGATTTCTTGTAGCATGCTAGAGAGTGTTTTAGATAGAGATTATTTGATTTCAACAAATTCTATCAAAACCACTCCTGAGATTTCTTGTAGCAGGGTAGAGAGTATTATAGATAGTACTAAGTGTTACTTCAAAAGAATTCGTTTGCAAGAAACCATATTCTAGAGGGAAGGAGAAGAGTACACAAAATTTCGAACAAAATTAGAGCTCTAAGAGGGAATAAAGAAATGCCCAGAAATAGGCAAATACTTGTCCAAACATGATAAAAGTTTACAAGGAAACTCTCGAGTCAAAAAGGTGTCTCTAGGTAAAAAATAATCTTAAAATATGATGTGTATGTCATTTTATATTGTTTTTTAACTTTCGCCCTTTTAAGAAGCAAGAATGAGAATGATTCTAATATATTTTCATGTTGAAAAGTCATGAAGACATTAAAGAGTCGTATATTAATGATTGGGTTCATTTTTACAGAAAATAGAATTGTATTTTTTTATTTTTGAGGATTTTGAGAAAAAGTGACCTTATCCTACAGTTTGAGAATAAATTAATAGGTAAAATCTATTGAAAATACAAATATGAGATTTGCTTGACTATAAAAGATCTCTTATTCTAATATTATTTTGGAATCTCTTTTTAGAGAGAGAGAGAGAGAGGTGAGAGAAACCCCTTAAGGGGCAAAATAGAGAGTCCATATTTCTCCTAATGAGTGTAACCTAATCTATTCCTATAAAGCATTGTACTTGCTCTCATTTTGAATACAATGTCATAGTACTTTTGCATCCCTAGCAAAGTTTATGTGTCATTGTCAGTCCACTACACAAGATTGTGTTTATGAGTCCAAGCTTCCATCTTGGAACCTAATTCACTTGTGTGACATTTGGTCTTGATGTATATTACCTCATGAGCTCACTCTTTCTCTTTCAACCACCATAGCCATGCTCTAGAACCAATATTTTCACAATAAAAACTCTCATGGGATAAAAAATATCAAGAGAGGAGTACGTTTTAATGTTTTAATGTTTTATATGTTTTGGGCAACACGTTCTAGGGCCAATCCTTGGGGTGTAGGGAGAGTGGCGTCTGAAGGAATGCAGGCAAGCTGTTGCAAGACTAGGCAGGAATTGTCACTCGAACTGGAGGAGGAGGAATAGGCACTGACTCAGCCACCCTCTTGAGGTGTTTTCTCTGAACAAGAAGGGGAGGAGGAGAATCATCATCCTCAATTATCACATCATCATCTTCATTATGAGGCGGAGGAGGAACTTCTGGAGGATCAACTAGAGGTAAAGGAACTTCCTTTGCAGGGGCAGCATGTAACAAGAAGACATAGAGGAAGGACCCAAATGTAACATTAGTCACATTTCCTCGAGTAGCTCGGATAAAGTGGTGATCCATCTTGGAGAGGAGGTAGGTACTCCAATCAATAGTTATACCTTTCAAAATCATTCATGAAGGTGTAAACAACTCCTTGGAAAGATAATGAGATGGGGATTTTGTAGACATGAACCTGTCCTGAATGAATTGGCATAGTTGTTTCCATAAGGGATTGGAAATCATGGAGACACCCACTCCTAACATGGTAATTACCTTCTTTGGATCAAGAACATCTTGAGTCTGATTCTGCAACAACTTCAAAATATCATCATTGGCGAACAACTATCTGGCAGCAGGGACAGACTCCCCACGATATGGCAGACCAAGAGCCTTGCCTAGACTCTTCGGTGTCAGAAGAATAGTAGTGCCACGGACTGGACCAAACCTCTTACTGTGAGAGGTTAAAAACTCATCACAAATGGTAGGATCATCTGGAACCAGTGGGAAAGAAAGGCTCACGAACTTGGACAAGCCTGCTTTAGTGACAACGTCCGAATCCAATAACAAAGAATAATCATGGATAGCCAAAGGAACATACTGAATCGGGGGTGGAGTACGAGAGGGCGCCATTCAGATGGTTACACACACACACACCACAAACACAGACAAACAAAGAGAATGCCTGCAAAGCAACAGACAAAAACCAAGGATAAGATAGCAACCAATATGGTAAAATGTGACTCAACCAACTATCCCCAAGCAAACCACAACCTTTAAAAAAAATTTGACATGACCTCTACACATTATATGACCGAAAGCTTCATGCTATGCAACATACAAACACCCAAATCCCCGTATCAGGCAATAAAGAGAAAACTACACACCATACCCTTAACCGTATCATATGGACAAATCAGACTACAAAAAAAAACGGACATCAAGACTGGACCATAACTTGACCATCAGTGGCAACTAATAGATTTGTACGCGCCTATCCCACGAAGCGAGTTCATTAAAAAGGGGAAATAAGTGCAGTGAGGGAAAATTAATTTAATGAAAGGTTCATTTTAATAAATTATTAAGAAATGGGTGAATTTTTAATTAAGTGATAAACCTTAACAAGAAAACGACGGTTCCTTCTTAAAATTTTAATTACAAATTATTAGGTTGGGGCGGTGCATTAACGCAACTCAGACTTCGATATCCAGACTGGGTCTCTAAATGCAAATTCATTTATTAAAAATTAAGGTGATGTGGAGCGTTTTTTTGCCAACGCGTGCTCTTGTGATGGCTGGTTCATTTTAATTAAAAATATTAAAGTGCCTCTGAAGCGCACTTAGCGCGTGCTAAGTGAACGGCTCGTTGATTTTAATTAGAAAAAGGTGTGTTTAGCGCGAGCGCGTGTGCCATGGTGGTGTTTAGGGTTCATGTTAAAAATTAAACGTGAATTTTGGGAAAGCGAAAAAAAATAAAAAATATAAAAGAAAAAATACCTGGAAGTGGGTGTATGTGTATGCAATGAATGCGCACTTCTCAATCCCAAATGTAGGTCAGCAATCCAAAAAGAACCAAGGTATCCAGATTTTCCTAGATTTTCAGTGTGTGTTTTGAATTAAATAGAATTTTTCATGAATTTAGGTATTTAATGAAGTATTTTTACCATAAAATAATAATGAAACAAAATGACACATCATTTTCAACTTAGAAAATATGCCAAAAATAAGCAAAAAAAGTTAATGGAATTTTCAAGAATTTTTCTGCAATTAAATTGGAAATTTTACCATTTTAAATTAATTTTTTCTTCATTTTGTGGGTATTTTGAAAAGAATTTTTAATTTTAAAATGGTTTGAAATTTTTTTCCCTGAAATTTTCAGTTTAGAAAAATATTGCAATTTACTGTAGAAATATTGGGAATTTTTCAAGATTTTTTTGTACTTTTTTTAAAATTTTAAGTATTTTTAAATGGTTTTTGTTTAATTTTTAAATGTATTTTTAGGGTTTTCGGGTTTGGGAAATTAAAAATCCGGGAATATACCCAGGAATGGACTGCGTGTCAGCTGCGTGTGAACAGCCGGCTGGTGCACACCACCGCACGGACCAGCTAACGCGCGTCCCCGCGCGTGAAGAGCCGCTAACGGACTTCCGCACCCGCATACGAACACAACCACACGCGCACACACATCTTTGCGGGTGATAGGGGGCTAAGAATGGTGGCTACGGGTGTGTGCGGTTTTCTGTTTGTGTCGTCAGGGGTTCGGTTTGGAGGTCTCGAGGGGGGGGTATGGGAAAGAGGGTGAGAAGGGAGGAACGGGGGCCTGTGAGAGGTGGGGTGTGGGGTGGTGTGACTGTGGGCTTGGGTAGGGGTGGTGGGGTTATGCCTGGGGGGGAAGGGGGGTTGGGTGTTGGGTGTGACAGTGGGCTTTGGGTGGGGGTGGTGGGGTTTGGTGTGCCTGGAGGGGGGAAGGGGGGCTTGCAAGGGGGTTGGGTGTTGGGCCACATGGTGGGGAGGAGGCGATGGACAGGGCCACGACCAAGAGGCGGATGGAGACGACTGTCACAGGCGTGGGCGACAAGCCACGAGGAGCGGCGGCAGGGCATGGAGGAGGTGGCGGGCAGGGGGCCACGGGACGAAGGTGGTGGACAAGGGCCACGAGGCGAAGGCGGCGGACAGGCGAACAGGGAGAAGGCGTGAGGTAGGGCCCACGAGGAGGGGGCGGCAAGGGCGTACAGCGGGCGCAACGAGGGGCGGGCAACAACGCTAGGTGAGGAGAAGAGGGAGGGGGCGCCCAACAGCGTGGCGTCCAGGCGAGGGCGGGAGGAGTACGAGGAGCAGCGGTAGGAGAGGAGTGAGGGAGGAGAAGAGGAGGAGGAGGGAGAGGGAGATGGAGATGGAGAGGAGGAAGAGGAAGAGGGGCACGCAAGGAGAGAGGGAGATGGACGTGGTTGGGGGGAAGGGGTCGGGGAGAGAGAAAGGTGGGGGTGGGGGGGGATAGGGGAGGGTGCCAAGGGAAGTGGGGGGGTGCCCATGGGGGGAATGGGTGGGGTGCCCATGGGAGGAATGGGTGCCCAAGGGGGAATGGGTGGGGTGCCCATGGGGGGGGGGGGGGGGGGGGGGGGGTAGATGGGTGCCCAGGGGGGAATGGGTAGGGTGAAAGGGGTACCCGCCATAAAAGAAAGGTGTGCCCCCGGCCCACGTGCGTGCACGGGGCGGGGTAAGAAAATTTGCCTCGACGGGATTGAAAGAGCGTCGGGATGTCAGTACGGGGCACGGGGAGGCGACCAGGCGTGTGGAGACGTGTAAAAGCAAAAAGGGGCGCGTTCACGCGCGGGACGAGTCGCGTGAACCACGTAAAAATAAAGAAAAATTAATATCTCCCAATCCATGCATCAAAACAAAATGTCGTAAAAGCAAAAACTAGGTAGGACAGCAGGGGGAAGACAGGGGAAACGTGCAACAGGGGTTCCGGGGGGATAAAGAGCATTCACATGCAAAAAACGGGTCTAAAAATGCAAACGAAAATTAATATCGGAAGATCTGTGCATCAGAACGAGGTGTAGAAAAAAGGAAAATTGTGCAAAAACACATGCCCGACAATCCTATAACATCAAAACATGGTTCCGATTGAGATAAGACGCAGTCACATGGGAAAAACCCAAAAAACAGACCCAAAAATGGAATCGGAAATTAATATTGGACGAACTGCTTGCCGGAATGACATACAATAAAAATGAAAAATGTCCGTAGGAAAGGGTGGCACAGGGTTGTCACGGTAGAACGCAGTTTTTGCTGAAGTAGGAGGGGTTCACATGCGAAAAACACCAAAAATACACTCGAAAACACATTTAAAAATTAATAAGTAAAAATCCAGAAGGTGAAATAGGGTGGAGGAAAAAGGAAAAAGGTGGGGGAAGGACGACTGTCAAATCAAATTGGAATTCTGATGCAAACAGGGCAGGGTCACATAAAAAAATGTCAAAAAGACACACGAAAAAGTCTCGAGAAACCGCAAAAATTAATATTGGACAAGCCGTGCATCGGAAGGACACAGAGTAAAAAGGAAAAATGTCAGGGAGAAAGTGCTTGGCAGGGCTATGATGTTAGATCACGGTTCCGAAGCAAGAAAAATGCATTCACATGGAAAACCGGCTAATGTGCACAAAATGCTTCAAAAATTAATAACTCGAAAACCGTGCACCAGAACAGGGGTGGGTATAAAGGAAAAATGGTCAATTCAAAGGGATGAGCAGGGCTATAAGGTTGGATGTGGATTTCGGCGAACGTAGGGTACGTGCACATGGCAGGACAACAAAATCAGGGAATGAATGAAAACTGCAAGGGAACAGCCCCGAGGGTGGGTGGAAAATGGACAGATGGGCGGGAAGGGACCTCATTAGGATAAAACCAAGTCATTGCATAGAGGCATGAGCAGGTTGAGGCATATGCAGAGGGGTATGCAATGTAGACGCACAGGAACGCGTCCCCACACTTAAAACCTTAACAGGCAGGGTTAACCGAGCAACAGGGACCTAGGACCACACAACAGACCAACCACTAACGTCCCCACACTTAAAACATGACCACCATTAAGAAATAGAAGGTGTAGGGTTAGAAAAACTTAGCCCATATGGTAGAGAATCAAGGTTGATTGTCGATGGCACGTCTTGTGTTGTTGTCGGCTGCAGGAGGTACCAAGGCATCTTCATAGCACACGCCCATCGTGGCAGGGACCACGCGGCAGCACCCAAGGAGATAGCTGGTTGAAGGAATCGTAGGAAATTCACCGATGATGAGGAATGTTGCACTCAACTTACAGTCACTCAAATGGAATGAAAGAACAGTCACTCGCCCCATGACTAATATCACTCGAGGAAGAATGATTGAAAACCATATCTCACACCCGGTTTAGGAATCGACAAGGGAATGGTGCAGAGGGAGTATGCCAGGGTACACAGTTGATGGTGCATTAGTGCGTCCAACCCGCCTGGCATAAGTGCAAGGAGGAAGGCAAGGGAGCCTTACAGTGCAGTGTACAGAACAGGGTGACGTGTCCTGTGGTGATGGTAGAGACCCACCCCATGGGTGCATAGGGAAACGGGAACATACCTGACTCCAAGTGTCGTAACGTCCCTCAATCCTCACCTCTTGGTAATTGATTGAAGAAACTCCAGTCATACTCAGCCCACCCTCTGTCTCACGCTCTGTTGATAGACACAGGAGGGCAACCATGTCCTGAAACCCATTGATGTAATCCTCATGGTCACTTGTGCAAAGGTTGTATGCCTTGTACGCATTTGATGGTGCAAGTGTGCATCCCCCCTTGTGCCGGCATACGTGCAAGAAGGAAGGCCAGGGAGCCTTATGGTGCAGTGCACAAGAACAAATCGTGCTTTGTGCATTGAGAGGCCCATCCTGTGCGTGCAACACTTCATTCACACTGCTCACCTCTCATTTGATTTGAAGGGAAGGACTGGTCACTCACCCCACCCTCTGTCTCACTCTCTGTTGATAATTACAGAGGGCAACCCATACTCACTTCCCCATCCGGTTAGGATGAAAGCTCGCGTCACTCAAGGGGTTGTCGATGAAGATCATTGTGTATGTTGTTGTCATCAGGGTTTTGAAGATGAGGCATACCCAGGGAGGCAGCCAACAAATCTGGTACTTCAATTGGTTGTAGAAAAGATTGTCTGTGAAAGGGGGCAAACAGACTGATGAAGTTGCAGAGGCAGCGCACCAAGGGAGGTGGCTTCAAATTTCTTCTGGACCATTTTCTACTGGTGAGTCAGTTATCCTGAACTGTGGGGTGTTACCACCTTTTCCACAGCCAGCTTCTCGCCCAAGGGTGTTGGCCACCTTTTCTTGGAGCGAGGCCTGCTATGGCAGGGAATTTCTTCCCTTTCTCCCATAACAGATTTTTCTTTTCTTTTCTTTTCTTTTCTTTTTTCTCTTTTCTTTTTCTCCTACTCCCGAGGGTGTTTCCATCTTTTCTCGAAGAATAGGTCGGCATGACAAGGACCGAAGTCCTTTTCTCCCATGATTGATATGTATATATATTTTTTCCTTTTTTTTTCTTCGAATTAAGCAAGGGAATGGTAGAAATACCATTTGTCAGAACCAACCTCGCCACTGCCGTTGGTGGAAAATAGAGGATAAGAGATCAGGGCTGGAAGGTAGGGCTGAGGGGATAGAGGGTTGCGTCCACCTCATCAAGAGTGGCTGAAGAATGGCTATCAGAAGTAGCATCATAAGAGTGACAGTGCCACACCAACGAGGGAAAGGATCAGGTGACCGTAATTGTCAAGATCCCCAAGGAGGGAAGTACTTCTTCAGGCGATATCCATTGACCAGGAAGGGATCATCAGAGGCATCAACGGTCTGCACTTGGACAGAGCCATTAGGGTTGATGGCAAGTACCTTATATGGGCCCATCCACCGATGTTGAAGCTTGCCAGGAAACTTGCCAAATCGTGAATCATAGGCGAGGACCAAATCACCTTCTTTGAACTCCTTGTGTTTGATGAAGCTGTCATGGTAAGCCTTACGTTGAGCTTGCGTGGCTTCCATGCACTGTAGAGCCATCCTGCGAGTTTCGTCCAAACATTCCAGGTGCAGGAGACGGCGTTGTAGTGAATCATCATCCCCCAAACGCTCTTTGAGAGCCACTCTCAAAGAGGGCAATTCCAATTCAACAGGGAAAACAGCTTCTGTACCATACACCAGTTGGAAGGGTGTCTATCATGTTGCTGCTTTATGGGAGGTTCTGTACGCCCAGAGGGCCTTTGTAAGTCAATTATCCCAATCATGACGATGTGCAGCAATTGTTCTTGTCAGAATCGAGCAGAGGATTCGATTTGTGACTTTGACTTGGCCGTTGGATCTAGGGTAATAAGGAGTGGACTTGCGATGGTGGATCTTATACAGCTCTATCAACTCTTCCATGACTTTATTAATGAAATGAGTGCCTCTGTCACTTACCAGCTCTAGGGGACTGCCAAAACGGGTGATGATATTCTCATACATGAACAGGGCCACGCTGTTACCATCGTCCCGCTTTAGGGCTTTAGCTTCACACCACTTTGTAGCATAATGCGTACATACAAGGATGTATCTATTCTGCTTCCTTTTGGTGGGAGGATCGATTGGGCCTACGAAGTCGATGCCCCACTTCCCAAATGGCTTCAATGGAAGGATAGGTTGCAGTGGCATGGCACTTGTTTTGGTGGGTTTCCCCATCCGCTGACAAGCATCACATCTTTTACAGTAATCATAGGCATCCTTATGAATGGTCGGCCACCAGTATCCTGCGAGCAGAGCCTTCCTGGCTGTGGCTTCTCCTGCAAAGTGGCCTCCACATGGCTCGTCATGGCAAGCCTTCAAAAAAATCCCAATCTCATCTCCTGCAACACATCTTCTGAGCACTTCATCTTTGCCTTTCTTGTACAGTGCTCCACCTAACAGGGTATAGGGGGCTGATTCTACCATAAGTTTCTTCATGTCCCGACTAGAAATGCCAGGAGGGTACTGTTGGGTTGCCAATAGATTGGCAATGTCTGCATACTAGGGGGTTACAGTTTCTACCAGGAATAGGGAAGCATCAGGGAGGTCTGATCATCCTGCTCCTCGTCTGCAGTTTGCGAGATACGCGGCAGATGATCAGCCAAAACATGGGAACGACTAGGTTTGGTAATTACCTCAAAGTCGAACTCCTAAAATAGAAGGAATCATCTCATCATTCATCCTTTCACGTCTGCTTTGTTCATCAGGAAGGACAGGGCCTCGTGATCCACATAAAATTTAAAGTGGGTAGATAGGAGGTAATGGCAAAACTTCTCTAGGGCAAACACCATTGCCAAGCACCCCAGCTCTGTCCCTGTGTAGTTCCGTTCTCTATCAGTGACTTTTTGGCTTGCATAATAGATGGGCTGATCCAGCTTCGAGGAGCCCTTCTGGCAGGGAATTGCACCTAGCCCTTCAACTAATGCATCAGTGTGTACATGAAACTCCTTCGTCCAATCAAGAGGCTGCAGAATGGGTGCCTTAATCAGACACTGCTTCAGAGTATTGAAGGCTTTGTCACATTCTTCCGTCCAAATAAACTCTGCATCTTTCCTCAGAAGCTTGTGCAAGGAGGTTGCCTTTGTTGCGAAATGAGCTATGAACCTTCTATAGTAACCCACATGGCCTAGGAATCCCCTCAGCTGTTTGAGGTTGGTGGGTGTTGTCAGAGCTACAATCTTTTCGATCTTTGCAGGGTCTATTGATATCCCTTGTGCAGAGACAATGTGGCCCAACAGAACTCCAGAAGAGAACCCAAAGATGCATTTGTCGGGGTTGAGGGAAATCCCATACTCCCGACATCGGTCAAAGCATTGTTCCAAATGTCCCCAGTGTTCCTGAATCAAACTATAGACACAGAAGTCATCCAAATACACCTCAATAAAGTCGTGCAGATGATTTTGGAATGCGGCCATCATGACTCGTTGGAAAGTAGCAGGGGCATTGCAGAGCCCAAACGGCATTACTCGGTAAGCGTAGATCCCCCATTCTGTGGTGAAGGTTGTTTTGGATTGGTCTTCTTCTGCTATCTGCACTTGGTTATACCCGCTAAATCCATCCAGAAGGGAATAAAGCTCATGTCCTGCCACTGTGTCCAACAGTTGGTCTATGAAAGGGATAGGAAAGTGATCCTTCTTCGTCTTGGAATTCAACTTGCAGAAATCCACACATATACGAAGCTTTCCATTCTTCTTAGGTACAACCACGATGGGTGAGACCCATTCACTATTTGCCACTGGATAGGTGAACTCAGCTTCCAGAAGCTTCAGCAGCTCTGCTTTCACCAATGTGGAATAATTTGGATTCATTTGCCTCTGTCGTTGCCGTACTGGCTTGGCATCAGGCTCCAAGTCAATATGATGCTAACATATTATGGGATCAATCCCCTTTAAACACCATATTAGTGAGTTTGGGAATCTCCCAATTCCCATTTTTTAAATACTAAAAAGGTGGCACCCGGATAACATGCCTATAAGTTTCTCAAAACCATATGATGTGACCTATCATTGGAAAGTGCTTGAAAAATGGAATCTATTGAGCTATAGAGCGCTCAATTTGGAGTTATGGTGTTCAAGTTATGACAAATCCAAAGATTTGACCACATGTCCCAAACTTATGGGAAATTTCTATATTCCCCAATATAAAGTTTTTAGGTCTTTGTAGGACCACGCAAACACGTCCAAATTCTCTTTCAACAAGTTGTACAAAGTTGACAACTCCTCTTCCGGTAGGCTGCTACCCACCTTCAAGTGGCGTTCAGTGCCATCTGCATCCACAAAAGTTAATTGTCTTTCACCTTCTACTTCACGGATGAAGGTCCCATGGACTGCCTCTGGATACAGATCCAACTCCTTAAAGGGGGTGGTGTCCTCATCTGATGTTCCACTAGAACCAACTTCTTCTTTTGGTGGAGACTTAGGTTGCCTCTTGAGATGTTGAAATGGGATTAGAGCCGTTTCGGGTTTAGTTTCAAGATTAATTACCTCTTGGCTTGAAGACTCATCTTCTGATGATGAGTCCAGGAACATCACATAACAGGGACCCTCTGATGCCTGTTGGAATCATGAGATTGGTGCTTATTGGCACGGTGCATTATCATCATCTTTTCTTGGAAAAGGTGGGTGAGGGCGGCATGAGCCGCTACTGAAAGATGGCTTGGTCTGCTTTAACCATTTCTTATAAAGATTTTGCATATGAGAAAATCCATTTACCAGACCAAATGGTACCATCGTCATTTTGTCCCATAGCATGAGCTCGTCTACTTCTGGAACTTCTTCATATATAGCCTCTTCAGGTGGGATAGACTCTTCCATCTCTCTTTCATAACCTTCTTCTTCAATATCATCTCCATCCTCTTCTGTCTCTATCTCTGTCTTTGTCTCTGTCTCTGTCTCTGTCTCTGTCTCTGTCTCTGTCTCTGTCTCTATCTCTATCTCTATAGGAGCTCTGTAAGAGAAGAACAGGTTCTCTCTTTCATCTTCTGCCTCTGTCTCTGGCTCTGTTATGACCATGTAACAGGGAGAGCAATACATCCATGCTTCTATCTCACTGTCAGAAGTGATTTCGGAAATCGTTCCTGGTTCAGGCAAGAAGTATTTACCCATTGATAATGGCTTTGCATCTTTTGGGAGTTGGCTTACAGTATCCACTGTTAAGGAACGTGCCTCTATTTTCTTGGGAAGGATCTGTTTGACAGCATCTTCATCTGCTAATGTTCCATCTGTAGCATCATTAGGGGAGTTAGAAGATAACTTCAAGGAGGTGGATCCATATCCTTTTTGAGCACCATATAGCTTCAGCACCACTTTATTGGGTCCTCTACCCAAGGTCAAGGTCCCTTTGAACCAATGTGTCCTTTCTCTGGCTTCAAAAAGCCATGGTCTGCCCAGTAATAGGGGGTAGGATGTACCATAAGAGTTTGCCTTCACCACCAAATAGGTTATCCAATAATCTTTTCCAGCCACTGTAGTCTTCACATATGGGAGAATGCCCAAAGGCTTGATTCTGCTCTGATCCGCCAGTCTGATGAGCCATTGGGTTGGTTGCACACCTTGTAGGCCTAGATCCTTCATTGTCACATCCGTCATAATGTTCACTGATGAACCACCATCAATCAGTGCATTTGCAATGAAGCAGCCTTCTATCCACACACCAGTCTCTGGGGTACCCGGATCTAGGAAGGCGTTAGCCACGTCCACTTCTTTTACAGGCTCTGGGTGGAGCTTTGTTGGACTTTGTTGCTATTGAGGGAGCAATCCTTAATCCACGTCTTCTTGTCGGTATACTTTTGAACCTTTTTCGACAACTGGGAGACATCATCAACAATTGTCGAAATGTGAGGTTTGGTTTAAAGGTATCTAGATCTCTAACCAGATCGTATTCCTTAATAGGATCCACTGGCTTCTCTAACCAGTTAGGGAATGGGGCAACACCCATTTTCATTTTCCTTTTTTCTTCCAACAGGGGCATCATGGGGACTTCTTCTGCCACTTGTGGCACTTCCTCCTCTTCTATCTCGTGGAGCTCTGGTCCTGTCTCTGGAATTGTCCCTGTGACTCTCTATGGCACTGTGGTGCTCTGTACGGCACTATCAGGCTCTGTTCTGTTCTTATCTGTTCTGTTCTTCTGGTGGAAGATTGAACTTCACTGTTCTGGCAAGAGGATTATTTTCTTTCTGGATAGGTGGTTCCTTCTTCTTCGCATGCGTGATGGCAGCAACTTCCAATTCCACTAAATTGGAGGTAGGCTCCTAGGCCTTGGCCGGATTATCAGTAGCACTGTTTTTCACTGGGGCTGGGCTTGGACAGTCTTTTGCCGTGTGGCCTTCTCCTTTGCATCGAGTGCATAAGGGCTTATAATCCACTGACCTTCTAGGATTTTGATAATTTGGTGAAATGTGTCCCTTTTCTCCATATCTGTAACACTCCACTTCTGATCTCTGACCACCGCCAGACTGTCTTCCTCTGTAACTTTGTGAGGGAAACCTCCTTGGACCAAAATTAGGAACAAACTCTCTAGGCTTGGGTCCAATATCCTGTGTTGTCATTTTGGATTCCAACAAGTTGAATCTTGCATCTTCTTCCTTCCTTCTCCTATCATGCATCTCCTTCAGAGAGCAAATATCCTCTGTATGGTTCTTCCACAAACAGTAGGAATAGAAGACTCCAGGAATGGTTGGTTTTCGTGTACATTCAGTGGCTAAATGGCCTGCTTGATGTCACTTACGACATCAAGTATTTGACCGCATCACATCTCTTCCTGCTCCTGCCACATTAGATATACTAGCGGTATTCACTTTCAACGTCTGTAGCTGCTCTGTAATCACATCCATCAACTCCTTTTTTATATTTGCAACTGAGTTGGATAAATAATCCTTCAAGCTTTCTCCTCCTGAGGCACTAGCAATAGGGTTTTGAGGAGTTTCTGTAATCACTGCATAAACAGGTTGGGCTGGTGCAGAGGGGTCTCTATTCTGATTCTGATTCAAAGCTCATGTTTGAACTGTTGGCTGTTGGCTCTAGTTGGTAGGGTTCCACTGTTGCTGCTGATTTGGCATTGGGAAAATTGGTTGGGACGATTGTTGTTGTGGTTGAACCATCATTTGAGGTATTGATTGTGGCCACTGTGGATTTGGTGCACTGTACTGTGATACTGGGGGCATCTATTGGTAGGGGTAGGGAACAGTCCCTGCGATTGCATTTGGTGGGTACATCATTTCTGGCATCAGAGGAGGTAGGACTCCTCTTCCTGGATTCATCGCCAATCTAGCTTCCACTTCATCGTACAGTCTTGCACCTCCTGTTGCAGCTTGCAGTGTGGCTGGTCTTTGTAGCTCCACAAACTTACGGACTTCTGGTTGTAATCCTCTGAGAAACACCCCCTTCTGAATGCCATCATCTAGATTATGGTTAGTCCATCTCTTCAGGATGGATTCCATTCGTGAGACATAAGCTTCTACTCTTTCTCCAGAGGGCTGACTTAAATTCATAAATTCCTCTCGCATCCGCTCTTCAAAACCTTCACGCCTGAATTTAGTGAGGAAGGCTAACTTTGTCAAGATTGTGGGAGAGAAGGAAGGAGTCTCGCTTGAAGCTTTCTTGCTTGCACAATGGGGAAGACACACAAGGGTGGAGGCTGAAAATAGTTTTCCTCTTCTTAGTTGTGTAAGCCAAAAAGAACTCTCTTACAAAGAAATAGAAGAACCCTAAATATGGGTCTCAAACCAAACTCAACTAACTAAGGTGGCATACTAACTGAGCCACGAACTAGAGTAGATAAGGATAGCTATCATGTAGCTATTATTCATGGGTGGTGTACCAACCGCGTCTGCAACTGACAAGTCGGTGACATAAATACACAACGGTCACCCTGGCGTATCACGAGTGGAGCTCGATATCTCAACACTCCCCCTCGAGCTCAATCCCAATTCCTGCACACCAAGCAGGTCTCTGAACTTGCGCAGCTTCTCTGCGCCCAATGCCTTCGTGAATATGTCAGCTACCTGATCCTCTGTGCTGACATAAACTAGATCAATAAGACCTAGTAAAACCCTCTCTCGCACATAGTGATAGTGCACCTCAATGTGCTTTGTTCTAGCATGATAGACTGGGTTATTTGCCAAGTGTATACTACTCATGTTGTCACAATAAATGACAACTGGCCCATCTGTAGACTGATGCATATCATAAAGTAGCTTATGCAACCAAGCTACCTCACATGCAGCCATTGCTGCACCCCTGTACTCAGCCTCTGTGCTCGACAAGGCAACTGTAGGCTGTTTCTTGCTGCTCCAAGTGACTGCAGCACTCCCAAAAGAGAACACATATCCACTGGTAGATCGTCTATCAGAAATACTACCAGCCCAATCAGCATCAGTGTATCCATGCAACTGTATCTGAACCCCAGTCTCATAAAATAGTCCATACTGCAATGTGGACTTCACATACCTGAGTATGCGTCTAGCCGCATCCAAATGTGGTTTCCTTGGAGCCTGCATAAACTGACTTACCAATCCAACAGCATAGCTCAAATCTGGCCTGGTAATAGTCATATAAATCAAACTTCCTACTATGCGTCTGTACATAGTAGGGTCTTCTAGAAGCTCACCTGCATCTGTGCTCAGCTTCACATTCTGCTCCAAAGGAACTGAAATAGGCTTACAGCCTGTCATCCCATATTTGGACAACATGTCCAATCCATACTGCCTCTGCAAGAGCTGTATCCCACTTGGTGATCTAATCACCTCAATGCCCAAGAAATAACGCAGCTCTCCCAAATCCTTCATCTCAAACTTCTGCTTCAATAGCATTTTCACATGAAGGATATCTTCATCACTGTCACCTGTCATAATCAAATCATCAACATAAATGACAAGTAGCATAATACCTTTCTCTGTTTTTCTCACATAAAGTGAGAAATCTGCCTTGGAAATCTGAAAGCCAATAGTGACAAGATACTGTCCTATCTTGTCAGACCATGCTCTAGGTGCTTGCTTCAAGCCATACAAGGCTTTCTTCAACCTGCAAACAAACTCAGGATGAACAGCATACACATAACCTGGTGGCTGCTCCATATAGACCTCTTCTTGCAAATCACCATGCAAGAAGGCATTCTTTACATCCATCTGATGTAAAGACCATCCCTTTGATGCAGCCATAGCAATGACTGCTCTTACAGTTGCCATCCTTGCAACCGGACTGAATGTTTCTTCATAGTCAATGCCATATATTTGTGCATACCCCTTGACTACTAATCTTGCCTTGTATCTGTTCACAGAACCATCTGCATTGTGCTTCACCTTATAAACCCACTTACAGCCAATTGCATTTTTACCTTTAGGCAAAGGTACCAATTCCCATGTAGCATTTGCTTCCAAGGCATCCATTTCTTCATCCATGGCTTTCTCCCATTTTTCTTTTCCCATGGCTTGCTCAAAAGAAGTGGGTTCTGGTTCCTGTATCACTTTGACCATATATGCATAGTGAATGGCTGTAAATCCATCATATTTCAGCCTATCCACAGGATACCTAGCTCTCGTAGACCTGCGCAAAGTAGGTTCACTCCCAGGTGCTCTCAAAACATCCCTGGTCTTCCTTACTCCAGGTGTAACAATAGAAGGAATACCCAACTCATCATCAATGCTCTGTTCTGAGCCACTGGATTCACCATCCACATAAGAGTGACCTGCATTCACATCAAACATGGGCTGATCAACCTTCTCTTTTCCTTTTCGTGATACCTGCATACCACTGTTTGCATTACTTTGAGAAGATTCTCCTGATCTCAATCTGCCTGTCCATGGCGAAGAATGTGAACCACTGCTAGAGGACGCTCCAGGTCCACTAATATTTTGTGACTGCTGCTGTGAATTTTGTGCAGCATTACCATTTTGTGCATCTACATCATCAATCACATTTACTGGTTTATACCAGCTACTCATCTCATCAAAAACAACATCTCTGCTCACTGTAAACTTACGAGTAGAAGGGTTATAGCATCTATACCCTTTTTGCTGCAGAGAATAACCAATAAAGATGCACTTCTCAGCTTTTGGATCCAACTTGGATCTCAGCTCATCTGGCACATGTACATAGGCAATGCAACCAAAAATTTTCAAATGAGAAATATCTGGTTTCCTACCAGTATACCTCTCCTCTGGAGTCATTCCATGTATTGCTGCAGTGGGAGTCCTGTTCATTATGTAGACTGCTGTAGCAACTGCTTCAGCCCAATAAAAATCTGGCAAGTCTTTTTCATTGAGCATGGCACGAGATACCTCTCCAATATGCCTGTTTTTCCTTTCTGCAATTCCATTTTGTTGTGGGGTATAACTGCATGAATATTGCTACTTTATGCCATGCTCCTACAAGAACTTTGCAAACTCATTTGAGAGGTACTCTCCCCCTCCATCTGACCTTAGGCATTTTATTTGCAGACATGTTTCTTTTTCAGCTATAGCTTTAAGGGTTTTGAAATGCCCAAAAACTTCACTTTTCTTTTTCATAAAATACACCCAAACTTTTCTGCTATAGTCATCAATAAAAGTGACAAAATAATGATAGCCTCCAAGAGATGCAGCTTTAGTAGTCCACACATCAGAGTGGATTAATTCCAATGGCTTTTCACTCTCTTGAACATGTCTAGGAAATGGTTTCCTTGCCTGTTTTCCAAACTGACAGGCTTCACATACCTTATGCATTTCTGCAACCTTGAATTTCGGCAAACCTGCAACAATATTTTGGGCCTGCATTGATTTAAGTCGCTGTACATTAACATGACCAATGCGTTTATGCCAGATATCAATATCTGCAACTACACCGGTCCCATGTGCAAACATTGCTGCACTCAATTCAGACATGTCTGCATCCAATGTAAACATTCTGCCCTTCTTCTTTCCTTTTGCTATCAAGCGACCTTTATTTTTCATATCCTCAACAAAGCATCCATGAGGATTAAATCTAACCTACAAGCCCTGTTCAACCATTTGACCAACAGAAACCAGATTCTTGGTGATATTCGGGACATGAAATACATCGGACAGGTATTTCTTTTTCCCATCCTGCATAGACAAGGGAATTTTTCCAATCTGCACAATAGGATGTGCAGTATCATCACCAGTCTCCACAAATCCTGGTTTTTCCATTTTCCTTGCATCCTCCATCCATTTTGCATGACCTGTCATGTGGTTTGATGCACCTGAGTCAACATACCATACATCATTGCTTTCTTCTGCACTTGTCACAGAATTGTTCATGTGCTGCACCATAAACAAGTGCTCATTTCTGTCATCACCCTGTCTACTAGAAGATGCATAATTCCCTTGTTGCAGTTTTCCATTCATGATGTCATTCTGCCTTTTATAGCAGTCTTTAGCCATATGACCCATTTTACCACAGTAGTAGCATTCAACATTACTGTTTGCATTTTGGCCTCTTTGCCATCCACCACGACCTCTTTGGCTCCCCCTGCCTCTAGAGTTACCACGTCCTCCTCCATAGGACTGGTTTTCTTGAGTCTGCTGCATATTCTGATTTCTGCCACGGCCTCCAAATCGGCCTCCTCTACCTCTGCCTCTACCTCTTCCAGCATTTGAGTAGAAGACATCTTCTTTTGAAGTTCCTCCTGAAGAAGATGCACCACCATTTCTCTGTTCCTTAGAAATTAGAAGAGCAATCAACTCCTCAAAATCAGGAAATCTTTCACGAACTGAAATGGATGTCCGAAACTGTGCATAATCCTTTCCTAGACCATTCAAGGTCACAGAAACTAAATCATCATCTTCCACTGGCGACCCAATGGAAGCAAGTGCATCTGCAATCTTCTTCACCTTCATGTGGTAGTCATTGATGCTCATATTTTCTCTTTGCACATTGTGCAACTCTTGCTTGAGCTGCATTTTCCTGGCTTGCATATTTGTGCTATACATCTTTGACAGAGTATCCCATGCCTCCTTTGGCGTACTTGCATCCTGAATATGCACAATCATAGAGTCTGAAATGCTGATAGACAGCCAGTACATAACTTTCCTGGCTCTCTCATGCCATGCTTTGAATGCCTGCATTTGCTGTTGATTGGGAACATCAGGAAGAACTGGTTCTTCTTCATTTCCTGCAACAAATTCCCAATATCCTTTTCCCATAAGGAAATTCGTCATTCTAAACTTCCATGCCTGGAAGTTGTTCTTGTCAAGCTTTTCAATGACAATCTGTGAAAGAGAATCAGACGCCATTACAGAATACTGCAAGAAATTCTGTCACTGCAAAAAAACACAGCTTCACCCTCACAAGGGCAAATCTGCAAAACTGGCGAAAGTGGTATTTGACCACACAATCACTTCCTAGTGACGATTTTGCATAAACCAGAACCAAGGATGATTCTGAAACTCCCAATGTCTCTGCGCACAAGCATACGATGCAATTTCTACAGTAACTTTTCACCGACCTGTAGAACAGTAGTTGCACAGCATAAAACTGAGCCTTTTCCTGAGTGCGTGCAGAAAACTTCCGTCTGCGAAACAGGCCCCGAAATGGCCTCAAATAAAAAAAACAAGGTCGCCAAGGGCTAAAGGCCTCTCCCGCAGCATATACTGCCCTCTTGCTTCACCGCGAATGGCGTCTCAACCTGAGACAATGCACTCCTGCAATTTTCGGCTGTGCTACCTGCAGAGATCTGCTCCCAAAATAGAAAATGAAAGCAACACTGCTCCTCTTACCAGAACACCGCGAGCTTGGCTTGCTTTCTTGAGCTCCTTACCACGAACAAGGCTCTGATACCATGTCAAGATTGTGGGAGAGAAGGAAGGAGTCTTGCTTGAAGCTTTCTTGCTTGCACAATGGGGAAGACACACAAGGGTGGAGGCTGAAAACAGTTTTCCTCTTCTTAGTTGTGTAAGCCAAAAAGAACTCTCTTACAAAGAAATAGAAGAACCCTAAATATGGGTCTCAAACCAAACTCAACTAACTAAGGTGGCATACTAACTGAGCCACGAACTAGAGTAGATAAGGATAGCTATCATGTAGCTATTATTCATGGGCGGTGTACCAACCGCGTCTGCAACTGACAAGTCGGTGACATAAATACACAACGGTCACCCTGGCGTATCACGAGTGGAGCTCGATATCTCAACAAACTTCAGGTCATCCCATGTGCCAAAAGTTCTTGCTGCTTGTCTCTCATACCACTGAAATGCCGTGCCCTTGAAAGTGGCGGGGAATATTGCTCATCAATGCTCAGGGGTTCTGGCATTGTTAACCACACATGCTACCATAAACTCTGCTACATGAAGATCAGGATCTTCATTGTACTCTCCCTTAAAAACTGGCAATGGGACTACATTCACTGGCCTATCATCAATATTTCCAGGACGGATCTAGCTTGGAAGTGGACCTCCAATAGGAGGAGGAAGGGCTTGATGTGCCATTGGGACTTCTGTAAAGAGTTCCACAAGGGCATCAAAGGCGGCTTCTGTTGCAAGCTCGTTCTCAGCTTTGATTTTTGCCTTCTCTCTTCTCACGTACCTCTGGACTCGTTCTAACCCTTGCCTCTTTATTGCGTCATTCATCAAGGAGTTGGCTCCACTATGTTGTTAGTGCTCCACAGAGGGATAACATAAGGCTTCAGTCTCTGGAGGACTCTCTTGCCAACATTTCTTCTACTTATTCCTTTTTAACGTCTCTGAATTCTACTTTCATGCCACTGCACAGAGGAAGGTATTCGGTTCTGAAGGTGTCAAAATGCATACGTCTAAGCATTGTGGTGGTGCCATCATCATAGTAATGCCAGCTTCTGATGGTTTCAACAGTGTATGTTGTGAAAAACACTCTGTCTACCAACTTCCAGTGGGTTGCCAATTGAACAAACAGAAGATTATCAGTACACCAAGCATCCCATGTATCTTGCTGTTGAACATCCACGAACAAATTCCAACTCTTTTCCTTCTTGTCTTTGTGAACCTCCAAAGACCAAGACTCCTGAAGCTTCTTCAAAATCTCCCACTTAATGATGTCTTGAAACTTCTCAATGAATGCTAAATCTTCCATGGATGGTCATTCTCTCTATTTCTACTCTTCAGTTTGTTCCCAAACAATTTGCCACCAAGATGCAAGTTTCTACTACTTCAACAGGAAGAGGAAACTGTCCACCACATAGAGCATGCATCATGATGGTGATATGTTTCCGCCATTGTGGGATGAACTTCTTGTGGAAAGTGGCTTTGATTATGAGAAATTCCAACTCTTCAGTGGAAGAAGGAACTTTACACACATCCATTGAATTCTTCTCTTCTTGGCAATGCCATTTCCTTCATTTTCAGCCTCTTTTGGTGCTTGTTGATGGCAAGGTTCCCCGGCTACGCACCAAAAACATGGAGCCCCAAGAGGAACACCAAGGAAAAGGGAATTCTCTTGCAAGAAAATCTATCTTGTAACATCAACAAGCTTTTATTTCATTCTTCTAATCATCAAAACAAAGAAAACAACAATTCTTCACGCAGCATCATAGTAGATATCTCCCACGGATTTGATAGAATCAACCATATTCTCCAACATCTTCACAAAATCCATCAATAGAACAAATAACACAGGAGAATACACCATCTTTGAATGGAAATCAATCACATATTATTCATCTTCAATATCTTTATAGTTCTCTCTCTCTTTCTCTCACATACAATTACATTGTTTTGATAGAATTGACTATCTCTGACTCTCTCTCTCTCTCTCTCTCTCTCTCCATCAATAGTACATTATCTCCTCACTACAATATTATCATAATAACCCTCAATATTCCTTCTTAGGTCGTGGATGCACCTCCCAAAAGGTATGTTTGATATGAAGAGGCACCAGAGCCACTACAGTGTCTTTTCATAGCTCACCACTGTCACTTCACTCCAGTCTTTACTTGAGTCTTCAACAGCTACTTCTTTGACTTCTTTTAGCTCTTTTGCACTTGTATTCACCTCTTTCCAAGGCTAGAAAACTTTCCCAAGCTATACTCTCATCCATCAAAACACATACAGAAGCATACAGAAGGTCTACAAAGGCTCACCAGAAGCTCATCAGAGAGTTACAAAAGGTCAACAGAAAGCATCAGAACCACATAACTCATACCAAAACCATTCCAAACCATCAAAAATCACTCAATAACCTTTCAAACAATCTCAAACCCTATCAATCAATACTCCATCCCTCCTTACAGAGAGAAAACAGAACAAAACAGATGTCGGGGGTAAAGGCGCCTCCGCCGTGCTGCCCCGTGTATTACTACACTGACAGTGCCGCCCCGTGTATTACTACACTGACAGTACCCACCACTGCACACTGCAGGTGGCGGGCGCCCGTCACATCACTTTATTCTTTATTCTTTTAGTGACAGTTTGAATAAAGGAAGGCTCGGTCACACATTGTGGCTGTTGGAGTTCCCATTTCTTGTCTCTCTCTTTTCTTGCTCTTGCTCTCCCGCCATAGCTCGCGTGCAAGCTTCGATCCTTCTCACCTTTCAACTGGTATCAGAGCTTGGCATTCTCTTGCTCGATCTTGACTCGGTGCTTCCTGACCTTCGCATCGACTCGCTTCACGCATTGGATCTCCATCCCGACAGCCATATCCAATCTCCCCGAGCTCCCGTCACTCCCCGGCTTCCCGAGCACCTTCCCAGCCTATTGAGGCACCTTCAAGGCATTGATACTGAGGTATTTGATCATTCTTTCAGGGTTTTATTTCAGTCTACAGGTTGCAAATAGCAAGGGTAGCCATGGCTTCAAACCCTTGAAGCTTATTCCCCTCATATTGTGCCTTACACCTATCAAGGCTCAAAGAGGCTTGTCATAGGCCTTTGATAGGCCCTTCTTGAGCCCCCCATTACCCCCTTTTCAGCCCATGTGGAGCAACAGCAAGTTCAGCACCAACAGGGCAAATTGCATTATTTTTTTCCAGGCTGTGAGCACTCATCTACTTCAGCTCCACACTTGGCCATTGCTTCTTGCTCTCTACCTTGATCAAGAGGGCTATAGACTTCATGTTTGATGTCATTCAAGCTTTGGGCATTGGTCTTGATCATTCGGGGCTGATCTCTTTAGATTTGGGACTGTCATAAATAAACTGTCATAACAGGCTGAAAACAGGGCAGCACCATTGGCATTAGCATTTGTTGCTTATACTCCATTCTGGTTGTGCTATTTGATGCCCATATGTGGTCTACATGATGCCTAGTGCCTTGGGAATGTATGCACATGATTATGCCATGATTTTGGCCTGAAATATTGGCTGATTTGGGATTGTTATTTACTGTTATACAGTGCTGAAAACAGGGCAGCCACACTTGGCATTGGCATTTGATGCTTATACTCTACTCCGGTTACCTTATTTGATGCCCGTATGCGGTCTACTTCCTACCCGGATGTATTGGGGATGTATGCATTTGGTTTGACCATGATTTTGGCTTGAATTCGGGGCTGAAATCTACTATTTAGAATAGTAAATACATGCTGGAATAACAGTGGGCTGAAGGTACTTTACAGGCTTTGGCACTTACCTACCGATACCGGATGTATGCTTTGAGCTTTGGCATGATGTCTCTGACATTTGGGGACGGCTTGGAGCATATGTATGAGATTATGGGATGCATTTGAGCTTCACATTAGCTCCATCTTCACTGGCATTTGGACCGACTTGGCATGCTCATGGACCACCTATGCCTCATGTCTCTGCTTGACAGTTAGGCTTTTGCATTACATGCTTTGGTTCGTGACATATGCTATTTGGTTCGTGTATGCCATACCGACATTTGGAGCTTGGATTTGGATGTATTTGAGCATTCCTGGCTTACTTGATCACTGATCTTGGTTGCTATTTGGATGTCATTGAGTGACCGAGAGCTTATTTGGGCTTATGTATTGCTTCATGGTTAATAGACCGGTGCTTCATGTATGTCATGCTCTCTTGGATGCGCTTGATGCATTGACAGGGTCACTTATCACTGGTGCTTTCTCTTGGGTTGTTTGAGATTCTGAGCTCGCTTTGTACACCTTTTATGCCAGTGGGAGCATTTTGCTTGACCTTTGACAGTTGCATGCTATTGGAGCACTTACATGTATTTGGAGCAGTTTATGTCTTGAGCAGCTACATACGCATTGAGACTTTGGGATCATACTCCGATCTTTATGGATATGCATTGATGTACTCTTGGTTCACAGGATGCTTATGAGCTGAGTCTCATATTTGGATCTTTCTCTTTGAGCAGACACCTATTTGTGTCAGGTTTTCGCAGTTACAGGAACACTTTGCCTAGAGTGTCTGGGGGTGTGCCTTTCACTGGCAGATGTTATTTTGACATGCTTCGGTGTTGAGCTCATGTTCTTTTCACTGTCATTGGCCTTGCTTATGTCCGTTTCATGCCGGCTTTGGACCTAGCATTGTTTGCTTGACATTGGATCCTATTTTGGGACAGTTTGCTCTCAAGACTGCATACCTGCAATTTATTACAGCAAGCAGTTATTGGTGGACTAAGGTGTACTTTTCATGTTGAAATATCCTGATTTGGTGTACCGCACCTAGTACTAAGTGGGCAGCAACTTTTGGCACACTTTGCTCGCCCTTTGGACCCCGTTTTGGTCATTTTTGGGCAGTTTCTGCAGTAAAACAGCAAGCAGTTTTGGACTGTTTGGGCATTTCCAACCTGCATAATGGCGTCATCTTCACATGATAGTGCCATCTTCAACATTACAAAGTTGGATGGTACCAACTACTCTTATTGGAAGAGTCAAATTTGGCAGGTCTTGGTGTAGAAATCTCAGATTAAGCCACTTCGGTTGAGTGGGGAGCAGCCTGAAACTATGGACAATGACGACTGGCTTGAACTTGATGAGCTATGCAAGTCCACGATTGTATTGTCTCTCACTGAACAGGTACATTATAATGTATTTGAGGAAGCACAGAGTGCATGGGATCTATGGAATAAGATCAAGAATCTTTATGATAAGAAAAGTTCGACGAGTTAGATGTACTGGTTGAAGCAGCTTATGGATCTGCGCATGAAGGATAATGCGACTATGTCTGCTCACTTGAGCCAGTTCCATGCTATACTGAAGAACCTGACTTCGCAGGATATCACCTTTGGAGAGGAAGTAACTCCTCTTTTCTTGCTTGGGACTCTGAATGAGTCATGGGATGTTTTCCGTACTGCTCTTTGTGCCTCTAGTGCTACTCTAAAATTGGCAGATGTTGAGAGTGCTCTTCTTCAGGAAGAGGTGAATCGCAAAAACTTGGATGCCTCTCGTGGTAGTCATGCTTTGATAGTTAGAGGCAGGAATGACAGGAATGATCGTGGTAATAACCGTGGTCGTGACTCGCAGAAGGGTCGGTCTAAATCTCGTGGCAAGTCGCGTGGGCGCAATGCAAATGTCACTTGTCATCATTGTGGGAAAAAGGGCCATATTAGACCAGAGTGTCATGAGTTGCACAATGAGAAGCGCAAGGATAAGGGGAAAGATAAAGTGCAGGAGAAGTCCTCTGATCGCAGCATAGTACCTGCGAAGTCCAACGTCAAGATTGAGGAAATTAATGTCACGCAGACTGAGGAGTCCGATGGTGGTGATGAGTTTATACTTGCAACTAGTTCTTCTGATGCTTCACACTTGACTGAGACATCTAGTATGTATGCACAGTGCTGGTTATTGGATTCCGGAGCATCCTTCCATGTGATGCCTTACCGTGAGTGGTTCCACTCTTACCGAACTATATCTGGTTCAGTCAGACTTGGAGACGACAAGTCTCTTGACATTGTGGGCATGGGTGATATTCAGTTGCAGTTTTCCACTGGTAGTTCATTTTTTCTTAGGGATGTATGTCATGTACCTGCGCTTACGCGCAGTCTTATGTCTGCAGGATAGCTGGATGATGCAGGATTTCATGTATGTTTTGGGGATTCTGCCTGGAAGATTACTCGTGGCAGACTTGTGCTTGCTAGAGGCGCCAAGTCTGGTAGCCTCTATCCTCTTGTTGTATCTGGGTCCTCAGTTGACCATGTTTTGGCAGTGGGTTCTATCCCACATGTATCACTTTGGCATGCTCGTTTAGGGCACATGTCTTTGAAGGGAATGAAAATGTTATCTAGTTTGCAGTATCTTCCGCCTTTGGATTATGCATGTTTTGACTCTTGTGATCATTGTCTTTATGGTAAGCAGAATAGGTCTACGCATAAGAAATCGGGTAGGCCACGCATGAGTGAGCCCTTGGCATTGGTGCATTCCGATGTTTGTGGGCCTATGCCTTGCATGTCTATGGGTGGCGCGAAGTACTTCGTTACCTTCATTGATGATTTTTCTAGGAAAGTGTGGGCTTATCCCATAAAGCAGAAGTCCGATGTCTTGGCAGTTTTTCAGAGATGGCTTGCTCTTGTTGAGAACCAGACTGGGTATAGGCTGAAATGCCTTAGGACAGATAATGGGGGAGAATATGTCTCGCATGCTTTTGAGCAGTTTTGTGATGACAGGGGTATTAAGCGTCAGTTGACCGCCCCTTACACCCCACCCCAGAATGGTTTGGTTGAGCGCATGAACAGGACTATTTAGGAGCGTGTGCGCTCTATGCTTAGCCATACAGGCCTACCCCAAAGTTTTTGGGCTGAGGCAGTTAGTACGGCAGTGCATGTCATAAACCGATCGCCTTCTAGTGGATTGGATTTCCAGGTTGCAGAGGAAGTTTGGGCTGGTAAGCCACCCTCTTATGCGCATCTCCGTGTCTTTGGATGTGAGGCATTCTGCCATGTGCCCAAGGACAAGAGGAGTAAATTGGATCCAAAGAGCATTAAATGCATATTCCTTGGCTATGGTGAGTCAGGAGAGATGGGCTATCGCCTATGGGATCCGCAGGCGCGGAAAATAGTACGCAGCCATGATGTCGTCTTCCATGAAGACAAGATGCACAGTCAGCCTGAGAAGGTGGTTGAGATCCATAGAGTGATCTTTCAGGAGGAGCCTAGAGCTCTAGCACAGCCAGTAGTACAGCTTGCAGCAGTTCCTCCACAGGGCCAGGGTGTTGGATAGGCAGTTAGACAGGCAGTAGAGCCTGCGGTGAGATGGTCTGCTAGAGACAGACGCCCACCTAACAGATTTCAGCCCTCTATGCATTATGTTTTGGTTACAGATGCAGGAGAGCCTTTCACTTATGATGAGGCTATGCACAAGGGTGACAGTCACTCCTAGGAGAGGGCTATGTAGTCTGAGATAGATTCCCTGCATAAGAATGAGACTTGGGATTTGGTTGCCATGCCTAAGGCCAAGAAGGCTTTGCCATGCAAGTGGGTGTACAAGCTGAAAAGTACCCCTGCACACCCCAAGCCGGCATACAAGGCTAGATTGGTAGCAAAGGGTTTTAAGCAGGAACATGGTGTGGACTTTGATGAGGTCTTCTCTCCTGTGGTTAAGATGACCACCCTGTGCTTAGTCTTGGCTTTGGTTGCACAGCTTGACTTAGATCTATATCAGATGGATGTCAAGACGGCTTTTCTACATGGGGACTTGCATGATGAGATCTATATGGATTAGCCTAAGGGCTTTGCAGAACTTGGCAGGGAGCACCTAGTGTGCAAGTTGAAGAAGAGCTTGTATGGCTTGAAGCAGGCACCTAGGGAATGGTATCATAAGTTTGATGCCTTTATGCAATCACAGGGCTACAGCAGGAGTGCTATGGATCCGTGTCTTTACACAAAGAAAGCCCGTGATGGCAGTTTGCTTATCTTGGTACTCTATGTTGATAATATGCTGATAGCAGGGAAAGCTCATGATGAGCTAGATGCTCTTAAATCTCAGCTGAAGAAGAGTTTTGAGATGAAGGATTTGGGACAGGCCTCACATATACTTGGGATGCACATTAAGCGCGATAGGCATCAGGGGCTTTTGTATCTCTCACAGCGGGAGTACATTCATAAAGTCCTTAAGCGCTTCCGCATGCAGGACGTAAAGTCTATTGGCTGTCCATTACCTTCTTATGTGAAGGTATCATAGGCCAATTGTCCGCAGACAGATGAGCAGAGGGCCGAGATGGCCAAGATCCCTTATGCTTCAGCTGTGGGCAGTTTGATGTATGCCATGATAGCCACTTGTCCAGATATTGCGCATGCAGTTGGTGTTGTGGCACGCTATATGGCTACACCTGGCAGCAGACATTGGGATGCCATGAAGGGTACCATGAGGTACCTGAAGGGCACAGCAGATATGTGTATTTGCTATGGCAGCCAGGATACAGGGGTCGTGGGGTACACTGACTCCGATTATGCAGGACATGCAGATAGTAGGAAGTCCACTTCTGGCTATGTATTCACCTATGCTGAAGGGGCTGTCTCTTGGATGTCCAGGGTTGAGAAGTGTACGGCTTTGTCTACCACTGAGGCCGAGTATGTTGCAGCCACTGAGGCTTGCAAGGAGGCCATATGGTTAGGCCGTCTAGTTGCTGACCTTGGGATTGATGCTACACCTACACTGCATTCGGATTCTATGAGTGCCATTCAGTTGGCTAAGAATCCGGTCTTCCATGCGAAGACGAAACACATTGAGGTGAGGTATCACTTCATACGTGGTGTCATGGAGGACAGGTCTGTTGACCTTGTCAAAATCTCCACTGACGAGAATCCTACAGATCTGCTCACGAAGAGCCTCAGTACTGAGCACTTTGCCTTCCTCAGGAGATTGATGGGCGTTGGATGAGATGTCGCCTTTCCTCATCCCTTGTACCTATGTACATTTGTACTGTCTTTTCTTTTTATTTTCTCTCTCACTAGGGCAGATTCGCCTTTAAGTGGGAGGTTGTTGGGGGTAAAGGCGCCTCCGCCATGCCGCCCCGTGTATTACTACATTGACAATGCCGCCCCGTGTATTACTACACTGACAGTACCCGCCACTGCACACTGTAGGTGGCGGGCGCCCGTCACGTCACTTTATTCTTTATTCTTTTAGTGACAGTTTGAATAAAGGAAGGCCCGGTCACACATTGTGACTGTTGGAGTTCCCATTTCTTGTCTCTCTCTTTTCTTGCTCTTGCTCTCCCGCCATAGCTCGCGTGCAAGCTTCGATCCTTCTCACCTTTCAACAGAAGCTCAACAAAAGCTATCAGGACCAAACAGATCATATCAGAACATCATCAGAACTTCACATCTCTACTAATAAACATCATGAGCTTAATAAAACCATTCCAACCTATCCAAAACACTCTCAAACCACTTCCAAACCAATCAATCATCTCATAAAATCAACCATTCAGCTCTTAAAAACAACAAAAATCAGCCAAAAAATAGGTCATTTCAACACTCAACAGGAGTTGGAAGGGAAAATTAGTGGAATTACAATTCAAAATTGCATCTACAAACATACTAGTTAGAAGAATCATTTATAATACCCTTACACTCTTGGCCACAAAGCCATGTGGAGTCATTTGGCATATTTAGAAGCCTATCTAGAGTTGTCAAATCCAATGTTGGTCTGAGGTCCCAATAAGTAGTGCATTTTTTGGAAATATTTAGGATTCCCATAAGAGCCTAAGACTCTATTCTTGAGTATATGACTCTTCATTTAGAAGCAGAGAAAGAGCTATTAAGACAAGAACATGAGCACAAGCTAGAGATCTCTTGAATTCAATGAGAGCAACATGAAGAACAGCTAAAAAAACTTGTAGAAATTTTTTGCAAATACTCCTTGGACTATACTAGTCGAGTATCCCTTAAAGTTAGGGGGCATATAGCCCCTCATACTAAGAGCACTCCTAGTATATGTAAAAGAGTAAAAGTGCCTAAATGCCTTAGCCAATATTTAGCCTACTAGGGTTAAGTATAAAAGGCTAAGTTGTAACTAGCCTAGGATCTTTTTGCCAATTTACAACATTACATGTTTGAGGTCTCAACCTCCCAACCTCCCACCATCTAAGAGGGTGAATACTCTTAGCCACCATAGCTTGGGGTGCATACCATGTTGTAGCCTCTCATCATTTGATTCTCAGTCAACATTAGTAATATCATTTCATGCCTAGCCACCTTGGCTATGGTTTCTTGGTTAAATAGTCTATTTCTTGTATATTTAGTTTAATGGCTTTATGTGGGAATTAGCTTCTCTACATTTGTATCAAAGCACATCTTTGATCCAATGGGAAGTTCATTTTCATGTGGTGAATATGGTTGCAATTTAGGCATAGAGTAACTGGAGGACAAGAATTAGTCACAAGATTTGACTTAGTTAAAACCATCACTAGTTAAGATCTTTGCAGTAAGTCGTCACTAGATTTGATGGTCTTGATGAATGTTTGAAGAAATAATTGCATATTCATGGTTATTTTGGTGGTTCATGGTGAATTTGGAGGCCATTTGAAGGATCATGGACCTGACTAAAGCCTAAACAAGGTTTAGAAGGGTTAAACCATGGTTACTTTTTGGAGCAAGCTTCTCTTTCCTCTTTCCAAGCTTCTTGTTGAAAACTGCCATGGAGTTCTCTTCTCATATCTCCTTTCCATGGCCACATCTCTTCATGAAACCTTCAAAGAATGATCTATGATATCTCAAGCATCTTATAGACTACCTTATTGCTCAAAATTCATCAAAATAATGATCACATGGGGCAAGAAGAGGCTAGGACAATTTACACCATTTTTCAGCCTTGCTCTCTATGGGAAAAATCAACAGTCTCCTTCATCATTGAAGCTTCTCCCTCATTTGAATGATTAATGGTAGCCTTGATATGAAGTACATGCACTCTATTGCTTGATCTTTCACTCTCCTTCAGCCCTGAAGCTTCCTTCACAACCCTAGCTATGGCTAAAAATGAACAGCATGAAGATTTTAGCAATTTCTTCAAGTTTTGAGTCAATCTTGGTGTCTTTTAGCTCCAAGAAGTGGAAAGCAAGTATCTACAACTGACATTGGGTAAACATTGGAGATTCCAAGCAAGATTGAAGCATTTTTTGCATCTTAGATTGGGGAAAAACAGGGCAGCCATCAATCTTCATCAGATTTTGCTTCCTTAAGGCTTCAATTCATGGGGCTTTTGGTGTTTACAACCCTGGTAAGGTTTAATTGTGTCAAGAATCACATGATGGGGGAATTTGCTTAAGTTGTTGTGCCAAACACACACTATATACACAAGAGAAAGCTCACTCAAGAACACAAGAAGAGTGATAGAGGCCAAAATATTTTCTTGCTGGTTTCTTCTTCTTCTTCCACACACACTATACAATGTACACAAATTATAGATAAAATACGACATAAAGGAAAGTGGCCTTCTAAGTCAAACAGTGCATAACTGACTACACTAATCAACTGGTGCTATGTCTTTGTTAGTTGTAGGTAGGTGTAGCAAACTAAATATAATAAGTGATAATTCAGTGGCCATGTGAGTATCATAATGACCACCAACGTGCTAAATGTAGATGTGCAGACCCATCTAGCTCGGCGGTCCATAATCAATGTCTGCATGTGTTGAGTTTGCCATCTCAACACTCCCCCTCAAGCTCAACTCTATCTCTGCAACTCCAAGTAAGCTTCGGAACTTTCGAAGCTTCTTTGCACCCAATGCCTTTGTGAAAATGTCAGCTATCTAATTATGTGTGCTAACATATACCAAGTCAATCTCTCCTGCAAGTACCTTCTCTCTCACAAAGTGGTAGTGCACCTCAATGTGTTTTGTCCTAGTATGGAACACTGGATTCCTAGCTAGTTGTATGCTGCTCATGTTGTCACAATGAATGACAATTGGACCATCTCCCTGAACGTCCAAATCACCTAATAACTTTTGCAACCATACCACCTCACATGCTGCCATAGCAGCACCTCTATACTCAGCCTCTGTACTCGATAAAGCAACTGTAGGTTGCTTTTTGCTGCTCCATGTAACTGCTACACTACCAAGGGAAAACATGAATCCACTTGTAGATCTTCTGTCTGACATGCTACTAGCCCAATCTGCATCTGTGTATCCAAAGACCTGTACGTCCTTACCTGCCTCATAAAAAAGTCAATAATGTAAAGTGGACTTCACATACCTCAATATACATCTAACTGCATCCAAATGAGGCTTTCTAGGCATCTGCATAAATTGACTAACAAGGCCAATAGCATAGCTCAAGTCTGGCCTTGTGATAGTCATGTAAATCAAACTCCCTACTATCCTCATGAACATAGTAGGGTCTTCTATCTCATCCCCAACGTCAGCACTCAAGTTCACATTTTGCTCCAATGGTACTGAAAGAGGCTTACATGATGTCATACCATACTTGGATAACATATCCAAGCCATACTGCCTTTGGAACAGCCATATACCATCATCACATCTGATCACCTCAATACCAAGAAAGTATCTCAGCTCACCCAAATCTTTCATTTCAAACTTCTTCTTCAAGAAGTCCTTAACTTTAGCAATCCCATTGTCACTGTCACCTGTAATAATCAAGTCATCCACATAGATGACTATGATGACCAAACCTGCATCTCCCTTTTTCACATAAAGTGAGTGATCAGCATCAAAAATAAAAAATCCAATATTGACAAGATACTCTCCAATCTTGTCAGACCATGCTACCATGCTCTAGGTGCTTGCTTCGGCCCATAGAGCACCTACTTTAACCTGCACACATATATGGGATGCTCTAAATGCTCATAACCTGTTGGCTGCTCCATATACACTTCTTCTTGCAATTCACCATGCAAGAAGGCATTCTTAACATCCATTTGCTACAAACTCCAACCTTTGGCTGCTGGCAAGGCAATCACACACGTAACAATTGCCATCCTAGTAACTAGACTGAATGTCTCTTCATAATCTATGCCATATGTTTGAGCATAGCCTTTTGCAACCAACCTAGCCTTATACCTGCTAACTGAACTGTGTACATTATGCTTGACTTTGTAAATCCACTTACAGCCAATAGCTTTCTTACCCTTAGGTAAGGATACCAAATCCCAAGTCTTATTGGCTTCTAATACAACCATCTCCTCATCCATTGCTGCATCCCAATGAGCATGACCAACAGCATCCTCACAACAAGTGGGCTCAACATCCTCAACTAGTTTCACCATATAAGCATAATGTGAGTTGCATAACCTTCAAAACCAAATCTTTTAACATGGTATCTGACCCTGCTAGATCTGCATACCACCGGATCACTCAATGGAGCCTTTACATTACTATGAGCTCTCTGTACACCTGGTACCCTAACTGAAGGAATGCCAAGCTCATCATCCAAACTCTCCAAACCACTAGAATCTCCATTAAATCCCAAATTACTGGTAGATGCATCATTACCATCCAGCACTTTCTTCTTTCCTTTGTCCTTCCCTGCAGCACTTATAGATCCACCTGAACATGTGGGACTACCCCTTAGTCTCCGAGACCAAGGGCTCACTATAGGTGTAGTACCAGATGATGTTTCTGGTCCACTAAGACTCCGTGATTCTTGTTTATCTTTTTGCACATAGCTATCTTTGATCATTGTTATCATCCAAAACATCACCAGCAGGTGTATACCAACTTCCCGTCTCATCAAAGATAGCATCCTTGCTCACTCTGAACTTACCTATGACAGGGTTATAACAACGATACCCTTTCTGCTCTAAAGAATATCCAATAAAAACACATTGTTCTGCCTTTGGATCAAGCTTCTTCCATAGCTCATCTGGCACATGAACGTATGCAATACAGCCAAATACCTTCAAGTGCGATACATCCGGCTTCTTGCCAGTAAAGCAACTTCAGGAGTCATTCCATGAGCTATAGCTGTGGGAGTTCTGTTCATAATGTAGATCGCAGTATGGACAGCCTCAGACCAAAAATGTTTGGGCATATTCTTTTCAGTCATTAATGCCCGTGCAAATTCTGCAATATGCTTGTTTTTTCTTTCTGCAACACCATTTTGCTGTGGGGTATACCTGCAAGTAAATTGCCTCTTTATCCCATGAGTCCTCAAGAAGCCACTGAACTCATTAGAGAGGTACTCTCCCCCTCCATCTGATCTCAAAAACTTCACTTTTAAGCATATTTCTATTTCAACATCTGCCTTAAAAGCTTTGAAGTGCTCAAACACATCACTCTTTTCCTTCATGAAGTATACCCATATCTTCCTTGAAAAGTCATCAATAAATGTGACAAAGTATTTACTGCCACCAAGAGATACATTCTATGTAGGCCCCCAAACATCTATATGTACTACATCAAGTATATTTCTACTCACTTATCTATCATATGAGAAGGGTTGTCTTGTCTGCTTACTAAACTGGCATGCTTCATAGGCTTTATACAATTCTACAACTCTAAAAGAAGGCAACCCTATAACCAATCCTTTTGACTGTATTGATTTTAGTCTTTGCACATTTGTATGTCCAATACGTTTATGCCATATTTCAATATCTACAACTACTCCTTTTTCTTTAGCATACATAGCAACATCCATTGCAAGAATTTTGGCATCTTAAGTGAACATTTGGCCAACTCTACTTCCTTTTGCGACCAATCTGCACTTATCATTAAAGTCTTCTACAAAACAACCTTTTGCATTGAATCGGACCTGCAACCCTTGCTCTACCATTTGGCCAACAGACACTAAATTCTTTGTAATTGATGACACATGTAATACATCTATTAGACTCTTTGTCTGTCCATCATACAAGGACAAGGGAACCTTTCCAATGTGTGAATTTGGGCGGCATGAATCATCACACGTCTGCACATAACCTGGGTTTTGTAAGTCTTGCATCTCTCCAAACCATTCAACATGACTGGTCATATGATTAGATGTGCTTGAATTGACATACCATACATCATCATGTGTCCCCTTTCTTGTAACTTCATTCATCATATGTGCTGCATAACAAACAAATGCTCATTTTTGTATTCATTCTGTCGTGAAGATGATGCATAATTTCCTTGCTGCAATTTACCACTGCGAATATCATCCTTCTTAGTATAACAATTGGCTGTAATATGTCATGTTTTGCCACAATAATGGCAAACAATAGTAGAATTTTTAGAGCCTCTATTCTGCCATCCATCTCTTTCTCTAGAGCTCCCCCTGCCTCTAAAGTTTCCTCTGCCTCCAGAAACCTACATTTCACCAAACTGTTGGTTGAACTTGTTTTGCTAGTTATCACCAGCACGTCCCATACCACGGCCTCTCAAAGAGGATCTACCACGTCCCCTTCCTGAACTCGAGTAAAATGCTTGGACCTGTTCACCATTTCTTTCAGACGAATCACCCTGCATATTGATCTCTTCAATAATCATGAGAGAGATCAGCTCATCAAAATCTGGAAATGGCTTCCATACATATACTGAAGTAACAAATGATTTCCATGCCTTCTCATTGTTAAGGCCACTCAAAGTGGATGAAACCAAATCATCATCATCCGGCATTGCATCAATCGTTGCTAAAGCATCTGCAATGCTCCTCACCTTCAATGCATACTCATTGACAGACATTTTTCCTTTCTTCAAGGCATTCAACTCTTGCTTGAGTTGAATCTTTCGTGCCTTTGTATTTACTAAAAACGTGCTCTCAAAAATTGTCCAAGCTGCATGTGAAGTTTCTGCATTCCTGATATGTCCCAGCATAGTATTATCAATGACTACAGATAGCCAGTACATCACCTTTTTGTCTTTCGGATTCCACTCTTTCCATGCTTTTAACTCATCTGTAGTCGGAGGGATACCCAGCTCTAGCTCCTTTTCTTCACCTGAAACAAACTCATAAAGGCCCTTTCCAATGAGGAAGTTCGTCACACAAAACTTCCATGAAGGGTAGTTACTCTTGTCGAGCTTCTCAATAATGGGATTTCCATTGTTCTCTGCTATTATCACAAACAAGGATATAACACAACAAGCTAGTCTTTTGCAACCTTTCACAACACATGCACAGAAATACACCAAGCAACCTTTTTCACTGATTGCTCAATTGTACATGTAATATGCAACCTGTTTGCAGATAAACCTTATGTTTTCTTCCTGCAAACACCTCAAAATTTACAAATTTGCAATCTGTAACCTATGCACCCAATTTTGGTCAATATAGCCGAAATCACAGTGTATCTTGAAACTACTATTTGCAACCTTGTGGCTCTAAAACGGGGCCTGAAACGGCCTCAGACATCCAAAATAACTGCGGATAAGCCAGGGCTTACTTGCAGAATATACAATGATCTGCTCTCACACTAAATATCATAGCAATCTGAGATTTTTGCTCGACCCTGCTTCTGGTGCCTCCACAGGCACTATCCAAGAGGAGAGAGAGAGGAAGAATGGGAGAGCTTCTTACCCGTTGCTTGCTTGCTCGAACCTTGGTTCTTCTCCTTCACTTCAGCCTTCAAAATTGCCCTCAAGAGGAAGCTCACTCAAGAATATAAGAAGAGAGATAGAGGCCCAAACGTTTTTTTGATGGTTTCTTCTTCTTCTTCCACACACTATACAATGTACACAAAGTATAGATAAGATACAACATAAAGGAAAGTGGCCTTGTAAGTCAAATAGTGCATAACCGACTACACTAATCGACTGGCACTATGTCTTTGCCAGTTGTATGTAGGTGTAATAACCAACGTGCTAAGTGTAGACGTGCGGACCCGTCTAGCTAGGTGGTCCATCATCAATGTCCGCACGTGTTGAGCTTGCCATCTCAACAAATTGAAGGTATTCCATAAAGATTGGGCTTACATTGAAGAATTTCTTCAAGATTGAAGGCATTTTTAGTCTCTTCAACATGCAGATGTCTGATAATTCTTGGAATCCTTAATTCTAACAAGAATCTACACTCTTCAAAGCTCAAAGGATCTTCTCTAACAAGCCATTGTAGACTTCTATCAAGTCATTGGATTCTCTTGAAGCATTGGAGCAATCTTATTGATCGGGAGCTGAAATATGGGAGCAATCATATTGGACAAAGCTTTCTTGAAGTTGGTTTTATAATCTTCAATCTTGGTCCATTGATGGTGGTTTATGCTGAATATTGATTGGTTGGATTCATCTAATACTCTTCATCACCATTAAAAATGTAATTCTATTTCTTTTAGCTTAATCTCTCTTTTCATCCAATTGTTGAACCAATCCTATTGTTCATAAGAGATTTTGAGTGTAATATAACCTCTTAATTCCCATTGAAGGGCATGTAAAATTCAACATAGGGATGATTATGATTGCTTAATGAATTTCTTTCCTACCCATTTGAATGTTGATGTTGAATTGATTGCATAAATGCTACTCACTATCTACTTAACTTGGATTTTTGTTGGATGATTGAACATTGATGTTATAGGACCAAAATAATGATGAAAATGGTAAGTGGGAACATTGTAAAAGCAGTGAATCACTGCAAAAGGGTAATGCCTATCCATAGCCCTTTCAATTCACTCATTTCCCAATGCCCACTTGCATTTCATTAAAGAACTTAAAGGCTTTTTTGGTCAATGCATAGAATCCTTATTTGATTAGCCATTAGAATTTACTTACCATGTTGACTCCTGCAAGAAAAAGTGGATGCCAGGCAAGTTGGAAAGCGAAAAGAGAGGTGACCCTCCCTTCCCGATTATAACCCTAAAGGGGTGCACAACCCGGCATGAGGAGGAACTTTGCACGCCCCTCTTGTCTCAAAGTCCATGCAATTTTCAAATTTAGGTCCATGTACATTCTCCATTGTCAAATTTTGGCAGTAGTACAACAGTGATCAGGGTACAACAGGTGTTTGAAGGTTCCATTGGAACAAGATTGGAAGAGGTGTAGGGCATCTCCTATTTTCAGGATACCTATAGGTGGTGGACAGAGTTTTTACAAGTTTTACAACAGGTACATACCAATCTATAGGTTACCCGTGAGCCCTACAGATGCCATAACCCTCTTCTAGTTGCTACAATGGTTTACAAGGGATTTCTCCACTCAAGGTATTCCCACAGGGTCAAAAAAGGTACTTACAACAAGCGGTGGATAGGTTGCATGAAACTTCTGATCAAACTTAAAGATTCAATTACAGAAAATTTTGTCCGATTCTAAATTGAGAACTTGATATCTCTATTTGAAGAGGGAATCCTAAGCTTAAATTTGAATCAAAAATTTTGGCAATTTGATATCAAGAGCTCAAGTTATTGTTGATTTTTTGACACTAGGTATAGTGAGACAACACCTAGACAACATACAAGGGGACACTATTTGACATTGTTCCACCCAAAATATCCAACCCAAGTCCATATCTTTTGAAATCTATATATCCCCATATAATAAGCTTCCCATAGAGCTATTAAGAATTGGTATTGGTGCTATATTTTGAGAGAAATTGGGGATTAATTGATAAATTATCTACTATTACAACACTATCTCCTAATGGCGAGGAATAAGAAGAAAGACCCCATTATTGAAGCATTGAATGATGGTGTCATGGACTTTCAAGAGGATCACAACTATAAAAATGAAGCCCATAAAGTTGAACAAATAGATGAATATTTAAGCATTGGGATTGCTTACAGTACACACCAAGGAGGGGATGACATACATGAAGTGCATGCATTGAATGGTTACTTTTTACTGTTAAAAGAGTTGGGACATGCCAATGAAGGCCTTTCTAAGGATTTGAAGACTTTGAATGAAGGCTTAACACATATGAATCAAGGTTTGTTGCAAGGGATGGTACAAGTAAACAAGGGAATCTCCAATCTACAACAAAGCAACAAATCTTTATTCCAAGAACTCATCTCATCCATAAAGGAAATTGAGAGCAAGCCACAAAGGGAACCTCAAACTATTGAAGATCCATGTGCAATTCCCTTTTTTGGAAATCCTTCCCATCCAAAAAAAAGAGATTTCTCAACCAGTCATGGACACCTTTGAAAGGGAAAAATCATCTAGAGTGAGGGGCAACCATCACCCTTCACAAATCCATGGCATTTATACCCCAAGGCCTTAGTTTAGCATCCCAAAAGATAGTCATAGACATAAAGGGGAACAAGACAACAATCAATGGGATAATGATTATCATGGATGTGACCCCTTCTACAAGACTTTTTATCATATGCCCTAAAATGTACAAAAAAGAAATGCAGTCAATAATCAAGTTCATGAAGGTGGAAGGTATGATGAGAGAAGATCAGCCCATGACATCCCAAACCAAGAGCATATTCTAAATGGTCAACCCTCACCTCATGGTTTTGGGGCACCTACTTTTAGTCAAAACTCATGGAACAAAGATTCATGGAGGTAACATTTTTATGGACAGTCATCTTACAATGAAAAGGAATATAAGAAAAATATCAATATCACTAATTTCAAAGGGGATAATGCTTCACCTTCGGAATGGGAGGAGTGGATTAATTAGCTTGAATTGTATTTCACCCTTTATCTTAGAAGTGAAAAAGCTGAGATTTATTTCGTGGCTCTTCATCTTGAAGGTTACGCCCATACTTGGTGGTGTTACATGCACAAGATCGGGTAAAAATTTCTCACTTAGGAGGAGTTCAAGCAAGCAATGATTGATGTTTTTATTTCTCATTTCGAAAAAGAAATGCTCCAAACAAGATGGTATGCATGTGCTCAAAGAGGAATGTCTGTTAGAGACTATTCCAATACCTACTTGAATCTCTCCATGTATGTTGAAGGCATTTTAGATTTTGCTAGTTGAATAAATACATTTTTGGTTTTGACCCTGCCCTATCATCGGAGATAGGAGCGCAACAACCAAAAACATTACATAAGGCCATATAATTGGCTAAAAGATACTCCTTGAAGTACAAGAGAGATGCAAAAAAATTCCAGCAAATGAGTATGGGAAATAATAATTCCAATCAACCTACAAAATATGGTCAAGTTTTCAACCAATCAAGAGACTCTTTTAAGTAAGAAAATAGGGGTTATAATAGTCAAAACAATTATAATAGCAAATTACCAACTTTTTCCACTATTTATGCCTCTAAATAGAGTGAAAATTATTTACAAAAATAGGAAAAAATTTCATAAATGTGGCTAAGACAAGAGACACTTTTTCAAGAGTTGAAAGTGCTCCTAAATTGTCCCAAAACAATTCTAACATCAACTTCCTTCCTCACAATAAGCTTAGAGAAATGCATGCAAAAGGATTATGCTTCAAATGTGGGGAGAAGTAGTCATAAGATCATAAGGTGAAGTGTAAAGCTAAGAACTCGAAAATCAATATAATGATCATTCAAGACGTGGAAGTTGGAGAAGAACATTAGGAAAAAAATGAACTCACAAATGGGCCCTTAAAAATAATATAGTTTAAGATGTGGGCCTTTTGGATTGTCCAATAGGAAGGCTAGATGTTGACATCCATGAAGGGTGAATCTTCTCTCTCCAAATCTTGGGTTTTCTATTTAAAAAAGGGGTATCGGGGGATTAAAAAAAGGGAGAATGAATAGTACACAAAATTTGAGTTTCTCTCACCTCGTATTTTCCCCCTTTTTTGGAGAATTTTCAATTTCGATTTTTTTCCCTCTCACAAAATCAGTTTGACCCAAAAGTTGAGCAACAGACCATTTTCCCTCTCTTCTCTATACTCATGAATTTTTGTCTCCATTGAAGCTCCCTGCTGAGAGTAATTAGGGTTTTGAGTGTTCTACTTACCTCTGCACTTTCTTCTCCATCTAGCTCTAGATTTTGGGCAAAACATAGGTGCCCATCTCTCTTTGCATTTTCTCTTGTTTGCTATTTTTTCAATAGGGTTTGATGTTGTTTCTTACTGTTGTTGTTTTATTGCAGAGGTTGTTTGGGGCAGGAGACAGAGGAGAGATGAATCTCTCTCTCCTTTCTTTCCCCCCTCTCTCTATGTGTTGTTTCTCTTTTATGTTGTGTTTTCAATAGAAATTTTTCTAATTGTTGTTTTCTTGCAGAGTTTATTTGGAGCAAGAGGCAAAGATGTTGATCTCTCTCTCTGTTTGGTTTTTTTTTTGCTGATATCTTTTCAATACAACACAATGTTAGTTCTAACCCTTGTTGTTGTTTTGTTGCAGAGATCATTTTGGGTGACATTTCATAAGTGCTTATCTCTCTCTCCCTCTCTCTTTCTCTGTCTATGTTTCCTCTTTTCTACTGTTTTTTCAGTATACTTTCATGTAAATATTAACTCTTGCAAAATTGTCTTTTACAGAGATCAATTTGGGCAAGATTGGATAGGTGCTCATTTCTTTCTCTCTCCCGCATACTCACACAAGTTGTCTCTTTCTTTCTCTCTGCATTATCCCTTTCTACTATCTTTACAATAGGGTTTGATGCTAGTTCTAACTTAAGGATCAATTGTTGTTGCAGCACTTAACACAAGGTAGAGCAGAGATTTTGTAGCTCAATTTACAGGTAAATCTACCATATTTTGTGAAATTTATTCATTTAATTAGTGACTTTTATATTTGATGGGATTGATATTTTCTTATGTCCATCATTTGCAATGGGTTTTGATTAGCAATGATTCAATATTATCTTCAGCAAATCAGCTTATAGGTAAATTGGCCTTGTTTTGTATCGCTTCTATTCATGCAGTTATCCATATATTTTTTGCTAAAAGGGATTCATGCAAGTATTTTTGTTAAAAGGGATTCGTGTAGGTGTTTTTTTGTACATGCAGGTATTGTACAAGGTTTAGGTGAAGCACATAATTCTCCATCAACTATTTTGATGTGGTGAGTGATTCCTTTGTGTTGGATGATATGGATCTGCTGGAAGTCGATGGTTCAAAAATCCTCTGCTTTATTGGTCCTATGTGTCCATTTGGATCTCCATGCCAATTGACAATGATCCATGAAACTCTTGTATCATATCATCCATATAACACACAATGTGTTGAGTCTTAGAATATCTCAGGTGTCAATCCAATGTGCCTTTAAGATTTGCATGCCATGTGGCTGTTATCCTTGTAGCAACTACTCTATAATACCCACATTTCATACAATGTATTGAGTCAAATCAGAGTCCTCTTCATTATAATAAAATTTATTTTGGCAAAATGCTCTGATTATTCTTGTGCTATTCTTTTCATTATATTTCATGTAAATGCTATGATTAAAGTGATGTCTTGAAATTAAATCTATACTTTGTGTTGATGTATATATCAACATGTGTTTGGATATCGATGTTTATGTCTGTTTACAAAAGTGTAAACATCTCTTAATGAATTTTATGGCATATCGGTGATTATTGGATAGACTTAAAATGCTTATTATTTAGGGGTAATACATACTTCTTTACATCTAATGCGTAGATTATAATGCCTGAGAGAAGAACAAGCATTCTCTCGATAGAAGTACGTAATAGAAAAGATGAAGAAGGTGTCAAGATTGTGGGAGAGAAGGAAGGAGGATCACTTGTAGCTTTCTCACTTGCATAATGGGGGAATACACACACAGGTGGAGGCTGAAAAACATTTTTTCTCTTCTTAGTTGTGTAAGCCAAAAAGAACACTTATCCAAAGAAATAGAAGAACCTTATATATGGGTCTCAAAACAAACTCAACTAACTAAGGTCGTATACTAATTGAGCCACGAACTAGAGTAGATAAGGATAGATGTCATCTAGCTATTATCCATGGGGGGTGTACCAACCGCATCTGCAGCTAATAAGTCGGTGACATAAATGCACAACGGTCACCTTGGCATATCACGAGTGGAGCTCGATACCTCAACACTCCCTCTCGAGCTCAATCCCAATTCCTACACACCAAGCAGGTCTCTGAACTTGCGCAGCTTCTCTGCGCCCAATGCCTTCCTAAATATGTCAGCTATCTGATCCTCTGTGCTGACATCAACTAGATCAATAAGACCTAGTAAAACCCTCTCTCGCACATAGTGATAATGCACCTCAATGTACTTTGTTCTAGCATGATAGACTAGGTTATTTGCCAAGTGTATACTACTCATGTTGTCACAATAAATGACAACTGGCCCATCTATAGGCTGATGCGTATCATAAAGTAGCTTATGCAACCAAGCTACCTCACATGCAGCCATTGTTGCATCCCTGTACTCAGCCTCTATGCTCAACAAGGCAACTGTAGGCTGTTTCTTGCTGCTCCAAGTGACTGCAGCACTCCCAAAAGAGAACACATATCCACTAGTAGACCGTCTATCAGAAATACTACCAACCCAATCAGCATCAGTGTATCCATGCAACTGTATCTGAACCCCAGTCTCATAAAATAATCCATACTGCAATGTGGACTTCACATACCTGAGTATGCGTCTAGCTGTATCCAAATGCAGTTTCCTTGGAGCCTGCATAAACTGACTTACCAATCCAACAACATAGCTCAAATCTGGCCTGGTAATAGTCATATAAATCAAACTTCCTACTATGTGTTTGTACATAATAGGGTCTTCCAGAAGCTCACCTGCATCTGCGCGATCAACTTCACATTCTGCTCCAAAGGAACTGAAATAGGCTTACAGCCTATCATCCCATATTTGGACAGCATGTCCAATCCATACTGCCTCTGCAAGAGCCGTATCCCACTTGGTGATCCAATCACCTCAATGCCCAAGAAATAATCCAACTCTCCCAAATCCTTCACCTCAAACTTCTGCTTCAATAGCATTTTCACATGAAGGATATCTTCATCACTATCACCTATCATAATCAAATCATCAACATAAATGACAAGTAGCATAATACCTTTCTCTGTTTTTCTCACATAAAGTGAGAAATCTGCCTTGGAAATCTGAAAGCTAATAGTGACAAGATACTATCCTATCTTGTCAGACCATGCTCTAGGTGCTTGCTTCAAGCCATACAAGGCTTTCTTCAACCTGCAAACAAACTCAGGATGAATAGCATGCACATAACTTGGAGGCTGCTCCATATAGACCTCTTCTTGCAAATCACCATGCAAGAATGCATTCTTTACATCCATCTGATGTAAAGACCATCCCTTTGATGTAGCCATAGCAATGACTGCTCTTACGGTTGCCATCCTTGCAACCAGACTGAATGTTTATTCATAATCAATGCCATATGTTTGTGCATACCCCTTGACTACTAATCTTACCTTGTATCTGTTCACAGAACCATCTGCATTGTGCTTCACCTTATGAACCCACTCACAACCAATGGCATTCTTATCTTTAGGCAAAGGTACCAATTCCCATGTAGCATTTGCTTCTAAGGCATCCATTTCTTCATCCATGGCTTTCTCCCATTTTTCTTTTCCCATGGCTTGCTCAAAAGAAGTGGGTTCTGGTTCTTGTATCACTTTGACCATATAGGCATAGTGAATGGCTGTAAATCCATCATATTTTAGCCTATCCATAGGATACCTAGCTCTCATAGACCTCCGAAAAGTAGGTTCACTCCCAGGTGCTTGAGAGAGGAGTTTTGATGCCAAGAAGTGCTTAAAAATAGCTAAAAATTATGAATATCAAGGGAAAAATATTCAATGTCGAAGGCAGCGGCTCGACCTAGGACGATTTCAAGCGTCATAGTGCTTTAAAGGCACCCGAGCGACACTTGTTGATTTTTTATACTTTTTCAGACTGTCTTGCGGGTTATCAGGAGTTTTCAGCCAATACGGAATGTCAAGCCGGACGCCCATGATTTTTCAGAGCTCAATTCGAAGTCCGGACGGGGAAATGGCCACAAGTTGGGCAAGATGCGAAGGGGTGGACAAAATTTGGCCAAAATGGGTAAGTGACCCTTGGGAACCCAAAAATGAAATGTAACATGAAATTTTTGGCAAAAAACATGGGGGAAAGAGGGAGAAGCATGGCGGCAGCACGCTAGCACATTTTTCGCCCTCTCCTTAATGATCATGAATGTCAGGCTGAATACAACCTATGCAATGGATGATACCCCTGAACTTTTCTCCCTTTGATGGTCCTATTGCCTGCCTTTGCCCCCGTCAAATGGTGGCCTAAATGGAAATCTCTGATTCTAGTCTTTCTCTCTTCTTTCTCTCTCTCCCTTAAGGGGTTGTTCTTGTGTGGAAGAATACAATGGAGAATGATGGAGGAAAGCTTGTCCGGATAAGACCGGATTGCTTCCGGGTGGATGAAGACATGAAGAGTGTTGTTCTTGAATATGCTGGACATTGAATGAGGGCTGACACGCAGTCCCATAGCAAAACCGAGATCCCGAGACACAAAGCCTAAGTGGTAATTTAATTTTTATGAAGAAAAAATGAGTTTTTATGCTATTTGGTTGATGAAATATTGTTCCCATGGGCTGATTATGCATTATGTTGTTGTTTACTATGAGTTTAATCAGTTTATGCTCGGAAAATCAGAAAATCATAAGTGTTATGACTGAAATTAATGGTATACAACCCGTAAAACACGCGTTTAAGAGGCAAAATGGGGTTTTTTTTTCAAAATAAAGGGGAAACATGAGATATAACATCAATAAAACCTGAAATTTTTATGTCAAAGAACCTAAGGGCCATAGCCCACAATCAATCTCAATTTCTAATCATTTTTTATTGAAGAAAATAGAGGAAAAATACCAAAAAATTGATGGAAATTTGGTTTTAAATGGGAGAAAATTAAGAAACGATAAAAGGAAAATTCTAAAAAATTACATGTGTTTGTGCAATGTATAATGAAGGTAGAGCACGAGGTTAGTCTCGGTTTACCCTCATTTCTATGTTTTTGTCTGTATTTATTGCTTTCTCTACAAAGAAATGCACATAAAATGACTCTTACACCTACCAACAATTGCAAAACATTAAACGGTAGGGTGAGAGGGGAGTTTGAGCGTCAAAGTACAATCTTAAATCTGATTTATGTGTTGCATCATGGCTATAGGACGTTGTTTTAAAATAAAGGAAAAAGCAGCATGAGCGTAAGGCTCGGTGTTTCTCCTCGTTTCAATACATAAACGTTAGCATGGAAATCATGAAAAGATTTGTTTTGCACGATGCACAATGCTGATTTTCTGTTGTTTGTGCACTAAACCATTCACATTATGCACTATGCATGGTTCATGGTATCGAAGGAAAATCTCCTGGACTGCATAGCAATTGTTTTCTTAGGACTTTGACCCACTATTGAGAGTGTGAGGTTATCCCTTGCCGTAGGGTAGAGGGTCGGTTTCCTAAGGGACTGTGAAGTGAGGAAGCATGGTATATCTCCTGGAAATACGAGAAATATAAAAGAGAGGAGTTTGTGTTCGTATGTGTTATATGTTTAGCAGCGCATCCAAGGGCCAATCCTTGAGATGTAGGAGAGCTGCAGTGGGGCTCCGACTAATAATATTAAACCTTATTATTTCTAAGTATGCTAATACAAAAGAAATGCATTGCAGGTCCATGATGGGGATAATTTGAGACCTGCAAAAGAGCTGAAAGTCGGTTGATGGGGCGGTTAATCCCTTATTTGGAGCACCCATATCTGGAGCAGAGATACCATCAAGGGAAACTCATTTGGTGGAGCAAAGGATACAAAGTGATTGAGCAAGAAGACGGAACCTTTGTGTGGGAGATTACAGTCTTCTGCCATCACTGCCTATGACTGTTGACAAGTATCCCTATTGAGTTCAATGAAGAAGGTGGGATGGAGCCATCAGTTCATCCTCTCAACATGCTAAACTTTGATTAACATAATTACGAATAGAGGAGTTCGTGATGGCAGACTATGTAAACCCATTGTGGACGTATATATTATATTTTGACGGAGCATCCACGGGCCCTAATAAAAAAGGGAGTGTTGGAGTAGTAATCCGCGATCCCCGACGTAGAGTGACGATGAAGTTAGCTGCTTATCTCGGGGTAGGATTCACTAACAATATTGCAGAGTATAAAGCCTTGATTATGGGATTGCATATTGCCAAACAAGGTGGTATTCGTTGGTTGTTAGTAAAAGGGGATTCCCAGTTGATCCTGAATCAGCTAGATGGGACACACACAGTGCAGAATCCCATTATTTATATGTATCATCGAACTGCCATGACCTTATTTGAGGAGTTTGAGAGAGTGTCTTTTCAGTTGATTCCATGTTACTGGAATCAGTTTGCGGATTGATTGGCAAATCTTGCTTATGAGGAAGACCTTTTTTTTAATTGTGGTCCTAGTTTGGATATTGTGATCAATGATGAAACAAGACCCGGTCGCTTGTGGGGAATGTTATCAGAGCATGCAATATATGGCAGACGATGGTTGATATGGGTGATGCAAAGAGTAGCCGAGACCAATTTACCGTTATTATCCGAGACCCATAGGTTAATTAGACAACATGTTATGCATACGCATCTTGCTATATATGCAGGAGGAATGGGTCATAACCTTATGCATTTAGTTTAGGGCTACGAGCCCTGTGGTTTTCCTCCTTGGAAAGGAGCCTATTATTGTATATCTGGCTTCTTTCAGGGAGGGATGTGTAGGTGCTATTCTGTTTGATCTCATTAGGCCAAGAGGGCCAGTGTTGCGAGGTTTTGAATGTTTTATTTCATTAGGCCAAGAGGGCCAATTAAGTTTTGTGGTGAAGTGCTTTATTTCATTAGGCCAAGAGGGCCAGTTGTCTGTTTAGTGCAGGTGCGGTTAATGGTTTCTTGTTTGAGTTTTGTGCTAGACAGGTTCGGAAGAAGAGCTTGAAAGGAGCCTTTGTTGCGTGGAAGCTTCTCGTGGCCCTATTTAGGTAATATCTCTCCTTTATGAGTACTCTGGTTGTTGTGCTATATATGTCTATGTGCTTGTAAGGGGATTTTTCTTTTCTTGTTGGGGACCGGCGTCCAAGGCATGAAGTCCCAGGTTTAGGTTCAGTGTGTTTGAAGGAGGTCTGAGTAGTCGTTGCCTCCTATAAAGACATTGTCAAGCATCAAAAGACCTGTTTCAGAAGGTAGTCCTAATGACCTTGTTCTGCTAGCCTGCTAGGCAGCCATTCTAGGAGTTCTTGTTAGTTTTGAGGCAGTTAGAGAAGCCTGCCGAAGGGAAAAAATAATGATGATAAAGGAAAAGAAACCCTGAATATCTTAAAAATAATAAATGTATACAAAGGTGTGTAAAAAGGGGTTCTAACCCCCTATAGAACTAGAAAAGAAAAGAAAGAAAAATTTATGAGCAGTTGATCATTGCCTTGCGAAGGCCTGGTAGATTCTTGGGTACCAAGTCAAACCCGGGGCCGATGCCTTGTCTTCCTAGGGGTGGCATCTTGCTAGAAAAGAAGAAAGTAAGGAAGGTTGGAGCGAAAATAAAAGTGAGCGTCAGAAGAGGATTAAGTGTCGCCTTGCGAGGGCTTGGTAGGTTCTTAGGTACCGAGACAGGACCTGAGGCCAATGCCCTGTTCTCCTTGGGTCACTACACTCATCTCCCTCCTTTTTACATGCCCGAGTATGTCAATACAATAAAAACCCTAAAAGAAGAAATGTGATAAAAGAAAGTACTTCTTGATCAGGCTATAGGAGTCCTCGTCTAGTAGGAGCTCCTGATTGTGTTGTCCTTAGTTAGGTAGGTAGTTCAGACCACCAGTTAGGGCAACCTCTTTGACAGTTCTTTTTAGTTTGGCTGTGTTGGAGCGGTTGGTTAGTGACTTTCTATCAGATTATGCTAGGCCTACTCCTTGTGGATGTCATGCCTTGGTTTTGTTAGGGGGTAGGGTGAGCACTGTGATGTGTTTAATACGTATCTACTTTGTATCAACTTGATGCTTCCTTTGGTTGTTTTGTGCAGATCTACTGTGGGATTCGATGGGCTGAGTCGCCCTATCCCGTGGTCGCCAATGAGAGTGGAGTTTTGATGCCGAGAAGTGCTTAAAAATAGCTAAAAATTACAAATATCAAGGGAAAAATATTCAATGTCGAAGGCGACGGCTCGACCTAGGACGATTTTAAGCGTCAAAGTGCTTTAAAGGCACCTGAGCGACACTTGTTGATTTTTGATACTTTTTCAGACTGCCGTGCGGGTTGTCAGGAGTTTTCGGCCAATAGAGATGTCAAGCTGGACACCCAGGATTTTTCAGAGCTTAATTCGGAGTCCGGACAGGGAAATGGCCACAAGTTGGGCAAGATGCAAAGGGATAGACAAAATTTGGCCAAAATGGGTAAGTGACCCTTGGGAGCCCAAAAATGAAATGTAACATGAAATTTTTGGCAAAAAACGTGGGGAAAAGAGGGAGAAGCATGGCGGCAGCACGCTAGCGCATTTTTCGCCCTCTCCTTGATGATCATGAATGTCAGGCTGAATACAACCTATGCAATGGATGATACCCCTGAACTTCTCTCCCTTTGATGGTCCTATCGCCTACCTTCGCCCGTCAAATGGTGGCCTAAATGGAAATATCTTATTCTAGTCTTTCTCTCTCCTCCCTCTCTCTCCCTTAAGGGGTTGTTCTTGTGTGGAAGAAGACAATGGAGAATGATGGAGGAAAGCTTGTCCGGATGAGACCGGATTGCTTCCGGGTGGATGAAGACATGAAGAGTGCTGTTCTTGAATATGCTGGACATTGAATGAGGGCTGACACGTAGTCCCATAGTAAAACGTGGATGAAGGCACGAAGAGTGATGTTCTTGAATATGCTGGACATTGAATGAGGGCTAACACGTAGTCCCATAGCAAAACCGAGATCCCGAGACACAAAGCCTAAGCAGTAATTTAATTCTTATGAAGGAAAAATGAGTTTTTATGCTATTTGGTTGATGAAATATTGTTTCCATGGGCTGATTATGCATTATGTTGTTGTTTGCTATGAGTTTGATCAGTTTATGCTCAGAAAATTAGAAAAGCATAAGTGTTATGATTGAAATTAATGGTATAAAACCCGTAAAACACTCGTTTAAGAGGCAAAATTGGATTTTTTTGCAAAATAAAGGGGAAACATGAGATATAACATCAATAAAACCTGAAATTTTGCTATCAAAGAACCTAAGGGCCACAATCCACAATCAATCTCAATTTTTAATAATTTTTATTAAAGAAAATAGAGGAAAATACCAAAAAATTGATGGAAAATTGGTTTTAAATGGAAAAATTTTAGGAAACGATAAAAGGAAAATTCCAAAAAATTACATGTGTTTGTGCAATGTATAATGAAGGTAGAGCACGAGGTTAGCCTTGGTTTATCCTCATTTCTATGTTTTTGTCCGTATTTATTGCTTTCTCTACAAAGAAATACACATAAAACGACTCTTACACCTATCAACAATTGCAAAACATTAAGCGGTAGGGTGAGAGGGGAGTTTGAGCGTCAAAGTACAATCTTAAATCTGATTTATGTGTTGCATCATGGCTATAGGACGTTGTTTTAAAATAAAAGAAAAGGCAGCATGAGCGTAAGGCTCGGTGTTTCTCCTCGTTTCAATATATAAACGTTAGCATGGAAATCATGAAAAGATTGGTTTTGCACGATGCACAATGTTGATTTTCTATTGTTTGTGCACTAAACCATTTATATTATGCACTATGCATGGTTCATGATATCGAAGGAAAATCTCGTGGACTATATAGCAATTGTTTTCTTAGGACTTTGACCCACGATTGAGAGTGTGAGGTTATCCCTTGCCATAGGGTAGAGGGTCGGTTTCCTAAGGGACTGTGAAGTGAGGAAGCATGGTATATCTCTTGGAAATACGAGAAATATAAAAGAGAGGAGTTTGTGCTCATATGTGTTATATGTTTAGCAGCGCATCCAAGGGCCAATCCCTAAGATGTAGGAGAGCTGCAGTGGGACTCCGACTATTAGTCGGTGGAGTGCCTCCTATGTGTGTGTGATCGTGGCATTGCCAATGTATAAGGGTTCTCCCCTTGAGGAGTTTTAGGAAAATGTTGGACTATGAACTATAAATGCATGGATTAAGCTTTAGGGCGGTTTGTCCTTCAGCCTTAGATTGACGCTCCTGGTCCACGAGGCCGTGAGGGTGTTTGTGTGTCATGAGCATGAGGTCCAGCTAGTGCTATAGCCAATGTCGGCCCATTTTAGGTCCCATCAGTGCTCTCAAAACATCCCTGGTCTTCCTTACTCCAGGTATAACAATAGAAGGAATACCCAACTCATCATCAATGCTCTATTCTGAGCCACTGGATTCACCATCCACATAAGAGTGACCTGCATTCACATCAAACATGGGCTGATCTACCTTCTCTTTTCCTTTTCGTGAAACCTGCATATCACTATCTACATTGCTTTGAGGAGATTCTCCTAATCTCAATCTGCCTGTCCATGGCAAAGAATGTGAACCACTGCTAGAGGACACTCCAGGTCCATTAATATTTTGTGACTGCTACTGTGAATTCTGTGCAACATTACCATTTTGTGCATCTACATCATCAATCACAATTACTGGTTTATACCAACTACTCATCTCATCAAAAACATCTCTCCTCACTGTAAACTTACGAGTAGAAGGGTTATAGCATCTATACCCTTTCTGCTCTGCTGAGAGTAACCAATAAAGATGTACTTCTTAGCTTTTGGATCCAACTTGGATCTCAACTCATCTGGCATATGAACATAGGCAATGCAACCAAAAATTTTCAAATGAGAAATATCTAGTTTTCTACCAGTATACCTCTCCTCTGGAGTCATCCCATGTATTGTTGCACAGTGGGAGTCCTGTTCATTATGTAGACTACTGTAGCAACTGCTTCAACCTAGTAAAAATCTGGCAAGTCTTTTTCGTTGAGCATGGCACGAGATACCTCTCCAATATGAATGTTTTTCCTTTCTGCAATTCCATTTTGTTGTGGGGTATGACTGCATGAATATTGATGCTTTATGCCATGCTCCTGCAAGAACCTTGAAAACTCATTTGAGAGGTACTCTCCCCCTCCATCTGACCTTAGGCATTTTATTTGCAGGCCTGTTTCTTTTTCAACCATAGCTTTAAGAGTTTTGAAATGCCCAAAAACTTCACTTTTCTTTTTCATAAAATACACCCAAACTTTTTTGCTATAGTCATCAATAAAAGTGACAAAATAATGACATCCTCCAATAGATGCAGCTTTAGTGGTCCACACATCATAGTGGATTAATTCCAATGGCTTCTTACTCTCTTGAACATGTCTAGGAAATGGTTTCCTTGCCTGTTTTCCAAATTGACAGGCTTCACATACCTTATGCATTTCTGCAACCTTAAATTTAGGCAATCCTACAACAATATTTTGGGCATGTATTGATTTAAGCCGCTGTACATTAACATGACCAATGCGTTTATGTCAGATATCAATATCTGCAACTACACTGGTCCCATGTGCAAACATTGCTGCACTCAATTCAGGCATGTCTGCATCCAACGTAAACATTCTGCCCTTCTTCTTTCATTTTGCTATCAAGTGACCTTTATTTTTCATATCCTCAATAAAGCATCCATGAGGATTAAATCTGACCTGCAAGCCCTGCTCAACCATTTGACCAACAGAAACCAGGTTCTTAGTGATATTCAGGACATGAAATACATCCGACAAGTATTTCTTTTTCCCATCCTACATAGACAAAGGAATTTTTCCAATCTGCACAATAGGATGTGCAGTATCATCACCAGTCTCCACAAATCCTGGTTTTTCCATTTTCCTTGCATCCTGCATCCATTCTGCATGACCTGTCATGTGGTTTGATGCACCTGAGTCAACATACCACACTTCGTTGCTTTCTTCTACACTTGTCACATAATTGTTCATGTGTTGCACCATAAACAAATGCTCATTTTTGTCATCACCCTGTCTTGCTTTCTTCTGCACTTGTCACAGAATTGTTTATGGTGCATCCATTCTGCATGACCTGTCATGTGGTTTGACGCACCTGAGTCAACATACCACACTTCGTTGCTTTCTTCTGCACTTGTCACAGAATTGTTCATGTGTTGCTTTCTTCTGCACTTGTCACAGAATTGTTCATGTGTTGCACCATAAACAAATGCTCATTTCTATCATCACCCTGTCTACTAGAAGATGCATAATTCCCTTGTTGCAATTTTCCATTCATGATGTCATTCTGCTTTTTATAGCAATCTTTAGCCATATGACCCATTTTACCACAGTAGTAGCATTCAACATTACTGTGCATTTTGGCCTCTTTGCCATCCACCACGACCTCTTTGGCTCCCCCTACCTCTAGAGTTACCACGTCCTCCTCCATAGGACTAGTTTTCTTGATTTTGCTGCATAATCTGATTTCTACCACGGCCTCCAAATCGGTCTCCTCTACCTTTGTCTCTACCTCTTCCAGCATTTGAGTAGAAGACAATTTCTTTTGAAGTTCCTCCTGAAGAAGATGTATCACCATTTCTTTGCTCCTCAGAAATTAAAAGAGCAATCAACTCCTCAAAATCAGGAAATCTTTCATGGACGGAAATGGATGTTTGGAACTTTGCATAATCCTTTCCTAGACCATTCAAGGTCACAGAAACTAAATCATCATCTTCCACTGGCGACCAAATGGAAGCAAGTGCATCTGCAATCTTCTTCACCTTCATGTGGTAGTCATTGATGCTCGTACTTTCTCTTTGCACATTGTGCAACTCTTGCTTGAGTTGCATTTTCCTGGCTTGCGTATTTGTGCTATACATTTTTGACAAAGTATCCCATGCCTCCTTTGGCGTACTTACATCCTGAATATGCACAATCATAGAGTCTGAAATACTGATAGACAGATAGTACATAACTTTTCTGGCTCTCTCATGTCATCCTTTAAATTCCTGCATTTGCTGTTGATTGGGAACATCAGGAAGAATTGGTTCTTCTTCATTTCCTGCAACGAATTCCCAATATCCTTTTCCCATAAGGAAATTCGTCATTCTAAACTTCCATGCTTGGAAGTTGTTCTTGTCAAGCTTTTCAGTGACAATCTGTGAAAGAGAATCAGACACCATTACAGAACACTGCAAAAAATTCTGTCACTGCAAAAAACACACCTTTAGCCTCACAAGGGCCAATCTGCAAAACTGACGAAAGCGGTATTTGACCACAACAGACACTTTCTAGTGAAGAGTTTGCATCAACAGGCAACAAGGATGATTCTGTAACTCCCAATGTCTCTGCGCACAGGCATACGATGCAATCTCTATGGTAACTTTTCACCGACCTATAGAACAGTGGTCGCACAGCAAAAAACGGGGCCTTTTCTTGAGTGCGTGCAAAAAACTTCCGCCTCCAAAACAAACCCCGAAATGGCCTCAAATAAAAAAAACAGGGCAACCAAGGGCAAAAGCCCTCACCCGCAGCAGATACTGTCCTCTTGCTATACCGCGAAGGGCGTCTCAATCTGAGACAATACACTCTTGCACTTTTCGGCTGTGCTACCTACAGAGACTTGCTCCCAAACTCAAAAAATGAAAGCAACACTGGTCCTCTTGCCAAAACACCGCAAACTTGGTTTGCTTTCTTGAGCTCCTTACCATGAACTAGGCTCTGATACCATGTCAAGATTGTGGGAGAGAAGGAAGGAGTCTCACTTGTAGCTTTCTCACTTACACAATGGGAGAATATACACACAGGTGGAGGCTGAAAAACAATTTTTCTCTTCTTAGTTGTGTAAGCCAAAAAGAACACTTATCCAAAGAAATAGAAGAACCCTATATATGGGCCTCAAAACAAACTCAACTAACTAAGGTGGCATACTAACTAAGCCACGAACTAGAGTAGATAAGGATAGTTGTCATCTAGCTATTATTCATGGGCGGTGTACCAACCGCATCTGCAGCTAATAAGTCAGTGACATAAATGCACAACGATCACCCTGGCATATCACGAGTGAAGCTCGATATCTCAACAGAAGGGAATTTGATCACTAATACGTATCATTGCTCATCTTGGGTACATATGCGTCCAAGTATGAAGAGATCTTTCAAGGTGAAAGCATCTGCAATTGCAGATGTATCAAAGCACTGGAATGGTAAAATTTTAGCTCTCAGACAAAGGAATGTTGATTCTCACCTTGTAACAGAGGCGTTTGTACAATATATATTCATGCAAAAATAAATACACATTGCGCCCACTGTGCCCTTTCAACGAAGATTGATGTGAGTGGCAAAATGTTGAGAGTTTCACTGGTTCTTTTAAGTGTTACCACCCCAAAATTGGTAGATTGCTCTTTGAGGGGCGTACAGCTAAGCAACTTGCAGAGGACCTTGTTTTTTTCTATGACTCCAAGTACATATTACCCAAGGGGAGTCAAAACATGGAACCCTTGAGTATATGCACATATCAAATCTCAATAGCATAGAATGGCCATTGTGTAGTAGTGACATTTTGCACGTGTAGCAAAAAAATTTCAGCAGACAATGAATTCTATGAAGCCAAGCACCGGCTCAAAGAATGTACATCTAAGCCAGTTCATACCGATTGCAATTTTTTGCACACATGTTCAAGGAATGTAAGGATTTGAGACGTACAAAAGCACGTACGTCATAAAAAATACATCAGAGGATTATGTAACAAGGATTCTAGGAAAAACTTGGACACAAAAATAACTCACAGTCCTGACACAGTGGAGTGTCGAGTCACAACAAGGGACATGGCTTTCAGGTAAAAATTTTCTCTCTTAGTTGACTACAATCTTACTTTGGGATGAATCGGCTAACTTTCCTTTCCAATTACATGTACTTTGTCGCACGACAAACTTTATGCCTAGTGTTCAAGTATCATAGATGGAGGATGCTCAAGGGTAAATGGTTGTGCCTTGATCAAGACATGTGTGAAAGTGCAGCTGTGGATGTTACTGTCATTTGTGAGGGCCGCGAGCCCCAAGTGTTGCAAATGGAGGATGATTGGCCCTTGAGTATAATGCGCCAGGAAATTACAATGTTGATGCATAATCCACCTATTAGCTTCTATTTTAAACTAGATGGTAGGAAAATTCAAAGCCAAGCTGAGGATACTGTTACCAGCGGAAAGTGAGTGGCTCCACATATTTTAGAAATTGTAGCGTCTCCCTAAAAATCCCAACACCACAAGTTGTAATATCCAACACTTGTAAATTTTTGGATTTTTTTGGCCAATAGAATATTGTCACTTACAAACTTGAAATATTTAAAAATTATGGTATTTATGCAAAATCGTACACTTGTTATACACTTTCCACATCAACACATTTACATATGCATGCAAACTTTACAAAGATGTAAGTAAAGCCATAACTAAATATCGTATGCGAACAACCCTTAATGGTTTAAAACTTAAGGTTTTCGAGGGATCCGACATGACTTGGGTGCCTCTGGAACAGCTCATGGTATTTCAGGCAAAGAAGAATCACCAAAAAGTGGTGAATAGGTGTTTAGCCCATCTAGATCCTTCGCATAGAGTATACAGTGTTCCCATGGGAAGTGCACCAGGTACATCACCTTTAGATCTCATGGAGTGTGATTGCGCATTGGCAATTTACCTCCTTGCATTGGATACACCCCTAGAGGAGGAGAACAATGAAGATACAACTCCATAGGTTGTTTCTATCACATACACAGGAGAAGAACCAATTGAAGAGCTCATAAATGTTGAAGAGGAACATCGAGTGGTGATAGAGCAAGGGTTGGCTCTCATGGTGCCATCTTCTTCAGAACAGCCACAAGTCGACAAACCCAACCTTGCCTCCTTGACACCCATTGAAGTAGATGGTGTACAATACTTACTTCTATCAGATGTACTGCAATACTTGGAAATGAAGGAAGAAGATTTGTATCTTATCCTAGTCAGGGATTCAATGGAAAACCTGATCGATTATAATTACATGGATGTGCATCCAACAATGGCAGAGATTGGAAGATATGATGGCACAATCTTAGATATTGTGAGTGCGATCATAGCAGCACAAGAGCATATAACCTCAATTGAAGAAGTTTACCTTGTGCCCGATGCTGAATTTGAAGCATTACAGCATGATTTGTTCGGACCAAGGCCCCAGCTTCCTACCAAGGAGTTTGTAGATCCCTCTGCCCAAAGAGGTGCCTCCCTGACACACGAGGAAATGAAGATATAAGATGATCTGAAGAAGGTGAGATTTCTAACCACCATATATTTTTATGCAATGAAACTTGATGGTAGGGTGCGTCGGGTCCCTCGAGTCCACCGGTGAAATCTTGGCCAAAAATGATGCCTGTAGCAGCAGATGCCAGACTTCGAACAGGGCAGCTACAAGCATCATTTTTTGCCAAGATTTCACCGGTGGACTCTGAGGGACCCGACATACCCAACCATCAAGTTTCATCACTTTTTGATAACTCTACATTAGTTGCTAAATATATTTTTTGATTTGACTTTGTCATTCAAGACATACTGTATATAGATGACTTTTCATCAAGGCAAGGAGGAGCTTGACATGCAGACTGACGGAAGGATTCAGCTCTTAAGGAGTATATCGGTAACCTTGTTATAGATTTGGTGGTCTTCCATAAGAAGTGCTCACTAGGAGGGCAAGAAATAATTATGAAAATTCGAGCTTTGACCAAGTTTGGACCTTTTCGAGCGATATCTATGACATCTAGCTTAGAGAAGGTGGTGCTAATCAAGCAGTCAAAGCTTCTTTATTTGTTTGATCAAACGCGGGGTGGAGCTATGTGTGTGCTTGCAACATTAGGCGACCTCACTAAAGTGTCGGATCTGCTTCTCCTGGAGAAAGAGCTGAAGAGGGAGCGCATCATTTTTTAAGCAAAGAAGGAACTTATATTTTCATCGGAAGTTAGCCCCTCCTCTCCACCGAAGAAAAAGCCAAGGAACAATTGAGAGTTCTTGTTGGCTATCGGCTTTTTGTATCTACCATCACTAACAACCATCACATGTATTTTTCTTGATGAATATAAGATACTTTACTTTGTCCCTACAAATAAATGTTTATTAAATATGTGTGGTTCGTATAAGTGTGACGATAATGTGTGGTACGTGAATGACGCATTCGCATACGTTAACATAATTCAACGCCTAGTACTCCACTTGCGATTGTGTAAGTGTGATGATAATGTGTGGTACGTGAATGATGCATTCACATATATTAACATAATTCAACATGTAGTACTCTACTTGCAATTGTGCATAAGCAATAACGTAACTTGTATCCATAGGTATTACTACTTTTGATGCGTTCGTACTTAAACAAAAATTAAGAGTCATGAGTTTCAAGAAACAAAACAAAACAACTTTACTCAATTATTTGAATTCAGTACACATCGCACGAGATATTATGTATATATAAATAAATATTCCAATGTGGCAGAGTACAAAATTTTTTGGGCTTCCAAGATGTTATGGCGCTGTAACACTCACTACAAACCTTGCATCATTAATCTAGTAAACTATGGCGGGGTCCCCTTGTCATGTCGAAGCTAAATGGCAAAGTTTGTGTCTTTGTCTGTGATTGTAACACGCTTTGCATGAATGGCTGCAAGCTATGTATCATCAAACAAGTTGATGAGAAACCCCTCTGCAGCGGTTTGTAGGGCCTCCATGGCTGCAGCAGTCCACCTTCCTGCTGGTGGACCATCTCGCACTCGTGCCCAAAATCTTCCCATCCCTTTTAGCTCCAAGTCTTGCATGACTTCTCAAACAACTTTATGAAAATAAATTTTTGGGATGAGAAGCTGGTATTCGCGTTGGATTCTCCTTATCTCTCGAAGAGCGACAATGCATGGTTTCCATCTCCTCTTCTTCTGTGGTGGTCCTTGTGCTCTACGTGGAGCACCTCTTGCTGCACTAGAGGAGGCTCCACCTTGTGCTCCAGGTGGCAGGCTTTGGTGTGATGTCTTTCCGGGGCCAAAATGGTGACATGCTTGCTTGGTCTGTGACATGCAAGGAGGGCAAGACGGAGAAGAGACAGAGGTTGGGGATGTGAAAATGGAGGAAGCAAAGAAATCAAGATGTGAATATGAGAAGAAGAATGAACTTTTAACCCTTTTAAACCCCAAAACCGGGTTAATGGACCTTCATACGCACTCTCCATTGTGTGATCGTAAATCCATAACCTTGTATCAGAATGCGACGAAACTTCATACGTGCACTCGTTGGCTGGCCAAGAGCCCCTTTTTTTTTTGAAAAAAAAGTGCCTGCAGACCCCTGGTCTGCAGACCCCTGGTCCGAAGTCTGGCGTCTGGAGGCTCCAAACGCCAGACTTTGGACCAGGGGTCTGCAATCACTTTTTTTCAAAAAAAAAATCGTCGCATTCCGATACAGTTTAGTATTTTAAAAATTATCCCACACCAAAATTATGGATAGATTGATAATTGAGAAATCAACATCGCGAGTACTGGCCCTTAGAAACTTTGCACCACATAAACTATACAGAGGCATTAGGAGTAAAGTCTACAATAAGAAATTGCACATTTTTGCATGTTATTTCTATTGAAATTGACAGTGCTAACAAAAACTGTAAGTAAGAATTGAAAATACAGCGAAGATGCACAGTCAAAGTTGAGAGCGAAGGACAAGTGTAAAATTTTAATTCATATTTTAAGGGCGCATACAATAGTTTTGCACTGGGACATAGTCATATGTCCAATGCACGAGGATAACACTATGCCAAAAAAGATAACATTGCAAAATGTGTTCATTCCATTGGAACAAATTCATCCTTCACTGCTTGAAGATTTCTTACAAGTTGGAAGTCCTTGGGAGTTATAGTGATGCACTTCACATGTATTGCACAACGTTGAGCATCAGTCTCATCAGTCAACTAAAAAGGCCTCTATAGCACACTAAAGAGCATGAAGACATTCTTTTATGAGCGATCAGGTCTATCCTGACCTTGTACCAAAAACCACCTCCTGCTTTCTGTGCGCTAGAGATCTTGCACAATCTCACGAACAAGTTTCGAGAAGCTCGCCTTCGAATAGATCAAAAGAGTGTTGATACCTTCTAATTTCTCTCAAGGCCACTATAGATGGCTTCCACTTGCATTTCTTGTGGGGATGCTGAGGAGGACCCTTGTGAGGGCGACTTGAGAAAGGTGGATTAGGTTGAGAAGGGGGTGCATTTGAGCTAGTAGATGCTCCAAGGGGTTGAACACGATATGGGGCTCTGAGCAGAAGCTTATTTGCAACTGCCTTAGACCTAGCCATCTTTCCTGCACAAGAGATGTGAGAACTCAATGAATAAGATAGAAAGTGAAACCCTCTTTTATATAACCCTAAATTGTGAGACTCATTCACATAGATGCACACTCTCCCTTTCTCTCTTAAACTATGAATTGCATTCACACTGACTCACATTGTTCATCTTACTATCTTAGCTCTTTTCGAACCCATTTGCTGCCTTGTCGAAGCCTTGTTTCTAGCCACTTGGCATGGTTTTCTTTGGAACTTGAGGCTTCATAACGCACTCTTTTAGTGACACGACGTGATTCCATCATGTCTGCAGCAACTGATTCATTAGCACTTTCATTTTCTCTGTTTTGCAAGAGTTTAGCTTCATCCACTACTATAATCCTATACCACCAAGATAGAAATTGGATCATTGGATTGCTACCATTCACCCCTCCACCATGATCGGTTTTTCTTTGGTATGCACCACACGCACCATCCAATGTGAATTTTCCATCCCTTGTGTGGAGCAGATTCCAATGCTTCCCTCTTCTGCAAAGTATGGCCCATGTGCCTCAAGGATATGCTACAAAGACACATACCACACATGAGTAAAACTATGCTCAATAGTTTATACAATTCATACAATTTTAAAATATTGACTTAGCACGCACCATGTAATGTGTGATAGAGCTTTTGCCCCATGCTTCCACCATGTTTTCGTAGAAGCTATGCACATCATTGATAAATTCTTGCTTATCTTCATTGTTAAACACCATCTTACGAAGTAAGCGAGTCAATTTGTTGACTTATCCAAACCTTAGCTTTGGCCAATCTTGTTTTTCCTCCATTACTTCGATCAGGAATTGCAAAATGTAACTTTTTCCACCCATCGTAGTCCTGCAGCCTACGAACCATGACATTCCCTTCCTCATTGATGGGTACTAAGAGAAACTTCCTAGCCTTTGCTCCTCCAAAGCAAGGCTTTTTTGGTAAGTTACCAAATTTTCGTGATCCCTTCTCATCTTTTTCAATCGTCACTTGATGCTTGTGTAGCCCAATTTCTGATAGCACTCGATCCACATTCCTACATGTTGCAATGGCTTCTTTTTCTGGTTGCATCCTATAAGCAAAGCAAATGTATTCATATACAAGTTTCTCCATGATTCTGACAAAAGCATGCAATGAACAAATGTGAATACAATCCAAGGGAATTTTGAAGATGGGCTTCCAAGTGGGATCTTCTCTATTGCGCGTCGGTGCAGCACTTGTCACCTTTCACCAATTCTTCTTTCTGTCCTTTCCTTCCACCCTCTCTGTCAAGCAATATAGGCATGGATTCTTTGTATTTGCACCATTGGAGATTCCACACATGCATTTTAAAGTTTTCAAGTCTCCTACAAGATGCCATTCAACCAAATACTGACCATACCCTTCAATCGAGAGCATCTCACCATGTTCCTGACAATCAATGATGCTTGGAATTCTTGAGTGCATAAAGAATAGCTGTAACACCTCAAATGTTTCCTTAGGAACTTCAAATGCAGCGAGCCACCACACATGGCGCTCAAATTGAACACTAGAGTTCCCTGGGTTGTTCTTGTCAAATTGTAAAGCTCTATTCATCAGAGTTACACTAACTCTTTCAAGCTTTACTCCTTTGACGACCTCACTTTCATCTAATTTTAAAACAAACTACAATTTACCATTACATTCCTCAACAGACATATTGTAGTACATTACCATTGCCGATTGCTCCTTGTTCAAATCTAAATAGTAATTATTGAGTTCGGTAAACTTCACCTCATATGCATTTTTCGTCCCAACCTTTAGTGTTTCCACACATTGAACATGCATGGGATCTCCTATCAACTCCAAAACCTTTGTATTAAGTTGCCATCGGGCCTCTATTAACTTTGAAGGTTGAGAAAGAGGCACGATTCTATTTCTCTTCAGCACACGACCAAACCCAACCTTCACACCTTTGAATATCTTTGAGTAAGTCGTTGTGCTAATGCTGGCCCTGTCACAAATAGATTGTGCATCCACATCTAAGAACTCATTTGACACATCTTTTAATGTGCATTCAATCACCTTTTCCTTCATAGCCTTAAACTTACAATTGCTCAAAGCATTTTCCAATGTACTTGCCTTTAGCCATCTACTAATACACAATCCAACCTCACCCTCACCTAGGTTCTCAATCTGAGCTACCTTACATGCTTTGATACGTCGCTTCCACCGGCCACTATTCACAATTAACTCATTGATTGGCTTCTTCTTTCGTTTGCGCTCCTGTGTTAGCTTGCTGTTGATCTTTCTCAAGTCTTCCAATTGTGCCTTTGCCTCCTCATATGAGATACCAATGTCATGGATAGTGTCTTTCATTGAAATAATTTGATTGTTTTGTTGAATTATAGTGTCTTGCATTGAAATATTTTGATTTTTTTGTTGAAGTACAGTGTCATTCAGTTGTACCACTTGTCCTATGAGCTGTTGTATATGAAGTTGATGTGCAGGATTACATCATGGCAATTTTTTATGGTTGCCTGGCAAGTTGTAAATACTTTGAACGCCTGATCATTGAGCCGCCTAGTATAACCAAGTAACCCATTTTCACCCTCACACACATACTTCAGCAAATTTGTGATTCCTAAGAAAGTTGGAGGTCTATTGTCTAAGGGGTCAATTGGGTAGATTCCCCCATCAACCCACAAATCCACATGTTTCAATCCCATTTGCATGTAACTATGCAAAACCTAAGAGTTGACATTGGTACACTAGGTTCTTTTGAATAATGGGGCATATTCAATCTCTACCTTAATATCCAGCTCTTTCTTTCCTATATTCATTTTACTATGTAATATTTCCGCAACAAAATATTAACGACTCTTGATCCCGCTCAAAAGCAATTTCGAGAGATCTTCCAAAACAACGAAACTCTGGCCTAAGAACTCCAGCCTCGTGCATTAACAATACCATACCCGCATGGTGCATATGAATCCGTGGCTTGCCACCATAGAGGAACACCCCTTCATGGGAAAAGAAGGGATAATTTTTGCAAAAAAAAATTATGTATTAACTCCCTCCCCTTCAACTGTTGCATGGTGGGGAGAGGGAGTATGTGTGGAGCTTGAGTGGTGGAGGGGCATGGGGAGGAGGCATGCAACCTGCCACTTGTGTGGCTACCCCCCCCACCTTCAGCCTATAAGAACCCCGCCTCCCAAGCTTGAGGGGGGAGGAGGAAGGCACCATGTGCTGCCCATTGCTACTGCCGTCATCATGCTGCTGTCGCCACCGTTCAAGCCATGCAGCCAGGCTGCTACGCCTCATCATCATCATCATCATCATCATCATCATCATCATCGCCGTCATCATCATCTCCCCCATTGTCATCTTCACCATCGTCATCATCATCTCCACCCAATCATCCTCTCCATGTCATCTCCCTGTACCTTCCAGAAGGTTGGAAGCTTCTATTGAAGCTTCCCTAGGCCTAGTTCACACAGTGCCTCCCGGGTTTTTAATCCATGTTCCCCTGTTGAGAATTAGCAATCACACTCAAACAGCCTCTTTGTATGGAATCTCAGGGTCAAGGATATGCAGGCTAACTTATCCCATATGCACAATGGTGCCTACTGCAGTTTCCTACTTTCCTATAAAGCATTGTACTTGCTTCCTTTCTTAATGCAATGATAGTACTCTTTTCATTTTAGTAAAGTGCCAATGTCATTGTCCACATACACAAGATTGTGTTTATGAGTCCAAGTCTCAATCTTGGAACCTAATTCACTTGTGTAGCAAACAGTGTCCTTTCCATCATGAGTCTACACTTCTTTTTTCATCCTCCATAGCTTCCGTTTTTTGCCATGCTCTAGATCCCGCATTTCTCACATGGTATCAGAGCCCAGTTGGGCATGGCATTGCTTGTCTAGCCTCTCTTGATTTCTTTCAACCTCAGTCTAGCTCAATATCAGCTCATGACTTCATCTCCCAACTCTACTCTCACTGAAGCTTCCATGGCAGCCATAGCCAGCAGCACCCTGTCAGATTAAGCTGCTTATATCTCACTCCACAGGTCAAATCTCTTGGAGCTTCCTTCTGGAAAAGTATTCCCCAACTCACAAAGCTTCCCTGTATCACATCAATCCAGGACATTGGACCATCTGGAGCTCAGCATTGTGAAAATCCTCAATCTCTGCTCTGTGTCTGCCATAGCCAGACAGGACCTACCTTACTTGGAGCTTCCATAACTCTTCAACCAGGCCATTTCAGCCCACGATTTCTTCTAGGGAGTTGTTCCTCTACTCAAGGCGATTCATCTTGGCACAAAATTTGACTGCATTACTACGCCCTGGCTCCAGCATTGCGGAAATCGCGGAATCCTGTCAAAACTGCGCCTGCTTCTGTTCGACGTGTCTGCGTGCTTCATACAGGACACAATCTTGACGATTATGATAGGGATTTGGTAGGCCATGAAGTCAGCTTCCTAGGCATATAAAATTTTTTGAAAATGATCCACTGTAGCTCCTGCAATCAGCAAAAAACCAGGCCCCTGTCTCAGAAACCCTAATTCCACCATAGCCAAAGCTTCAAAATTCTGACATTTTTCACTGTTTCTCTCACTGAAGTTATCAACATTGATTTTAATCACTAAGCAATACTCTTTGAAGTTCATTAAAGTACTATCACTCAGACCTGAAGGTATCAGCATCAAATCAAGAAGGGGAAGATCACTTGGATTTTAAAAGAGTAAAAGACTTTTGCAGATTTGGTATTCATTGACACTCAGTTAGTGTTTTTTAGCACTTGTGTCTCTCAACCAATTCTTACATTGCTCAAATATAATAAGTCTGAAGTTGATTTGCTACTGTTCTCGTAAGTCTAACGTGGGCAAAGACTCTCCAAATGCTCAATTCAAAGGAGTCAGGTTCCACACTTGGCAAACCCGCATCAAGCTCATCCTGATGAAGAAGGGTCTCTGGGCCATCACAAATGGCAAAGAGAAGAAACCTCGGGACGCGGACCTTGCAACTACTTGGCAAAAGAATGATGACAGAGCACAGGCCATTATCAAACTAGAGCTAGACGACAGTTATATCCATCATGTGGATAACTGTGAGACCTCACAGGATACATGGAAAAGACTTGACACCCTGTTCGGTGCACAATCTAAATCATCAAAGTATGGTCTCCTAATTGAATTCTTCAGGCTTGAAATGAAGTCCAGCACATCACTTGCCACACATCTTAATTACATGGAAGGACTCCTAACCCAACTTGCAGGAATCAACATTAAAATGGATGAAGATGTTTGCATCGGTATTCTACTTAAGAGCTTGCCTCCTGAATATAATAATGTATCAACAACTTTAATCAACATGCCAAATCCTGAACTTGTTGATATCCAGGCATCACTGTTAGAAGAAGAAAAGAAGCTAAAAACTAAAGAAGAACCAAGTACTTCTAGAGATGAGCATGCATTATATGTTGGCAACAGGTACAAAGGCAAGAAGGATCAGCTCTTCTGTGACTTCTGCAAAAGGACCGGACACACCGAGAAGTTCTACCACGCAAGAAAGAGATCCCAAAAGGCCTATCTAGTCGCAGTCAAAGAAGAAGAAGAAAATGGAGCAAAGGAAGAAGAAGATGAAGATGAAGACCACCAGGATCGGAAGCACAAGACTCATCAGTCCTTGTACTCTCATAATTCTGATAGACTATTTTAAAAGCTTTGTACTTCCTTGCCCTAATGCTTCCTGCCATAAGCTTTGTAAACTCTTTATGTAACTTGGCATTACAGTCCCTGTACACTTTGTGAGGCCCCTGTTACAGCCTTTGGATGTCCACCATGTTTATGGTACCCACACTTAGCTTTTTTGTGACAGCCTCTGGTGTTTTGCCATGTCTGTGGTATGCCCACAATTTGCAGGTGGTTCTCATTACAGCCTCTACACACTTTGTACCTTTTCTAGTTGTGATTGAGGAGGGGTGTTGAGAATCAGCAATCACACTCAAACAGCCTCTTTGTATGGAATCTCAGGGTCAAGGATATGCAGGCTAACTTATCCCATATGCACAATGGTGCCTACTGCAGTTTCCTACTTTCCTATAAAGCATTGTACTTGCTTCCTTTCTTAATGCAATGATAGTACTCTTTTCATTTCAGTAAAGTGTCAATGTCATTGTCCACATACACAAGATTGTGTTTATGAGTCCAAGTCTCAATCTTGGAACCTAATTCACTTGTGTAACAAACAGTGTCCTTTCCATCATGAGTCTACACTTCTTTTTCCATCCTCCATAGCTTCCATTTTTTGCCATGCTCTAGATCCCGCATTTCTCACATCCCCAAGGCCTAATTCCCGTGCCGCGAGGGAGATCTCGAACTGAAGGAACTTTCAGAAATCAAAAAAAGGGGACCAAGGGAGAGTTTGCTCAGTCGAGATTTAATTCTTCAATGGCTCCCAAGCAAAAGACGAGAGGAGCACACGCAAGAGCTTCCACCCAAAGTATGAGAGTGGACAACGCCCCGATAATGAATGCCCAAGTTTCGAAAATAGACCCGCATGGAATAGTTGCATAAAGCATGTTTTAATTCACGAAGGGAAACTTAAATGCATCGTAAAAATTTTTGTACTCGTTCGATTTACAAAGTTTAGTTGCATGACAGGTACTTGCATTTGCTTGCATTTCCATGGTCAAGGGTAGTTGCAATTTTTTTCAAACGTATGATGCATAAGTTAAAAGATGAAATCGTGCTAAGGCGTCCTTGTTGCATCTCGCAAAGGATAGGGCTTATGTCGCATAATGCACTTATGAAATAAATTCTTGGTTGTGACTTATGAAGAAGATAATCGTAGACGGTCATTAAATGATATCCGAATAGTTGCAATGCATGGAAAATATTTATGAACTTTGCAAATCGCATGCGATGATAATTACATGCTAGGTTGGATTAAGTGATGAAGGAAGGATTAAATCAATGATGGACTCATGGCATTCGCTCATGCATGGAGTTCTTTTATCAAAGTTTGAATTTGGGAAAGGATGCATCTTCATATTAAAGCTTGATTTCGTTGCATCAACGTAGGGTTTATAAGAGTTAGCTCTGAATGTCAATCATTATAGTATACGGCAAGGAAAAGAAAGATCTCTGTAGATCCTTTAAGTTGCATAAAGGCAAAAAGGTCTATGGTCTCGAAATTGCATGGAATGATGCATCTCACCTATCTTGCAGTTACTTATATCTTTTAGGGGAAAGTACTTGCAAATTTAGAAGAAAGTATTGGCATCTTTAAAGGGAAGATCATCTTTAATTGTGGGTTGGTTAGATCAATTAAGTAATTTTCGTATAATTGAGTAGCTTACATAAAAATCATAAAGGTATGATTAGTTAGCATATGACGATCACCTCAATGTGCTAGGTAGGGTTAAGCTATGTTAAAATTCTGCCTAGTATTGCACTTAGGATGTCGATCTAATAATTCCAATCTCAAAGGTCCTACCCACATTCTCGAAATATTAGGATTATCTTAATCAAGGATTACCGTGTGATGAGAAAAATAATCCCACAAGTTGGGTGTTGACACCTATCTCGTGCCACAAGCTTTAATGGCATACGCTCTTGCATCTAAATCACAAAATAGAACCCCTACACCTTAGACCAAGTTTGGTGAGTTCTAATTGCAAGTTAAATTTCCTAGGGATTATATAGGCATCTTGCTTCGACACTCTTCCTTGAAGACTGATTTGTCAAGCCAAGGTAGTAATGAATTGCCAAGGAAGCAATTGACCAACCAAGTTAGGGCGTCCTGCTTCGACACTCTTCCTTGAAGGCTGATTTGTCAAGCCAGGGCAGTAATGAATTGCCAAGAAAGCAATTGACCAACCAGGATTTATTGTCTATAATATAAGGAAACCTAAGGTATTGAAAATTTGGGTCAACAAGGTATAAACCTTAACCCAAGGAAAGAGGGTAATCAAGCAACTTAGCTTACAAAACCCTTGGGATCTTGCCAAGTCGCGATTGATGCAGGACCGAATGCTGGAAGCATTCGGGAGAAGGAATTGCACCTTAGCAGTTCGCCGTACAAACGACCATTGGAATGTTCGTGATTGTACACTTAGGTGCACTGTTTGTACTTTTTTTGCTCAAGGAACTAATTCAGGAAAAATAACTAATGCTTCAAGTTAAAAACTTGGAGGGAGAGGTAGTACCAGTTACCTCCGACTGTCTACCTGACCCTATCCAAGGGGGTTGTTAGCCGCACCGGGTACGTGGACCAAAACCGTCGCGAGAGGTCTCTTCGTGGGTGCTACTTGGAGCAGGAGGATGCTTGTGTGCCAAGGGAGGCTCTGACAGTAAATCCTTTGCCTCTGAATCCTGGACAAGAGGCCGACATGACTCAAGATGGGATCTCGAGGCCCACATACTAGTCAATGGGTGGAACTTGGAATAGCGATCCCTAATGATTGCTGGAATAGCCTTTGGGCAGGTTTACTTGATGTATTCCGAAGACTCATAAATAAAGATCAAATGTTGAAAAAGGAACTTGCTTGACATTGTTTTTCTGTGTCAATGCTTAAGTTACGTAAAGGAACCAGTTATTAATTGGTTAATTAAGGAAGCTGTTTTTGCTTGTCAAACTAAATGTGGTAGGTAATTAGATAACTAAAGTAACCTGAGGAAAGTGCGGTGGACGTGACCCTGGGTCCATCCTATGGAAGGGTGGTCCCGGTTGGCCGGGAACTTTTCTCAAAGGATTTGACAGCGAGGTAACAACGACCTAGAATCATTAGAGCTAGAGTCCCGATTTATGTTGTTTTAGGGGAACAGAATGGGACTATGCCTTACGGGCAGAGAGGTCAAGCTTCACATCCCTCTCGTTTTCCATTCTCCTTGAACCAAGTGTCGTATAAATCCACTTCCACCCTGATGTTTCTGCGCAAAGTAGTTTGTCTGGGGCTCGATGCTAGCTACCTTCTAGGAACATGACCATTAGGAAAACCCTGATTCAGGTCCGGTCCTAAGTGGGAATGGCTGGAATGCTTTCACTTCGTGGCAGACTCGGGAAGACCTAGATTGCAAACCCCGTGACATTCCTTGTGAGTGTTGGACGGCGCTTTCTAGACTCTCTTCTCGATGGGCTGCTAAGATGTGTCCTACAAGTGGACAGGGGGGACACATTACATACTATTAATAGAAATGGGGAGCCTACTTGGTTGTCACAAGAGGTAGAGTGCAGGTGCACAGAGAGGCACACAAAGGTGCCAAGGGAAAGGAGAGTGTAAGTAATTCACTCTGTTAATGAAGGTTGCATAAACGCAGAGAAGAGGTCACAATAGAGCCACGAGAGAGTATAGATATGGGGGGAAATAGCTCAGAGGGTAGGGATGTCCAAGACTCTTCGTATTTTAGATATTTCTATTTTGCCTCCAAAAACATCTCCAAAAAACACAAAATTTGACCTATTGGTTTGTTTTTTGACCAAAATCTAGGATATAAAAAATTCCCAAAATATCTTAAAAGGAACTTCCAAATTTTCATTTTCCTTGTTCTCGATTAAAAAATCAATTACCTCATATCTACTAATCATTTTGCATTGAAAACGAAGCACCACACTCCCATAGTTAACTCCTTTTTTAATATAAAATTTGGTTGACAAAGATTTTTTCAATGAGGAGAGAGAAGGAATCTGAGTATATCTTTGTAGATAATATAAAAAAGGCAAAACGAGATTGCAAAAGTGGAGAGAGAGGAGGATTATTTTAATATTCTTCTCTCCTCTTTTCCTTGTTATAAGGAGGAGAGAGGGGGGCTAAAACGCCCATTTATGAGTTCATTTTTTTCCTAATGAGAAGATCAAGAGAAAAATTTACCGCATGTTGATGCATACCCAATGGTTGAAGAGATTCATGAAGAAGAGGATGCTACTAACAAAGGATTCTATGATCCCATGGATGGATTTCCATTTGATTCGGGTGGCACTCATGATTCTCATGCTTCCTTGTGTACCATTTCACATGATGCATAGACCGGTTGCAAAGGGGAAAGTACACTTAAACTCAAAGGCATCATTAATGGCAAGTTTGCACATATTTTAGTGAATACGGATAGCACTCATAGCTTTTCAACACTAAATCTTTGAATAGGCTGAAGTTGCTATCCATTGATATAGATTCTTCCTTGCAGATACAAGTTGCCAATGGTGCATATGAGTCTAGTAAAGAAGTGTGTCCATGTACTTCAATTAAGCTATCGCCCTCTTGCACAATACAAGTGGACTTGATCACTTTATATATGGGGCCTACTGACATTGTTATTGGATATAATTGGCTAAAAACACTTGGAAAATTCACTTTAGACTTGGAGAAAATGCTAACGGAATTTAATTGGCAAGGACATCATATAGAATTGAAAGGCATAGACCACAAACATATTGCTTGTGAATGTAGATGAAGGGCAATCATCAAATCAGTCATCTCCTTCCACAAAGGATAGGGATCTAAGATTGGAAGAGCTATTGGAGGAATAGAAGGATTTATTTCAGCCACCATCATCTTCACCTCCAAAGCAAGAGGTTGACCATCCTATTCATATGTTGCCCAACACAAAGCCCATTAACAAACCTTCCTATCACTTGTCCAAGTTTGAAAGGAAAGAAGTGGGGTGACAAGTCAAAGATTTGCTACAAATAGGTTTAATTCAGCAAAGTCAATCACCATTTTCCTCTCCTATACTCTTAGTCAAGAAGAAGGATGGATTGTTTCACATGTGTATTGATTATCAGGATTTGAACAAGTCAACGATCAAGAATAGGTATCCTATTCCCCTAATTGATGATCTTTTGGATTAGCTTAAAGATGAAAATATATTCACCAAAATAGATCTTTGATTGGGTTATCATCAAATTTGAATGAAGGAAGGAGATGAGTTCAAAATGACTTTTAGGACTGAAAGAGGATTTTACCACTTCTTGGTTAATATGTTATTTGGACTTTCCAATGCACTCGCTACTTTTCAAGCCCTCGTGAATAAAATATTACAGCCTTTCTTATTCAAAATATTCATTATTTTCTTTGATGATATCCTTATTTATAGCAAATCCAAGGATGAGCATTTGAAGCATATATGAGAGGTCTTTGACACATTATGAAGACACACACTCTTTGCCAAGATGACTAAGTGTTCTTTCATGGAAGATGAATTTGAATGCTTAGGTCATGTTGTGGGAGTGCAAGGCATTAGAATGGATCCCAACAAGGTAAAACATGCTAAAGAATGGCCTACTCCTACAAATGCAACCTCTTTGAGAGGATTCATTGGGTTATCATCCTTCTATAGGAGGCTCATCAAGAATTATGCTCATGTGGCGACTCCATTGACAAATAGACTCAAAAAGGAGACTTTCTTTTGGGACTCCATTGCTAATCAAAGTTTCAATGAGCTGAAATCTCCCTTAATTTTAGCACATATCCTTGTATGCCCAAATAACTCTAGGGAGTTTATCATACGTGTGGATCCTAGTGGAAGAGGAATTGGGGCTATTTTATAACAAGACCATGGAGTCATAGCTTATGAAAGCTAAAATCTTGATAACAAGGAGCGCTAGTTACACATTTATGAGCAAAAGATATCGGTAATATTACATGCTATTAAAAAGTGGCATCATTACATGTATGCCAGCCATTTCAAGGTCAAAAGTGATCATCATGTGCTGAAATACTTCCTTTCACAACCAATTTTTTCTCCCAAGCAACGAAGATGGTTAGCTATTGTTCAAGGATATGACTTTGAGATATCTTATATGGCTGGAAAATACAATGTGTTGGTGGATGCCTTATCAAGAATGTGGGGATGTTCTATCTCTACCATTTCAACCATAGATAAGGATTAGATCCATGAAATTCAAGAAGAGTGTTTGCTTGATTAGCAAGCATCCAAAATGATGAAGGAATTTTAGCAAGGAAAAGGAGAAGAGTATCCAAATTATAAATGGCATAATGGACTTTTATGGTATCAAGGATGGATTTTCTTAACTCCTCAATCATCTTTCAAAGACCGCATTTTGCAAAAGATGCAATCTTCACCTTTAGCGGGACATCATGGTTTGTTCAAAACATTTAATAATATTCATAAGAGCTTTTATTGGAAAGGGATTTGGAGAGATGCTAAAGACTATGTCATGAGTTATCTTCCATGTTAATAAAATAAGGATTTCCCACTTCTACGCAGTGGTTTGCTTCAGCCACTACCTATTCCTTATGGGAAATGGACTGATATTAGCATGGATTTCATTACAAAATTTCCTACAACAAAGCATGGATGGAATAGCATTTATGTGGTGGTAGACTGGTTGTCTAAATTAGCACATTTCATTCCAACAAAGTCTCAATTTATAGCAAAGCAAGTGGATGATCAATTTATGGAATGTGTCTTTAAGCTTCATGGAATGCCAATGAAGATTGTGCCCAATCGTGATACTAAGTTTATGGGCAGATTTTGGAGGAGTTCGTTCTCTTTTATGGGGACAATTTTGACTCCTAGTATAGCTTATCATCCATAAATGGACAGGCAGACTGAAAGGGTCAACAAATGGCTAGAAGTTTATTTGTGTCATTTTTGTCAGGACACACAAAGCGCATGGGACCATTGGCTCCATCTTATAGAATTTTGTTATAATAATACTCATCACATGAGTATTGGAATGTCTCCTTTTGAAGCATTCTATAGTTACAAGGTTCTACTGCCTTCTGCATTGTTTCATGATTATGTAAGTCCTAATGCTCGTGAAGAGTTAGAGAAGATGCAGGCTCTTATGAAGCAATGCAAGGACAACATTGGAAAAGTTCAAGAGACAATGAAGGCCTATGCGGATGAGAAAAGAATACATGTGGAGTTTGATAAAGGTGAATGAGTTTTCTTGAAGATTCCAAAATCTTGTTATGCTTCTCTTAAGGGAGGACATAATAAACTCACTCATAGGTATTATGGTCCATACCAAATAGTTAAGAGAGTTGGGGATCTTGCTTATCAACTTGATTTACCTTCAACTATACATATCCACAATGTCTTTCATGTATCTCACCTCAAGAAGTATGTTGGCCCTGAAATCAACTTCTTGACGAACTACCTCCCCTTGATGAAGATGGTTTGATCATTTATGAACCTGAAAAGATTATTGGTAAGCGGGAGAAAGTTCTAAGGAACTAAGTTTTTGTGGAGTATCTTGTTAAGTGGCCTATGGAAGAATCTTCTTGGCAACATGCTCCATATTTGGAACAATTTCCATGGCTTCTTCAAGAGGATAGATCATTCACTGGATAGTAATCAACTCGCTATAATAAATTATTGTTCTAAATTTGAATGCTTTATCTTCATCAAAATTTGATTTTGATGGCATGGCTAGATACTACATATTGTCTTCTGCATTTCTATACCTCACATGGAAATTGGACACTCTTACTTCAAGATATGACCAATTTTGTACTGTAGCCTTTTTTGGACAGCTAACAGCAATTTGTTTCATTTACAGAGTCTTTCTTCACCAACTTATTTGGTCTTCTTCAGCATGGAATCCTATTTCAACATGACTTCATCTATTTCAAGCTATTCTTGTACTCATCCTTGTATCTTGTCCCAAATTCAGCTTTGAGAATAAAGCTCTTCTAGGCCAGGATGGCTTGTAATAGAGTAAAAGTGCCTAAATGCCTTAGCCAATATTTAGCCTACTAGGATTAAATATAAAAGGCTAAGTTGTAACTAGCCTAGGATCTTTTTTCCATTTTACAACATTACATGTTTGAGGTCGCAATCTCGCACCATTGAAGAGGGTGAATACTCTTGGCCACCATAGCTTGGGGTGCATACCATGTTGCAGCCTCTCATCATTTGATTCTCGGTCAACATTGGTAATATCATTTTATGCCTAGCCACCTTGGCTATGGTTTCTTGGTTAAATAGTATATTTATTGTATTTTTGGTTTAATAGCTTTCTATGGGAATTAGCTTCTTTATAGTATACACAAAAGTAGTGATTTACCCTTAACACCTAAAGATAGGCAATCAATTCCTTCTCGGACCAATCGAAGTGATGAATAAACACTATAGTTGACCCTCCTAAGCCTATTTCTATATCCATATGGATGGCATAGCTACCCTTAATACTCCCTCAAACAATACAAATCCCGGCATGCATGGCAACTCTATCTGCTTTAGGGTATTCATTGCCTATCTTTAGTGGAGTTCCAAATGAAGATACAAAGTTACATATTAAAGACTTTCAAAAACTTATGTTTAACTATCAAGCTGATGAGGAAGCACATCATTTGATGTTCTTCAGCACGACTTTGAAAGAAAATGTAGCCTAATGGTAGTACCAAATTGCAACACATTTGATTGCCACTATGTAAGCATTCTACATAGTATCTCATAGGGAGTTCTCTCCTAAAAAGGGAATCCAATATTGGTTGTATGTCCTAAATGAGACCCGATAAGAATTCAATGAGGATGTAAAAGTGTATGCTCAAAATCTATGCAAATTCTTTTGATTTTTGGGTAATACTATCCACAATTACCCTCTACCACTTAGTTGCAATTCTTATTAAGAGGGTTGGACTTTACAATCCAACTACACTTGAGTAACATTGCACTAAACAATCTATATGCAACTATAGTAGCAGCAAAGGAAGTTGAATCAAGAATTAAAGCTACTTATGCAAGAAGAGATCAAGCCCTCTTAATGATTGGGATGGTGCCAAATGTGATACTAACAAGATATAACTCAATAATTGCACCACCCAATAATATCATGGGTTAGAGTCAAGGGACTTTAAACCAAGGGTTGCTTCAATTACCTAGACCTATAGGGCTGAATGTTGCCCAACCAAGACCCACAACATCTATAAGCAGCAGGCAAGGCCCCACTATAAACCAAGGTTTTGTGCAGCCACCAACCTCTTTACAACATCTATAAGCAGCAGGCAAGGCCCCACTATAAACCAAGGGTTTGTGCAGCCACCAACCTCTTTACAAATCGTAAAACCTAGTGTGGGGGTCGCTCTTGATGTCCATGGCTACACATCCTCTGCATCAAATATTGTTAAGTTAAGGATATGATGAAACATTACACCAATATGGTTATGAAACAATATCATTTGATTACTATGGATGTCAATTTTCTAAAGCAACAACAAAATCTAATGGCCACTGGAAGCCTAATTATGTGGGTCCATCAACTTGAAATTGTCCCAATATTAAATGCGACATATGGGGAAAGTCCAACCACTTAGCCAATACTTGCTAGAGCAAGATTAGTTTCCTTCAATAAGGAAGTAGACAGCTAGGTCCTATTAATCACTGAGGACAAGGAAACAATCTTCAGCGACATGATGGACTGAAGTAGATTTTGTAGAGAGAAAAGGCTATTGTGCAAGAATTTTCTAGTGGTAGTGGAGTAAGCAAAACCCCAAGGAAGTACATAGTTTCCTATCGTCAATCAGATATTATCGACAATTCGTTAATGCACTAGCTAAAAGCATGTTGCTATTGACAAATTTATTGTCATTCAACTATTCATTTGTTTGAAGTGATACGTGCAAAATATCCTCCAAGGATTTGAAGCAAGAATTGACTAAAGTGTCAATCTTAGAAGCATCTAAAAGAGGTGAGACATTCTATGTGTTTTTGGTAGTCATGATGTATAGTATCATCTCCTGCTTAGATTAGATATAGGATGAGAAATGGTACGACTTGGCTGTGTCCGCCAATCTCAAATTGGGTGTATCCAAAATTAATTATGTGCATATGAAAAAAAAATTCTCAAGCTGGTCTTTGCCATGAAGAAATTTAGGCACTATATGATCTATGAGAACATAATATTTTATACAAAGACAATAGGGCTAAGGTTATTATTGAACAAGTTGCAATCACCAAATCGCCTAGCAAAATCACTTTGCAAGAATTTGATTACAAGATTAAGACTAAGCCATTGAGATTGCAAGGCATCATAGAGTGCCTTGTAGACTTTGGGAAGCCGAAAGGAGTATTGGCTAAAGTTAGTGACCTTCAGGATCTCTTTGAAATAGACATAATATCCATTCCATCATGCTATGCTACAATAATGCATTATCTATCCACGGGAGAAGCTGGAGTCTCTTTGTCTAAGAGTGAGAAAAGGAAAATCAAACAACAAGCTTCAAAATTTGCCTTAATTGCAAGAACTCTACATCAGCAAGGGGTAGATGATGTGTATTTTCAATGCATTATGTCTTATGAAGTTCCATTCTTCTTGGAAGAGAGTCATGACTTTGCTTATGGAGAGCACTTTGTTAAATGCTTGACTACATAGAAAGTCTTAAGAGCTAGATATTGGTGGCCATCCATCTTCCAAGTTATATTTGCATATATAAAGAGATGCAATGCATGTCAAAGACAAGATAGTAAAGAGAATCAAAACTATCCACTAACTCCTATTAAGGCTTTATTTACATTTGTGAAGTATAATAGTGACTATTGTGGAACTCATTTCCTGAATAAAGTGATCAAATGCTTAACTAAGGCTTGGCAAATTAAGCACAATAAAATGACATCTTACAATCCAAAGGCGAATGGGCAAGTTGAAAGCACTAATAAGCAACTTGTGGAAATCCTTTCAAAGATTTTTCCAGAAAAGAAATGAGGTTGGGACAAGAAATTATACATGACTATATAGGCATACAACAAGACCTTTAAATGAGCTACTAGCCACACCCCGTTCATATTAGTCTATAGAGAGAAGTGTGTGTTACCCCTTAAGATTGAGTTAGCTACAATAAGTTTCATGATCAACCATTCTTTGGGAATGAAACTGTACTTTCTAGATGCTTTATGACTTTAGCATATCTTGATGAGCTTAAACTTAAGAGTTTAAGTTGGCCAAGGATTGCAAGAAATAGCTTCATGATGTGAAAGCAAAGCAATATACCTTTAAAAAAGGACAAATGGTCCTATACTATGATGCACATAATAAGGTTCTTTCTATAAAATTAGAGCCTAAGATGAATGATTCCTATCAAATAGTTAGAATAGGTGAAAATGAGTCCGTTGGATTACTAGAAAACTTATAGGGGGCAAAATTTAAGAATAAGATTAATCTTAATAAGATATAACCTTATTATCTATAAGTATACTAATGAGACAAATGCCCTTGCAGGTTTATGCCATGTTGATTTGAAACCTACAAGAGAGGTTAAAGCGGTTGATGGGGTGGCTAATCCCCTAATTGGAGCACTCATATCTGGTACAAAAATGCTATTAGGGAAGGCTTGTTTGGTGGAGAAAAGGGTATAAGGTGATTGAGCAAGAAGACATTATGTTTTTTTGAGAAATTAAGGTCTTCAGCCATCACTATTTGAGTATCCTAACAAGTATCCCTGTAGGCTTCAATGAAAAGGGTGGGGTGGAGCCTTTGGTTCACCCTCTATATAGGTTAAACTTTGATTATCATAGTTTTGAATAAAGGCATTGATGATGGCCGGCTATGTAAACCCTTTATGGACCTATACATTGCATTTTGGTAGAGTGTCTAGGGATTCCAAGAAGAAAGGAGCATCAAGGTAGTCATTAGAGATCCCTAGCATATGGTCATGATAAAATTAGCTACCTACCTTGGGGTAGGATTTACTAACAATATGGTAGAATATAAAGCCCTAATAATGGGACTAAACATTGCTAAGACGGGAGATATTCATCAATTATTAGTAAATGGGGATTCCTAGTGGATATTGAATCAACTAAATGGGATGTATGTGGTATGCAATCCCATCCTTTGTATGTATTATTGCATTGCTATAGATCTGATTGCCAAGTGTGAAAGACTGTCTCTTCAGCTACTTCCACGATATTGGAACTAGTTTGCCAATTCATTAGAAAATTATGCTTATAAGAAGACCTCTTTTTCAACTATGGTCTTGACTTGGATATGCCTCTTGATGATGATACGAGACCTGGCTGACAATGGGGTCTCTTATCTGAACATGCTTTATATGGCAGGCGATGGCTAATTTGGGTAATGTGGAAATTAGCCAAGACCCATCTACCATTATTATCCTCGACCCATATGCTCATTAGGCAATACATTAGATTTAGTTGTAGAGAATAGGACATATAACTAAAGTTAGATTCTAATCGCAGGGCTTGTTAATTGTGACTAATCGTGACCTCTACGGTAAATCAGGACCATTCTCAAAGAAGATGGACAAGTTCCTTGCAAAAGTGCTAGTCTCCATGCCATTTTAGTAGGTCATGACCTTTGTCAAGTTCATTTTTGGTGGCTCATGGACAAAATGGGACTTCTAGACTTTAGTGGACACCAAAATCTTGACTACTTTTTAAGAAATACGTTTCTCTTTACTTTCCCATGCTCTTTCTCAAGCTTTGTGTAGGAACTTGCTGAAATCTTTTCATACCTCTCTTCTCCTCTCTGATCTAGATCAAAGGCTTCAACTAGGGATTCTTTGATTCAAAAGCCTAAATTAGAGTCATTATTTGCTTGGGATTGATGCTATATGGAATGTACACTACATGTGGCAGCCGTCCATCACTATCACTTTATTCTTCATTCTTTCTATGATAATAGAATAAGGGAAGGCAAATCACATATTATGATTGTTGGACTTGCCACATAGCATCTTGCTCTCTCTTGCTTGAACCTCCATAGCTCTTACTTCCACTTGTGCTCTCACTCTTGCTCCATCTTTCAAAAGGCAAGCCATTTGAAAAATAATATCAGTGAATCACTCAATGATTTTGCCTTAAAATTTGTATCAATATTATGCATGACAAACCAAATTACATAATCAAACCATAATATTGAATTAATTTTGCAATTAGATTTGTAAATGTTGAAGAATAATTAAACTATTGAGGAAGACATGGGTGCTTGTTTTTGAAGCAGTTTGCAACACCTCCTACAAAACTAAATGACCATTATATATTGTACTCAAGGTACATCTTCACTGAAACCTTTTTTATTATGCTTCTCTGATTTATTTGTATCTTGAGGCTCTAAGATGATCTTATTGCCTTTGATAGGCCTACAACTTAGTATATTTAGGCAAAGCTATTATTGATAGTGATGTTGTCTCCCAACCATGAATTTTCATATTCCTAACTTATTAAGGGTACATACACTTTAATTTTTTTTGTGTGTGTGTGTGTGTGTGTGTGTGTGTGTGTGTGTGTGTGTGTGTGTGTGTGTGTGTGTGTGTGTGTGTGTGTGTGTGTGTGTGTGTGTGTGTGTGTGTGTGTGTGTGTGTGTGTGTGTGTGTGTGTGTGTGTGTGTGTGTGTGTGTGTGTGTGTGTGTGTGTGTGTGTGTGTGTGTGTGTGTGTGTGTGTGTGTGTGTGTGTGTGTGTGTGTGTGTGTGTGTGTGTGTGTGTGTGTGTGTGTGTGTGTGGGGGGGGCGGGAGGGGAGGGGAGGGGAGGGGGGGCCAGAGGGTGGGGGGGAGGGGGGGATGGAGGGTGTTTTTCTCACACTAAACCAATATTTAATGTAGAAGGATTTGTTTCATAGTTTCCAGTGGCTAAAAATTGATGTATTATTTGCTCAAATTTTTCACTAAGATGGGATTGGGTACGTTTTCCTTTTTGGGGGACATCACTCTATTAGCCCCTTAACCTTAGAGCTTCTTCCAACTAGGTGCCCAAAGTCCATAAATTTTTCACAACTAGGTTTTTGGTGGGCCCAAGAACAAGGCTAAAGCATTGAATCAAAATCAAGGTTCAAGAAAAACTTCATTTCTATTGATTGTTAGTATCACCCTTTTGTGTGTGTGTGTGTGTGTGTGTGTGTGTGTGTGTGTGTGTGTGTGTGTGTGTGTGTGTGTGTGTGTGTGTGGTGGGGGGGGGGGGGGGGGGGGTTTGGGGAAGGGAGGGAGGGTATTTTTCTCACATTAAACCAATATTTAATGTAGAAGGATTTGTGTCATAGTTTCAAGTGGCTAAAATTAAATGTATTCTTTACTCACATTTGTCACTAAGTTCGAATTGGGTATGTTTCTTTTTTGGGGGGACATCACTCTATTAACCCCTTAGCCTTAGAGCTTCTTCCAACTAGGTGCCCAAAGTCCATAAATTTATCACAACTAGGTTTTTGGCGGGTGCAAGATCAAGGCTAAAGCATTGAATCACAATCAAGGTTCAAGAAAAACTTCATTTCTATTGATTGTTAGTATCACCCTAAGGGTATTGCTTTTGTTTTTGGCGGGTGCAAGATCAAGGCTAAAGCATTGAATCACAATCAAGGTTCAAGAAAAACTTCATTTCTATTGATTGTTAGTATCACCCTAAGAGTATTGCTCTTGTTTTTTGTGGGCCCAAATCCAAGGCTAAAACATTAGACCACAATCTTGCTTGGTAAAGTTAAAATATATAGTGTATGCCATTTCATGTTGGCATCTTCTCTCCTCTTGTTCAAGAGCATTGTTGTTTATCCAAGTTCAAAATGAAATACTCAATACCTAATTCCATTCGAGGGCTAGGATTGCTTTTAGAGGGGGGCATGTCAAGCATTATGTGATTTGATATCTAGAAGTCAAATGTTAAAAGCAGCCATTTCCAATTGAACAGATAAATTGAAGAGGTTACTTAGAAAAGCCTTTTTCACTTTTCCATTTGGGGATTTTTTCTTTTCAAGTTTTAGTGTGATGTGTGTAATTGGCTTAGATACATCTTTTATATGTACCTTCAATTGTTAAGAAATGAAGGTCTATCAACTTCTCACAAATCCCTTTCTTCAAATTTTCCGCTCATTTTCTCTCGTTTGAATGCAGTATTGGAGACGTGAGGCTACTGAAATGAAGGACCAACTTGCTTTTACATGGAATAAACACACAAGTACTTGTGGGAGAAGCATTTCCCCTAGCATTTTCATCCTACAATTTTGAAAGCAAGTACCCCCTATACCCTCTGCATTATAAGAGAGTGACTTGTTCAAGTGTTTTTTAACTATTGAAGCATGAACAACAATACACCTAGGTTGTTCCTTTGGGTCTTGATAGATATCAATCAAGTGTGTCTGTCTTTTAGCATATGGGCCCATGTAAATTTAAAATCCACTTTACATGTGGGCATGCAACATTTGAGAAGTGACAAATAGACTTTATAATTATTTATCTATTATGTATGTATTTTAACGTCTTTACTTTAGTGATTTGTAGCATAGAGACTTACATTGTCATAGTCTTTCACAGGGTAAATGGTTCAACCCTTACCATTTTCATCCCTTATCATAACTCAATCGTCAAATTGCTTCAACTATAATCAATTGAATTTCTTTACATAACCTAAAATAATGTTTTTAAAAACATACATTACTCAAGATGAAAATTATATGTTTGACTTCTTAATAATATAGGTCAATATAGTACATTATCTTTGTTATAGTGCAATCTTGATTATAAAATTATAGGTTATAATACACGATTGATATAGTGAATGAAGATAATGATATGATGCAAAAAATGTAAATATCACTTGTATATAATGAAAATTATACATTACGCAATAAAGATTGATGAAGATTATAATTAATATAATGAAAATTATGTGTTATAGTACACACATGATATAGGTCAATGAAACACAATGATTTTAGAAAATCTTGATTAAAATTTTACATTATATTAGAGGCTTGATATAGATCAATGAGGATAATGAGGCGCATTGCATCGAGTTGCAGGGTAAGGGAGGTAAAAGGGGCCCCTATTTAAGGGTTTAGGGGCCGCGGAAGTGGCCCCTAGAGCTGGGGGGGTCCCAGGGGGGCCAACGGCCTGCCAGCCCAATGGTAAAGGGAATATTCCTTGGAATATTCCCTGGCCGACTAGTGGAAGCTTATATGGTAGGTCAGTCAGGCCGACCTAACAGCCTTTGCGGGCTATAAAAGCTAAACCCCTTCACAACCATCCATCAGTCATCTTTCACCCAGTCAGAGTTGTTGTTCCAGCTAGCCTTAAGCTCTTCACCTATCTTCTGTCTAGATCACCATCTAAGCTTCACACAGTGGAAGCGCACGGGTGGACAAAGCCATCTTTGTATCAGTTGTTTGGAGCTAAAGAATTTATTGATTCTCCTCTTATCTATTGTGTACTCTCTATCTCTTTCTCAGATTCTGTTCGCTACATCGTGTAATTTTTTTACATGGTATCAGAGCCCAGGGGGCTCTAGAGATCGAAGAGTGTGCAAGAGGCAAAGGCTTCAACAGCAAAGAGAAACTATGTCAACTTCCAGAAGTGGTTCTGGCGCATGAGGAAGCGGTGCAGAAGGTGGTGCTGCTGTACCGGCTATTCAAACACTGAGGATTCATCCACCAACCTTTAGCAAAGGCAAGTTAGATGGTACAAACTACACCTTGTGGAAGTTCAAAATTACAACTATCCTTGATTCTTATGAGCTTCTGGAGACTGTGCTAGGGATTGACGCAGAACCACAGCCTACCCCCGACCCATCAAATTCTAGTGTGATGATTCCTCCGAATGCAGATCTTCTACGAGCTTGGAAACAAAGGAATGCAGATGCATTGTGTGTCTTAGTTACAAGTTGTTCTGACAGTGTTCTGACTTTAATTCAGCATCATACAACCAAAGTGTCAGAGGCTTGGAATGTACTAAGGAGTCAGTATGAAACACGAAACCAAACAAGGATTCAAAACTTGGCGAATCAACTAGCAGCGGAGAAGTTTGCTGAAGGAGAGACAGTTGAAGCATTCATCACTCAGATTAAGAATCTGTGCGACCAGATGGCTAGCGCTAGGATACAAAAGACTAGCGAAGAGCTAGCTCGGAGGTGTCTTCAGATTTGTCCACAAAAGTTTGATGGACTAGTAACTTCCCTTAATACTCAGGTGAGACCTCAAGCTTTGACTTTTGAGGAGTTTGGTGCATTATTGATGGAGGAGGAGTTGAGGCTGAAAGCTCGAGAAGGAAGCAACAATGGAGATGCTGCATTCTCTGCCAATGCAAAAGGCAAAGGTGGTTCCTCCACCAAAAATGATGGTGACAAAAAAAAGAAAGGTGGCAAGAAGAAGTTTCAAGGAGAGTGCTTCTACTGCAAGAAGAAAGGACATGCAATTGCATATTGTTGTGTCAAGAAGGTAGATGAAAAGAATGGTACCCTTAAAAGTAAAGGGAAAGAGACAGCCAATACGGCTAAAGCAAAGTTTGAATTATTCATGGCGACCATTGAGGAAGTGTGCTCCTCGGCACAAGAAGAATCTACCACTGACTCATGGGTGTTGGATAGTGGGACCTCTTGTCACATGACCAACAAGAAAGGTATATACAGTTCTATGCAGCCTCTACAAGAATCCATCACTGTGATGGTTGGAAATGATGCTAAATACCCTACTGCGGGCACAAGTACTATTTCTTTTGTTGCTGCAAATGGTGAAGTCAAAAAGCTTTCAAATGTGTTGTATGTTCCCAAAATCAGGAGAAATCTGTTTATCAGGCCATAACTGATCTTGGTCATGAAGTGAGGTTCAAGAAGACAGGTGCAGAAATTCTTGATAGTGCTGGCACAATTGTTGGCAAAGGAGAAAGAAGGAACAACCTGTATGAGCTAAGTGCTCTTACAGCCACCTCTGGAGTGGGCACAAGTAAGCTTTGGCATGAAAGGTTTGGACACATCGGATTTTCAGTGTTGAAGGAGATGCAAAAGCAAGGTATGGTTGCTCACCTACCTACAATAACTGAATTGAAGGAACCATGTGAAGCTTGTATGATGGGCAAGCAACAGAGAAAGGCATTTCCACAAGAAAGCAAGAATAGAGCACAAGGCTCCTCTAGAGTTGGTGCATGCTGACTTGTGTGGTAAGATACCTACACAGGCCTTGGGGGATCTTATTTTATGTTGATTGTCGACGACTACAGTAGGAAGATGTGGGTGTACTTCCTTCGTGATAAGGCTCAAGCTTTTGGTAAGTTTAAAGAATGGCTAAAACTTGTTGAGAATGAAATTGGGAAAAGTGTGAAGAAATTTAGAACAGATGGGGGTGGTGAGTTCAACTCAAAGGAGTTTGAAAACTTTTGCAAGAGCAAAGAGATCAAGCATCAATTGACGATGCCTCACACACCTCAGCAGAACGGTGTTGTGGAACGTAGGAATCGCACCATTGTGGAGATGGCAAGATGCATGCTAAAGGGCAAGGGATTGCCTAACCATTTTTGGGCTGAAGTTGTTAATACTACAGTCTACATTCTAAATCGGAGCTACACAAATGCTCTCAAGGGAAAAACACCTCATGAGGCTTACATTGGTAAGAAACCATCTGTCTCACATTTCAGAATTTTTGGATGTGAATGTTATGCACATGTTCTAGATGAGAAGAGAAACAAGTTAAAACCAAAAAGCAGAAAATGTATCTTCTTGGGTTATAGTGATGAGTAGAAGGCTTACAAATTATATGACCAAGAGGCAAAGAAGATCATCACGAGCCGTGATGTGGTGTTCAAGGAGGAGCCGCATACAGTGGAGGAGGAGAAGACAAGTTCTTTCACTTTATCATCAAGCGAAGAAGTAGTCCACTATGAACCTGTCCTGAGAGCTATCCCTATCCTTAAGGAGGAGGAAGCATCATATTCAGATGATGAGGAAAAAGTTCACCAACTTGACATCACCCCACCGAAAAAGCCATCGCCGTGTTGGGTGAAGCAACTGTATGACCACAATAATCCTATGCCTGCATCTGTTGAGGATAAGGCAGACGGACCAAGGAGGTCTCAGAGAATAGAGGAGCAAAGGAGGGCTTTTGCTCACATAGTCAATATGGCCTTGATGGTTGAGATTATGAGAGAAGTAAAGGAACCAACTAACTTAGAAGAAGCACTTGCAGATCCATCATGGAAGGCTACTGTGCAAGCAGAGTATGACAACATAATGAAGAATGACACTTGGGAGCTAGTGGATCGACCAGCAAAGCAGAAGGTTATTGGCACCAAGTGGATCTGGAAGGTAAAGTACAAGGCTGATGGTACCTTAGAAAAGTACAAAGCTAGACTGGTTGCCCAAGAATTTTCACAAGTTGAAGGGTTTGATTTTCAAGAGTCATTTGTCCCAACTACCAGAATGACCACTATTTGCACGGTACTTGCAGTGGCTGCCCACAAGAAGTGGTCAGTGTACCAAATGGATGTTAAGTCAGCATTCTTAAATGGTGACCTCAAGGAGGAGGTGTACGTGGCTCAACCACCAGGGTTTGAGGCCCCCCATTCAGAGAACAAAGTGTGTAAGCTGAAGAAGGCATTGTATGGGCTGAAACAAGGTCCTAGAGCATGGTACCAACGGATAGATCAGTTTTTTTTTAACCTAAAATTCAAAAGATGTGCCTCAGAAGCTAACTTGTATGTCTACAAGGATGGTAAAAAGTCTGTAGTGATTGTCCTATATGTGGATGACCTTCTTATTACAAGTGACTATGAAGATATGATCAACCAAACTCAAAAGGCTTTGAGTTCTGAGTTTGAAATGACAGACTTGGGCTTGCTACACTATTTTTTGGGGATTGAAGTCTAGCACAGGAAAGATCTTCATCTCTCAGAAGAAGTATGCATGGGAGATCTTGAAGGCATTTGGCATGACTGAGTGCAAGGAGATAGCTACACCTATGGAGGTGAATGCAAAGTTATCCGTCGAGGATACATCAGCACTAGTAGACATTGGGAGGTATAGGAGGTTGGTTGGTAGTCTGATCTACTTGTGTAACACCAGACCAGATATCAGTTTTGTTGTTGGTGTTTTGAGCAGGTTCTCAAACAAACCTCATGAGAGTCATTGGAAGGCTGGGATGCAAGTGCTCAGATACTTGAAGGAAACTCTTGACTATGGTATCACATACAGTTTCGGAACTTCTCTTGTGGGGAACTGTGACTCAGATTGGGCAGGAGACATAGTGATTCCAGGAAGTCAATTTCTGGTTATTGTTTCTCTTTGGGTTCAGGAATTTTCTCTTGGATTAGTAAGAAGCAGCCAACAGTGGCATTGTCTTCTACTGAAGTAGAGTACAAGGCAGCTTGTTTTGCTACATGTGAAGTAGTGTGGTTGAGAAGGATTCTATGGCATATGGGAGTGCAGGATGAAGAACCAACTGTGCTGAGATGTGACAATCAGAGTTGCATCGCCATTGCCAAAAATCTAGTGTTTCATGCACGCACCAAACATATAGAGATCTAGTATCACTATGTGCTTGATTTGATGGAGGATGGGATAGTGGAACTGGTCTATTGTCCAACAAAGGAGAATGGAGCAGATATCTTCACCAAAGCACTTACGAAGGATCTGCTTCAAGTTCATCTTGAGAGACTCGGCATTGGGCCGAGGAGATAGTTCACCTATGGGTGGACATTGAGGGGGGGTGTTAGATATGATCAATGCCCCACCCTCATTAGGTGCCACCAATGATCCATGGTGCTCAAAGTTGTAAGGCCCCCATTATGAGGAGAAGCCAAATGTGAGCTCGAGAGTCCTAACTTGTATATTAGATGAGGTCTATGTGACCAGATGGCAAAAAGGTGACCGTTGTGGGTCTAATCTTTGGGTTAGACGGAGTGGTTAAGCTAGTAGCAACTCAAGGCGCATTGCCAATGGTAAAGGGAATATTCCCTAGAATATTCCCTAGCCGACTAGTGGAAGCTTATATGGTAGGTCAGTCAGGTCGACCTAACGGTCTTTGCGGGCTATAAAAGCTAAACCCCTTCACAGCCATCCATCATTCATCTTTCACCCAGTCAAAGTAGTTGTTCCAGCTAGCCTTAAGCTCTTCACCTATCTTCTATCTAGATCGCCATCTAAGCTTCACACAGTGGAAGCGCACGGGTGGACAGAGCCATCTTTGTATCAGTTATTTGGAGCTAAAGAATTTACTGATTCTCCTCTTATCTGTTGTGTACTCTCTATCTCTTTCTCAGATTCTGTTCGTTGCGCCATGTAATTTTTTTACATCCCATCCTCTCGATCAAGTCATGCACATAGTGATATTACATCTCAATGTGTTTGTTGAATACATGAAAAAATGGATTTTTGGCAATAACAATGCAACTTTGATTGTCATATCTTAGCACCATTGGATCTTCATCTTATACTCCCATATGTCATAAGATCCTCTTTAACTGTACTACTTTACATGTAGTACAGCAAGCTACCTTGTACTCTGCTTTAGTAGAAGACAATGTCAAAGTTGATTGCTTCTTACTGATCCAAGAGAAGATTCTTAAACCTAAAGAGAAACAATATCCAAAAATTTGATTTTCTGGAATCATTGTCACCTACCCAATCTAAATCATAGCTCCCCATAAGAGCACTTTTGGATCTATATGTGATACCATAGTCAAGAGTTCCCTTTAAGTATCTGAGCACCCACATCCCAACTTTCCAATGACTTTCTCGTGGTTTGTTTGAGAACCTGCTCAAAACACCAACAACAAAGCTTATATCTAGCCTTGTGTTACACAAGTAGATGAGGTTGTCAACCAACCTCATGTACCTTGCAATGTCTACTAGTGCTAACGTATCCACAATGGATAACTTCACATTGACATCCATAGGTGTAGCTATCTCCTTACACTCTGTCATGCCAAATGCTTTTAAGATCTCCCATGCATACTTTTTGAGAGATGAAGATTTTGCTAGTCTCTTGCTGCCAGACTTCAATCCCCAAACAATAGTGCAACAAGCCCAAGTCTATCATTTCAAACTCAAGGCTCAAAGCCTTTTGAGTCTCTTGGATCATATCTTCATAGTCACCTGTAATAAGAAGGTTGTCCACATATAGGACAATTACTATAGACTTTTCACCATCCCTATAAATATACAACTTAGCATTTGAGGTACATCTTTTGAAATTCAAGCCCAGAAAGAATTTATCTATCTGCCACTATACCATGCTCTAGGGGCTTGTTTCAACCATGCAATGCCTTTTTCAACTTAGAAACTTTTTTCTTAGATTGGGGAGCCTCAAACCTTGGTGGTGGCTAAGCCACATACACCTCCTTAAGGTCACCTTTCATTCTTCTTATGAGCATCCATTACAAGTACTATGCAAATAGGGGTCATTTTAGCAATTGGAGCAAATGATTCTTGAAAATAAAATCCTTCAACCTATGAAAATCCATGTGTAATTGATCTAGCTTTGTATTTTTCTAAGCTTCCATCAACCTTATACTTTACCTTCCAAATCCACTTGGTGCCAATAATCTCCTCTTTTCTGGCTAATCCTCTAGTGTAACATTCCCCGTGCCCCCATGCCTTCCCTATGCGAACCAACCCCCCTTTTAAATTTTTTTTTTTAATTTCTCCCTCTCTCTCCCCCTACCGTCTACATGGCAAAGAGAGAGAGAGAGAGAAGGAGTAAAGGGGGAGAAGGGGGCATGCAATCCCCCCCAGATCGAGGGTGGTGCCACCTCCCTCCACCATATAAGGCGACCTTCCCCCCCTTGGGCTTTCGACAGTGCGCCCCCCCTCCAACTTCATGGTAGGCAGTGCCCCCCCCCCCCCCCCCATCGTCACGGCAACAAGCTCTCCTCCTCCAACTGCAGCGCGCCCCCATGGGCTTCCGTCATAAAACCCCCCCCTCGTGAAGAGAGAGAGAGAGAGACAGACAGACAAACAGACAGAGACAGAGATAGAGAAGAGTGAAAAAGGGGGAGAAAAAGAAGAAAAGAAGAAGAGAATAGGGAAGGAGAAGAAGAAGAGAAGAAGAAGAAGAAGAAGAGAGAGAGAGAGAAGGAGAAGAATAATAATAATAAGAGGAAGAAGAAGAAGGAGAAGAAGAGGAAGAAGAAGAGGGAGAGAGAGAAGGAGAAGGAGAAGAAGAAGGAGGAGAAGAAGGAGGAGAAGAAGAGGGAGAGAGGAGTAGAAGAGAAGAAGAAGAAGAGGGAGAGAGAGAGAGAACTTTGGAAGGTTCTAGGGATTGTCGAAGGTGTTGCAGGCCGCGGAAGGTTTTGGGGAAAATTTTCTACGAAGCCTAAGTGAATTTTACCTCGTGTATGGCCTCTAATTTCCTGCGAAGTATGGCACCTAAGAGGCACACGTCTGGCAACCATGCGAGTAAGTCTGATCGAGACAGGGGCATCGCCACTAATGGGATCTCAACCGATGGGAACCAGGTTCTAGACTCTTATCCTCACGCTAAATTTAAGCTCATAATTTGACTTCGTAATCCGCCTTTAACATGTAAAAATATTAGTGGCAAGAGTAGATTGCATCAATTAAAATGATAATAATAATAATAAGTTCAAGGAAGGTTGCATTGTTAAAAGTCATAAATTTTGTCACACTCAATGCATGGAAAGGAATAGGTTATTGCATCCTACTTTTTACACATTCTCTTGATGGATCAATAGAAGTTCTTCTCAATTCTGTTGTCCTACCAATTCAGGGACGCTATGCCGAAATAAGGGAATTAAGGTTAGGACCAATTCCCGATTTAAGCAGATCGTCAATTGCCAATTTGCAATTGTGGTTCCAAAGTTGTGCAAAACAACTTGGGATGGAAAATTTCTCTTGTTCTTCTAGGAAAAGGAGACTTACACATTAGGGTAAGGACATCCTAGTGGACTCAATGCGCAAAAACGTTTAGGAGTTAGATAGGTAAACTATCTAGGGAAAATTTCCTATGAAGACCTAGTCGATGCTAAGGTCATTGGAAAGGGCGGATCACCAGTCCATAACTCGAAAAGCACGAGTTGATTTGGCATTCAGCTATGCATATTCTTGTTCCTTACAAGCAAAGGTGAACTTAGGGAAATCCCCAATTCCATCAGATCTTGCGGGTTGCAATCGACCTAAGGAAGAATGCTGAGGGTATTCAGGAAAGGAACTTCACCTTAACAAAAAAGTTGTACAAACTACCAAACTTGTCTACAGTTGAAACAATAGGGCAATGTTAGCCTTGATCAAATCAGGATCAAGGGGAAGACCACTTAGATCATTTAAAGGATCTAGAAGGATTTCTACCTTAGAAAAGGTTGTAAATTCCTTGAGCAAGTGGTTTGATACATCCAAGTTAAATTCTGGTTGTGCATACAATGGGATTGAGATGCCTTGAAGCAAGAGGTTGTGCATTCAACTGTTTGTTAATGTGGTTTTGGATGTTAATCCAAGTGGGGTGTGATTGATGATTTCATGGCCAGGTCTGTGATGACTCATTGCCATGGGAACAAAGAGGATGGTTTCCTAGTTAAAGGATGTTAGGCTGGTTGTTTCAGCTTGATTGTTCTCGAAAGGATACTTAAGGATTGGCTGTGGTTTTGGACAAATATCCAAGTGATTATATTTTCATGGCGGGAACTCTAAGTATAAATTGCCATGGGAACAAAAGGGATGTTTTCCCTAGTAAATGTTATTAGGTTGGTTGCTACATCTGTGGATGATTTCCTAAAGGGATAATTAAGGAAGGATGGCGCAAGCTACCCCCGTGAACCGCCAAACCCTTGTCAAGATTGTGGGAGAGAAGGAAGGAGTCTCACTTGAAGCTTTCTTGCTTGCACAATGGGGGAATACACACAAGGGTGGAGGCTGAAAACAGTTTTCCTCTTCTTAGTTGTGTAAGCCAAAAGAACTCTAGTACAAAGAAATAGAAGAACCCTATATATGGGTCTCAAACCAAACTCAACTAACTAAGGTGGCATACTAACTAAGCCAAGAACTAGAGTTGATAAGGATAGCTATCATGTAGCTATTATTCATGGGCAGTGTACCAACCGCGTCTGCAACTAACAAGTCGGTGACATAAATACACAACGGTCACCCTGGCGTATCACGAGTGGAGCTCGATATCTCAACACTCCCCCTCGAGCTCAATCCCAATTCCTGCACACTAAGCAGGTCTCTGAACTTGCATAACTTCTCTGCACCCAATTCCTTCGTGAATATGTCAGCTACCTGATCCTCTGTGCTGACATAAACTAGATCAATAAGACCTAGTAAAACCCTCTCTCGCACATAGTGATAATGCACCTCAATGTGCTTTATTCTAACATGATAGACTGGGTTATTTGCCAAGTGTATACTACTCATGTTGTCACAATAAATGACAACTGGCCCATCTGTAGATTGATGCATATCATAAAGTAGCTTATGCAACCAAGCTACCTCACATGCAGCCATTGCTGCACCCTTGTACTCAGCCTTTATGCTCGACAAGGCAACTGTAGGCTGTTTCTTGCTGCTCCAAGTGACTGCAGCACTCCCAAAAGAGAACACATATCCACTGGTAGATCGTCTATCAGAAATGTTACCAGCCCAATCAGCATCAGTGTATCCATGCAACTGTATCTGAACCCCAGTCTCATAAAATAGTCCATACTGCAATGTGGACTTCACATACCTGAGTATGCGTCTAGCCGCATCCAAATGTGGTTTCCTTGGAGCCTGCATAAACTGACTTACCAATCCAAAAGCATAGCTCAAATCTGGCCTGGTAATAGTCATATAAATCAAACTTCCTACTATGCGTCTGTACATAGTAGGGTCTTCTAGAAGCCCACATGCATCTGTGCTCAGCTTCACATTCTGCTCCAAAGGAACTGAAATAGGCTTACAGCTTGTCATCCCATATTTGGACAGTATGTCCAATCCATACTGCCTCTGCAAGAGTGGTATCCCACTTGGTGATCTAATCACCTCAATGCCCAAGAAATAACGTAGCTCTCCCAAATCCTTCATCTCAAACTTTTGCTTCAATAGCATTTTCACATGAAGGATATCTTCATCACTGTCACCTGTCATAATCAAATCATCAACATAAATGACAAGTAGCATAATACCTTTCTCTGTTTTTCTCACATAAAGTGAGAAATCTGCCTTGGAAATCTGAAAGCCAATAGTGACAAGATACTGTCCTATCTTGTCAGACCATGCTCTAGGTGCTTGCTTCAAGCCATACAAGGCTTTCTTCAACCTGCAAACAAACTCAGGATGAACAGCATGCACATAACCTGGTGGCTGCTCCATATAGACCTCTTCTTGCAAATCACCATGCAAGAAGGCATTCTTTACATTCATCTGATGTAAAGACCATCCCTTTGATGCAGCCATAGCAATGGCTGCTCTTACGGTTGCCATCCTTGCAACCGGACTGAATGTTTCTTCATAGTCAATGCCATATGTTTGTGCATACCCTTTGACTACTAATCTTGCCTTGTATCTGTTCACAGAACCATCTGCATTGTGCTTCACCTTATAAACCCACTTACAGCCAATTGCATTTTTACCTTTAGGCAAAGGTACCAATTTCCATGTAGCATTTGCTTCCAAGGCATCCATTTCTTCATCCATGGCTTTCTCCCATTTTTCTTTTCCCATGGCTTGCTCAAAAGAAGTGGGTTCTGGTTCCTGTATCACTTTGACCATATATGCATAGTGAATGGCTGTAAATCCATCATATTTCAGCCTATCCACAGGATACCTAGCTCTCGTAGACCTGCGCAAAGTAGGTTCACTCCCAGGTGCTCTCAAAACATCCCTGGTCTTCCTTACTCCAGGTGTAACAATAGAAGGAATACCCAACTCATCATCAATGCTCTGTTCTGAGCCACTGGATTCGCCATCCACATAAGAGTGACCTGCATTCACATCAAACATGGGCTGATCAATCTTCTCTTTTCCTTTTCGTGATACCTGCATACCACTATCTGCATTGCTTTGAGAAGATTCTCCTGATCTCAATCTGCATGTCCATGGCGAAGAATGTGAACCACTACTAGAGGATGCTCCAGGTCCACTAATATTTTGTGACTGCTGCTATGGATTCTGTGCAGCATTACCATTTTGTGCATCTACATCATCAATCACATTTACTAGTTTATAGCATCTATACCCTTTTTGCTGCAGAGAGTAACCAATAAAGATGCACTTCTCAACTTTTGGATCCAACTTGGATCTCAGCTCATCTGGCACATGTACATAGGCAATGGAACCAAAAATTTTCAAATGAGAAATATCTAGTTTCCTACTAGTATACCTCTCCTCTGGAGTCATCCCATGTATTGCTGCAGTAGGAGTCCTGTTCATTATATAGACTCCTGTAGCAACTGCTTCAGCCCAATAAAAATCTGGCAAGTCTTTTTCATTGAGCATGGCACGAGATACCTCTCCAATATGCCTATTTTTCCTTTCTGCAATTCCATTTTGTTGTGGGGTATGACTGCATGAATATCGTGCTTTATGCCATGCTCCTACAGGAACCTTGCAAACTCATTTGAGAGGTACTCTCCCCCTCCATCTGACCTTAGGTATTTTATATGCAGACCTGTTTCTTTTTCAACCATAGCTTTAAGAGTTTTGAAATGCCCAAAAACTTCACTTTTCTTTTTCATAAAATACACCCAAACTTTTTTGCTATAGTCATCAATAAAAGTGACAAAATAATGACAGCCTCCAAGAGATGCAGCTTTAGTAGTCCACACATCAGAGTGGATTAATTCCAATGGCTTCTCACTCTCTTGAACATGTCTAGGAAACGGTTTCCTTGCCTGTTTTCCAAACTGACAGGCTCCACATACCTTATGCATTTCTGCAACCTTGAATTTGGGCAATCCTGCAACAATATTGTGGGCCTGCATTGATTTAAGTCGCTATACATTAACATGACCAATGCGTTTATGCCAGATATCAATATCTGCAACTACACCGGTCCCATGTGCAAACATTGCTGCACTGAATTCAGACATGTCTGCATCCAATGTAAACATTCTGCCCTTCTTCTTTCCTTTTGCTATCAAGCGACCTTTATTTTTCATATCCTCAACAAAGCATCCATGAGGATTAAATCTGACCTACAAGCCCTGCTCAACCATTTGACCAACAGAAACCAGATTCTTGGTGATATTCGGGACATCAAATACATCGGACAGGTATTTCTTTTTCCCATCGTGCATAGATAAAGGAATTTTTTCAATTTGCACAATAGGATGTGCAGTATCATCACCAGTCTCCACAAATCCTGGTTTTTCCATTTTTCTTACATCCTCCATCCATTCTGCATGACTTGTCATGTGGTTTGATGAACCTGAGTCAACATACCATGCATCATTGCTTTCTTCTGCACTTGTCACAGAATTGTTCATGTGCTGCACCATAAACAAGTGCTCATTTCTGTCATCACCGTGTCTACTAGAAGATGCATAATTTCCTTGTTGCAGTTTTCCATTCATCATGTCATTCTGCTTTTTATAGCAGTCTTTAGCCATATGACCCATTTTACCACAGTAGTAGCATTCAACATTACTATTTGCATTTTGGCCTCTTTGCCATCCACCACGACCTCTTTGGCTCCCCCTGCCTCTAGAGTTACCATGTCCTCCTCCATAGGACTGGTTTTCTTGAGTTTGCTGCATGTTCTGATTTCTGCCATGGCCTCCAAATCGGCCTCCTCTACCTCTGCCTCTACCTCTTCCAGCATTTGAGTAGAAGACAGCTTCTTTTGAAGTTCCTCCTGAAGAAGATGCACCACCATTTCTCTGCTCCTCAGAAATTAGAAGAGCAATCAACTCCTCAAAATCAAGAAATCTTTCACGAACAGAAATGGATGTTCAAAACTGTGCATAATCCTTTCCTAGACCATTCAAGGTCACTGAGACTAAATCATCATCTTCCACTGGTGACCCAATGGAAGCAAGTGCATCTGCAATCTTCTTCACCTTCATGTGGTAGTCATTGATGCTCATATTTTCTCTTTGCACATTATGCAACTCTTGCTTGAGCTGCATTTTCCTGGCTTGCATATTTGTGCTGTACATTTTTGACAAAGTATCCCATGCCTCCTTTGGCGTACTTGCATCCTGAATATGCACAATCATAGAGTCTGAAATGCTGATAGACAACTAATACATAACTTTCCTGGCTCTCTCATGCCATGCTTTAAATGCCTGAATTTGCTGTTGATTGGGAACATCAGGAAGAACTGGTTCTTCTTCATTTCCTGCAACAAATTCCCAATATCCTTTTCCCATAAGGAAATTCGTCATTCTAAACTTCCATGCTTGGAAGTTGTTCTTGTCAAGCTTTTCAGTGACAATCTGTGAAAGAGAATCAGATGCCATTACAGAACACTGCAAAAAATTCTGTCACTGCAAAAAACACAGCTTCACCCTCACAAGGGAAAATCTGCAAAACTGGGGAAAGTGCTATTTGACCACACAGTCACTTCCTAGTGACGATTTTGCATCAACAGGCAACAGGGATGATTCTGTAACTCCCAATGTCTCTGTGCACAAGCATACGATGCAATTTCTACAGTAACTTTTCACCGACCTGTAGAACAATGGCTGCACAGCATAAAACTGGGCCTTTTCCTGAGTGCGTGCAGAAAACTTCCGCCTCCAAAACAGGCCCCGAGATGGCCTCAAATCAAAAAAACAAGGTCACCCCCTTGCTTCACCGCGAAGGGCGTCTCAACCTGAGACAATGCGCTCCTGCACTTTTCGGTTGTGCTACCTGCAGAGATCTGCTCCCAAAACAGAAAATGAAAGCAACACTGCTCCTCTTACCAGAACACCGCGAGCTTGGCTTGCTTTCTTGAGCTCCTTACCACAAACAAGGCTCTGATACCATGTCAAGATTGTGGGAGAGAAGGAAGGAGTCTCACTTGAAGCTTTATTGCTTGCACAATGGGAGAATACACACAAGGGTGGAGGCTGAAAACAGTTTTCCTCTTCTTAGTTGTGTAAGCCAAAAGAACTCTAGTACAAAGAAATAGAAGAACCCTATATATGGGTCTTAAACCAAACTCAACTAACTAAGGTGGTATACTAACTGAGCCACGAACTAGAGTTGATAAGGATAGCTATCATGTAGCTATTATTCATGGGCGGTGTACCAACCGCGTCTGCAACTTACAAGTCGGTGACATAAATACACAATGGTCACCCTGCGTATCACGAGTGGAGCTCGATATCTCAACAACCCTAACCAAGGGGGTTATGAATCCGTGTCGTGAATGTGGACCAAACCCGCCCCGCGAGAGGTCTCTCCATGGAAATTACTTAGCGTAGGAGGACGCTTGGGTGCCAGGGGGCCTGTCCGTAAATGCCAATGCCTCCAGACCCTACGCAAGTGTTCTATGTGACTCGAGATGGGATCTCAAGGCCTTGATACTAGTTACAAGGTAGAATCTTGGTAGGATAAACCTTCGGGTTTTTATTGTCGGGAGATGGAAGGATTTTTATGCGGAGGCAGAAAGGGACACTTAATTGTCTTGTATGGCCGGAGACAAACATTAATCTTAAGATAAGTTAAGTGTTTGATCTTGTTATCTTGTCTTCGTGTTAGTGCCCTAAATTACGTAAGGGAACCTATGATTAATAGGTTAATTAAGGAAGCTGCTTTTATGTGTCAAACATAATATGGTAGGTAATTAGATAACTAAAACAACCCCCGAGGGAAGCATGGTGGATGTGACCAATGGGTCTATCCTACGGAAGGGTGGTCTCGGTTAGCCGTGAGCTTTCCTCAAAGGAAATGTTAACGAGAAATGTTAGGAAAAGTCAGATGAGGACCTTAGATAATGTTGGTTAGAACCCTGATTCATACCGTTTTAGGGGACCGGAATGGGACTATGCCCTACAGGCAGAGAGGTCGAGTGATGCATCCCTCTTGTTTCCCATTCTCTTTGAGCCAAGTGCGGTATGAGGCTGCCGTGGTCCAATTGTATCCATGTCAAGTGGAGCAGCTATCAACCGACGATAGAAGGCTGTTAGGTGAACCCGACTGCTAGGAACCCGGACTCCAGGTCGATCCTAGTGGGAACGGCCGACTGTTGCGAGGCAGACTCAAGAGACCCTAGCTGGAAACCCCGTGTTATTCTATGGGAGTGCCGGGTGGCATCTTCTAGATATATCTCTCGATGGACTGCTAAGATGTGTCCCACGATTTGAGGGGCAAGCACGTTACAATTGGTATCAGAGCAAAACTTCATAATGATACATGATTGATTAATGTTCGGTTCATAGACATATCCTAAACAGAAATAACCTAAGTGGTAGGGCTTGATTGTCAGGCACCCTATGCACCCACGAATACTGACATGCAAAAGAAGAAATTTCTTCTCAAGCAAATTAAGGCACCTAAGTTTGATGGCAAGGGAAGGATTATTCAAGCCGACGCCGAGATCTGGATTGAGTCCATGGAGGACTATTTTGAGGCAGTAGGATTTGCACCTGCTAACCAAGCCATACTCGCCAAACTTAAGCTTACAGGTGAAGCAAGACTTTGGTGGAAACAGTGGTGCAGAGACCAAGCGATCTTGGGGGGGGACAGTCACTTGGGATAAGCTTAAGGAAGCTGTGCGAGGGAGATATCTGCCACCTGCCTACCGCAAACAAAATATGAATGAATTCTATGACTTGAAGCAGCTAGGATTATCCCTTGAAGCATATTATTCAAAGTTCGTTTCACTCCTAAAGTATGCACCCCCAATGGATATGACACAATAGGTGCCAAAATTTTGTGTTGGGTTGAATCCACCCATAACACTCGATTGGAATCAATGCGCCCAACAGACTTGCAAGACGCATTACTCCGAGCGAATCCAATCGTCCAAGAACTTAAATCGGGCAATTGTAGCAAAGATGACTATGGAGATCAGGATAAGAGATGCCATACGTGTGGAGAGATAGGACACATCCTAGGAGATGTCCCTACCATCAATGCTTCCATTGTAAGGAGCTAGGACACATCCAAGCAGACTGCCTTGATCTGAGTCCAAAAGACATTGAGCCTCCAAGAAAATGAAGCTACACATGTGCAGTCTATGGATATATAGACGAATCAGATGAAGACAAAGATCTAGAGCCCACTAAACCTTATTAGGAGGACTAAAATTCCTAGAAGCTTAATCGACATGTACCACAATTGAGAATAAATCATACTCTTGTACCTATGGTTAATTCGAATAATATGAGTGCACTACTTGAAACATTGAGAGTAGCACAGCGGATGCATGGTGGGTCTTAATTCACAGGTCATAAGCCTCATTAGTGCTTGTCTTCCACAGTTTCTCTCGAGATGTGGACATCTCGATTCCTCTAAGGGGGAGAGGATGGAACATTCCCCGTACCCCCATGCCTTCCCCATGCGAACCACCCCCTTTTAAATTTTTAATTTTTTTTATCCCTCTCTCTCCCCCTGCCGTCTACATGGTGGGGAGAGAGAGAGAGAGAGAGAATGAGTAAAGGGGGAGAAGGGGGCATGCAGCCCCCCCAAATGGAGGGTGGCGCCACCTCCCCCTCCACCATATAAGGTGACCCTCCCCCCCCCCTGGGCTTTCGACAGTGCACCCCCACTCCAGCTTCACGGCAGGCAGCGGCCCCCCCTATCGTCACGACAGCAAGCCCTTCTCCTCTGACTACATCACGCCCCCCCTTGGGCTTCCGTCAAAAAATCCCCCCTCATGAGAGAGAGAGAGAGAGAGAGAGAGAGAGAGAGAGAGAGAGAGAGAGAGAGAGAGAGAGAGAGAGAGAGAGAGAGAGAGAGTGGAGAGAGAGAGAGAGAGAGAGAAGAGTGAAGGAGAGAAGAGGAAAGAAGAAGAAGAAGAAGAAGAAGAAGAGGGAGGGAGAGAAGGAGAAGAAGAAGGAGAAGAAGAGGGGAAGAGAGAGGAGAAGAAGAAAAAGAAGAAGAAGAGGGAGAGAGAGAAGGAGAAGAAGAAGAAGAGGAAGAGGAAGAAGAAGAAGGAGAAGAAGAGGAGAAGAGGAAGAAGAAGAGGGAGAGAGGGGAGAAGGAGAAGAAGGAGGAGAAGAAGGAGAAGAAAAGGGAGAGAGGAGTAGAAGAGAAGAAGAAGAAGAGGGAGAGAGAGAGAGAGCTTTGGAAGGTTCTAGGAACCTTCCAAGCATCCCTAGCTTAGAGGGAGTTTTCCCCTCCTTCCCGGGATTCTCAATTTGGGATTGCCGAAGGTGCTGCAGGCCGCGGGAGCTTTTGGAGAAAATTTTTTGCGAAGCCTAAGAAAATTTTACCTCGTGTGTAGCCGCAAATTTCCTACGAAGTATGGCACCTAAGAGGTGCGCGTCTAGCAACCATGCGAGTAAGTCCGATCGAGACGGGGCCGTCACCACTAATGGGATCTCAACCGATGGGAACTAGGTCCCAGACTCTTATCCTCACGCTGAATTTAAGCTCATAATTTGACTTCGTAATCCACCTTTAACATGTAAAAATATTAGTGGCAAGAGTAGATTGCATCGATTAAAATGATAATAATAATAATAAGTTCAAGGAAGGTTGCATTGTTAAAAGTCATAAATTTTGTCACACTCAATGCATGGAAAGGAATAGGTTATTGCATCCTATTTTTTACACATTCTCTTGATGGATCAATAGAAGTTCTTCTCAATTCTATTGTCCTACCAATTAGGGCACACTATGCCGAAATAAGGGAATTAAGGTTACGACCAATTTTCGATTTAAGCAAATCGTCAATTGCCAATTTGCAATTGTGGTTCCAAAGTTGTGCAACACAACTTGGGACGGAAAAATTCTCTTTTTCTTCCAGGAAAGGGAGACTTATACACTAAGGTAAGGATGTACTAGTGGACTCAATGTGCAACAACATCTAGGAGTTAGATAGGCAAACTATCTAGGGAAAAATTCCTATGAAGACCTAGTCAATGCTAAGGTCGTTGGAAAGGGTGGAGCACCAGTCCATAACTCGAAAAGCACAACTTGAATTGGAATTCAACTATGCAGATTCTTGTTCCTTACAAGCAAAGGTGAACTTAGGGAAATCCCCAATTCCCAAGTTATCGGATCTTGCGGGTTGCAATCGACCTAAGGAAGAATGTTGAGGGTATTCAGGAAAGGAACTTCACCTTAACAGGAATGTTGTACAAACTACCAAACTTGTCTATGTTTGAAACAATAGGGCAATGTTAGCCTTGATCAAATCAGGATCAAGGGGAAGACCACTTAGATCATTTAAAGGATCTAGAAGGATTTCTTCCTTAGAAAAGGTTGTAAATTCCTTGAGCAAGTGTTTTAATACATCCAAGTTAAATTCTGGTTGTGCATGCAATGGGATTGAGATGCCTTGAAGTAAGAGGTTGTGCATTCAACTGTTTGTTAATGTGGTTTTGGATGTTAATCCAAGTGGGGTGTGATTGATGATTTCATGGCCGGGTTTGTGATGACTGATTGCCATGGGAACAAAGAGGATGTTTTCCTAGTTAAAGGATGTTAGGCTGGTTGTTTCAGCTTGATTGTTCCCGAAAGGATACTTAAGGATTGGCTGTGGTTTTGGACGAATATCCAAGTGATTATATTTTCATGGCGGGGACTGTAAGTATAAATTGCCATGAGAACAAAAGGGATGTTTTCCCTAGTAAATGTTTTTAGGCTAGTTGCTACATGTGTGGATGATTTCTTGAAGGGATAATTAAGGAAGGATGGCGCTAGCTATCCCTGCAAACCACCAAACCCTAACCAAGGGGGTTATGAATCTGCGCCGAGAATGTGGACCAAACCCGTTGAGAGAGGTCTCTCCGTGGAAATTACTTGGCGTATGAGGATGCTTGGGTGCCAGGAGGCTCTGGTCGTAAATCTCAATGCCTCCGGACCCTACACAAGTGTTCTACATGACTCGAGATGGAATCTCAAGGCCTTGATACTAATTACAAGGTAGAATCTTGGTAAGATAAACCTTTGGGTTTTTATTGCTGGGAGACGGAAGGATTTTTCTGCGAAGGCAGAAAGCGACACTTAATTCTCCTGTATGGCCGGGAGACAAACATTAATATGAAGATAAGTTAAGGAAGTGTTTGATCTTGTTATCTTGTCTAAAGGAACCTGTGATTAATGGGTTAATTAAGGAAGCTACTTTTATGTGTCAAACATAATGTGGTAGGTAATTAGATAACTAAAACAACCCCCGAGGGAAGCATGGTGGATGTGACCAATGGGTCTATCCTACGAAAGGGTGGTATCGGTTAGCCGAGAGCTTTCCTCAAAGGAAATGTTAACGAGAAATGTTAGGAAAAGTCGGATGAGGACCTTAGACAATGTTGGTTAGAGCCTTGATTCATACCTTTTAGGGGACCGAAATGGAACTATGCCCTACGGGCAAAGAGGTTGAGCGATGCATCCCTCTCATTTCCCATTCTCTTTGAACCAAGTGCGGTATGAGTTTTCTATGGTCGAGTTGTATCCACGCCAAGAAGAGCGGCTGTCGACCGATGCTGGAAGGCTGTTAGGTGAACCCGACTGCTAGGAACCCAGACTTCAGGTCGATCCTAGTGGGAACAGCCGGATAAGTTCCATTGCGAGGCGGACTCGAGAGACCCTAGCTAGCAACCCCGTGTCATTCCGTGGGAGTGTCGGGTGGCACCTTCTAGATATATCTCTCGATGGATTGCTAAGATATGTCTCATGATTTGAGGGGTGGGCACGTTACATCTAGCTCCCAAGTGTCATTCTTCATCATGTTGTCATACTCATCTTGCATAGCTGCTCTCCATGCTGGATTAGCAATGCTTCTTCCAATTTTGATGGCTCCTTTAGTTCCCTCATAAACGCAACCACCATCAAGGCCATATCTACTATGTGAATAGAAGCCTTTCTTTGCTCCTCTATTCTCAATGAGCTCCTTGGTCCATTTTCCTTCTTGTCAGTTGTGATAGGCATAGGATTACTACAATCATAGAGCTACTTCACCCATCACGGCAATGGATTTTTTAGCTACATCGTTACGGTTTGGTGAACTTTTTTCTCATCATCCAAAGATGATACTTCCTCCTCCTTGTGAAAGTAGGAATAGCTCTTAGGATAGGTTCGTAGTGGACTACTTCTTTATTGGATAATAAAGTGAAAGAACTTATATTCTCCTCATCCACTATATGTGGCTGCTCCTTGAACACCACATCACAACTCGCTATGATCTTGTTTGCCTCTAGGTCATACAATTTGTAAGCCTTTTTCTCTCATCATTGTAATCCAAGAAGATACATTTTGTGCTTTTTGGATTTAACTTGTTTCTCTTATTCTTTGCAACATACGCATAACGTTCACATCCAAAAGTTCTAAAATGTAAGACACATGGTTTCTTACTAGAATAGGCCTCGTGAGGATTTTCCCTTAAGAGCCTTTGTGTAACTCCGATTGAGAATGTAGACTACAATATTAATAGCTTCTAGCTAAAACTAGATAGGTAATCCCTTGCCCTTAAGCATGCACCTTGCCATTTCCACAATGGTGCAATTTCAACAATCATCAACAATGCCATCCTGTTGAGGGGTATGAGGCATCGTCAATTAACACTTAATCCCTTTACTCTTGCAAAAGCCTGCAAACTCCTTTGAGTTGAACTAACCACCATCATCTGTTCTAAACTTTTTCACACTTTGCCCTATTTCATTATCAACAATTTTGAGTCTTCCACATCCTACTTATGGCATCAATCTTTACTGGTGAGGGCTTTCTCCCATATGGTCCATACATGTGCCCAACAACTAATACTTCCTCCACTCCAAAAACCAACTTTTTTCCTAATAGAGTCAAATGCACTTTTTCAAGACAGCTCAAAATCCTATCACAATCAGCAATATGATCAGCCACAAATCTTCTACATCCATGCTAATTCAACTCTTCATTCTTCTCATAGATATCACATCCTTTGATCGGCACATCATCAAGAAAGGGAAAGGTCAACTGAGGAATATACTCCCTCAAAACTTTATGCATAGCATTCATCATATGAGCCACTAAATTGGTTGCTCCCTGTGGAAGCGTACACATCCTAACCAATCCAAGTGGTATCTTCATGGTAGTGATATCCCGGCTTTCCAATGCAAGCTAGAATTGATCATAACCTGAACATAAATCACCCATAGAGTAAATTGCATTGCCTACAGATGCTTCTACAAATTCATCCACTATCTAGCTTGATCCAACATTCCTTATGGTGACTTTATTAACTGGTTGTAAATCTTGTATAAACCTCAAAGCACCATTCTTCTTTGGAATAGTAAACCATCGATTCAAATATGGAGCTAAAGAAGGCTCCAAAATCCACATTCTGAACTTTCCATTCAAAAGCTCCAGTAGCTTAAGAAAATATGCCCAAGGCACTAGAAGAGGCTTTAAATTCCATGGCACATGAGGTACTATAAATATCAGCATAGGTGCAACTAGGATCAACACATCCAATTTCATTTGGATGAAGCAAAGGCTTTCCCATGCCTTGCAAGCATCTGCAAGAAACAAGCTCTTTTTTTAAGTAAAAGGAAGCTTGTTTCACCAATTTTAAGCTCTTATAAAGTTTTAGGTATAAATGTATGTCCTACTACATGTGGATCACATAAACTAGGCTGTTGAGTCACTTTTTCAGTCAACCCATCACTTTCGGGTGGTAAAGGCAAAGCCACAAGCTTAACCTTCTTTGCAACTATTTTGTACTTTGTACCCACCCTTGCTTTAGCCCTATTTTATAGCCCATAACATTCATGCTTAGCAAACTCTTGAATGACTTCATACATCTCTAAAGTGTAAACATAAATAACCTATTTTTCTGCCATGTTTCAGCATTAATTGTTGTAGGAATTTCAACCAATGTATCAACATCAACCAGCCTTGAAAATATCCCTGAAATACCTTCATTTATAGCCATTAAACCATATGTCTTCAGCTCTTTTTTGGCCCATCGTACATATTTCTTTTCAACCTTGCACATGGCTAAAATATTCTCAAAACTGCAAAGACTACATGCTGTCCATTCTTGCCATCCAAACACAAACACAGTTTCCCCCTTTTTTGGAGACATAATTATCTTCCTAGAATCACTACCATAGTCTTCACTTACATCAATGCTGCCTAAAAACCCTTAAACTCTTGTGCATTAGGTGGCATGGGATTATCCTACAGCCTACCCCGATTGCGGGGATGATTCAGACAAATAGTGAGAAACTATACTTCCTTTGTATTGTCTTTACTCCAAACCCAAGCATATGAAGAACCATCATCCAAGGCTTTTGTTTCCGGCATTGATTCCAAAATATAGGGCTGCCCCAAAATCACCGGATAACTACATAAATCCTACACAAAAAATGATATTCATCCCTAACATCTCCAATAGTCATGGGTACATTCAGACAAGCCGCATCAAGATCCCCTTATGAATTATGTGATGCCCTCATGCACCATCCTGGATCTACATCAATCGGCCAACCTCCATTATCATACAAGCTACGTGCCATAACATTAATTTCAGAACCATGATCCAAGAGAGCTATACAAGGCGTCTCTCTTTCTCCCACTTTAACAATTTTGCACGAGCCCAATGTGTTCTTGAATAATGACTGCTTGGAATAATGATCCAAGAGAGCTACACAAGGTATCTCTCTTTCTCCCACTTTAACAATTGTGCACGAGCCCAATGTGTTCTTGAATAATGACTGCTTGGAATAAAATGAGCATCTTCTTCTTCATGTACTTGTTGAGTTGGACATCCCTATTATACATAGCCTTCTCTCTATGCTTATTTCTGCCCATAAGCTCAATTTCAACCACAAGCTTGTTGTCTGCACTCCCATTTAATCCATTTTCAACATCATCCTACTCCAAATCAACAATACATGCATCATCATATTCCCTCTGAAGTTGTTTCTTTATGTCTTTGTCAACCTGCATCAATGCTTGCAAAACTTCACCATCAAATTCTCTTTTTCATTTTATCATATCAATGATTGCATCATGAAATTCACGCTTCATAATTCCAAGAAATTTGCCAAAGTATGAATTCCACTGTATTACCAAGTATGCAATCTTCCAATACCTTTTCAAGGTTTGTGGCAATCTCAAGATCCGATTGTAACTTGTAAAAGGGTTGCTTGCCCCTTTTTTTCCCTTCTTGTTTCTTCTCTTAAGATGCATCCTCCATAACATGCTCACGTATGGCTTTTCCATCCTCTTTTTGCTACTCCATTTTACTTCATGTTATGTATTTAGATGGGCTTGAAGAGGAAGGACCAACAATGTCCTCATCTCTTCTTCTCTTTTCTTCCACAATAGCTTCTTGATTATGAACCTCAGCTGAAAATGAATTCACTAGTGTACTCCATCCCATTCTCCCTCGTATACTCTAACTTGCATCAGCCAATTCAAACTTTGTTGTTTGTCCTTTTTCCATGCAATATAATGGCTGCACCCAAACGTAAGATTTTACTTCAACCATGTGTGGGAGCTCACTCTCAACCGCCAAGACCCACAGACCGCTTATTGCTTCAAGTGTTCCAAGCCGAGCACTAATGGCTACCTCTCACATAGCCGACGCGCCATCCATGTCTACAAGTGTAGTGAGCTTACCTCCATGCCAATTGAATTACCTCCTCTCCTGCGCACTCCGATAGCTCCACGATCCAAGTACAAGCTTCAAGCTCCATCCTCAAGCTCCATGCTCCAAGCTCTATTGCTGCAAGAAAGACAAGAGAAGATAAGAGAAGAGAAGAAGAGAGGAGAAGATGGAGAACTTCTCCTCCCCGGTCCCTCACCCTCACACATTCACTCCCTCACACTCTCACACTCCCTCTCTCAAGCACAAGCTCAAGCAAGCAAGAAGAATAAGAAGAGAGCCACTTTTTTTCACACACAAGAATGAGTTTCTCATTCACTTTTCAACTTTATATACAAAACCCTAAATCCCTTTTGGGCAGTCATCCCCTTATCCCCTTTTTTACATGACCAACCGTGGCCTAGGCCCTTTTTCCCATTGTCCTCCTATCTTCCTAGCTTTCTTTCCACCGCTCGCCTACATTTACAAATTGCGTGGGTGAGATCCCGGCACTCTTAAAATAAATCATGGTGTGCCTTGCGCTTTTCTACAACAATATAGACTCGTGCTTTTTCTCATGCGCTTTTTTCCTTGATTTAGGACTTTTCTGCACTTCTCGTGTTTCCAGATTCCTCCTGACGAGCCTTCGTCTTCGATTTCACTTTTTCCTTGGCCTTGTCTTCTGCTTTGGATTTTCCAGCTTTTCCACCTTCTTCATCGGGGTTAACATTACCCCCCTCCTAGGCGAGTGCCAAACCCATGGCACTCACTGTCATAGGTAGTAGGCTTTAGCATGCACCAAAGACGTCGTTTTGGCAAGGTCGTATATGGTTGCGTTGGAGGGTTTCTCGTGGTGGGCAGATGAAGGTTGTTGGGGCCACATTGTTGGCGTGGGTGGCTGGTGGTAGGGTGGTTGGAGTTGGGGGTAGGGCTATTTGCTGTTGGGAATTGCGCTGGGCTAGCACAGGTATTGGTTTTGGGATATTGTGCACATGACAATTATTGGCAGGCAGTGTCGATGAAGAGCAAACAACACTTTCGTTGGAGTCTTCAATACCTGCAATTGAAAACCTCTCATGTGTGGTCTCTCCCTTGGGGTAGTGCTAGTCTTCTTTATCGTGCACAAGACTTAATTTAATTAGTTTGGGAGATAGGTCAAACTCTAAGTAAGCTGAGAGTATTGTCCTGCACTTGAGGACTCAAATTGTGTATATATTTTGATGCAGATATTATGTGAGTGCTCATGCATACTTAGATATTACGCAGTTAGAAGACCGAGGGGTGGTTCCTCATAACAACATGTGGATGAAGCAAAGTTTTCCATGTTGAGAAGAAGTACACATGAAGGTGTATGAGACATCCTTTGTGTTGTGACAGCATGATGTAGCATAATTGAACACATTGACACCAAACTTTCAGTAGTAGCTGGTAGCTACTGGGCTTGCTCAATGAGTACGATGTACTTTTCATGGCCATTCGTGTGGTGCTTATCACGATCGATTGCAATGATACTAAGGCGGAGTGCAACAAGGAATTGTACAAATGGATCAGGGTGATAGGTCTAACCATAGGTGAGACAAGCTCCCTAGGTATTTCCTACCCTTGGATGTGCCTTGAACAATCGTGGGGGATCTGTAGAGGGCTAGGGGACTAGGGACACAGCCAGCCAACCAAGGTCACTCGGCGTACCTAATTTGAGAACCCCTAGGTGTTGTGTTTTGATTGTGAGTGCTTTTTTCTTTTCTTTACTTTTCTTTTTTCTTTTTCTTTTTCTTTTTCTTTTTCTTTTTTGCTTTTATTTTTCACACTTTTTTTAATAAGAATAACATGAGTACAACCATTGCAATACGTTGAGGCCACAGCCTTTCAATTGGATCAGGAAATGTCGAGATTCAAAGGCTGCAAAATTGGATATTATAGTGATGACTGTGTCCTAGCCTCGTTGCTAGAGAAACAGTTGTTGAGATGGGGAGATATACTGGAGATTTTGCAAAACCTCTTTGTAACGTGCGATGTTGGTACAATTGAGGTAACAGTCATCGTGAGTGCCAGTGTAGAGTTTGACCCAAAAAGATAAAGTGGCCACACTGATCATGCTTTGGGCCATGTGATGTGGGCGATCGGCAAGGGTGACTTTCGGCGATGTGGCTTCGTCATGGCTCTTGGTGAGGTTGGTGGTCTTGTAGTGACTTGGGCATTGAACACTTTCGTACAAAGACCCGTGTCGTCCTATATCCACTTGACACTTCATGAGAGTATATGCAAGTCACGTGCATCAATTATAATGAACAGATGCAACATAAAAAGATATTACTTTATCAAAATCCTATGGTGCTGATTGCGATGCATATCCAGTGCTTGTTAAAGATGTGACATATATTAGTAATAGGTAAGGGAGGTTTATACAGTTGGGAAGCCTGCCCCTTTAACCCCTTAAGGACAAAAAGTCATGACAAAATGGCATTTGGCAAGCAGCTTATACACATAGGGCCTATTCTATTTGTATGAGAGGCGTGGTGAATTTGGGTGATCAGACGACTGGGGATGTGCCGGTGGTGGGCTCTTTTTAGGCTAGGCGGGGAAGATATCAGTCAGGACCCGAATGGTGTAGTCCCTAGCCACAGCTATTTCAAGAATGCTTTTAAACAATTCATCAAATTCCCACTTGTCTCTAGATGCCTTCTCCTCTTTCGAGCATGGGATCCTGCATAGCCGATGTTGCCACACCCTGGGTGCTCCCTTGAGCCTTCGTCCACTTGGCTTGGGGAGTTTTCGGCCTGTGTCCTAGGCAGTGTCTCTTGGGTCCTCTTTTCGGTGCGTACCTCTTTAGAGTAGGCACGTAGCATTCTAGTACTGGCACTAGTGCCTTATGCTCCCTTCTACACGGAGGAGAGCTTCCTTGCATGTCAGCTGCATTGTGTGCTCCATGACGACTACTATGGGGAATCTGCAAAATGTGAATCAAGGTTAGGCTTGATGCAGGATAGGATTATTTTCATGAAAGGGATTAAACAGTGGATTATCAAGCACATATGAGGAGGAGAGGCAAGGTGAGGCATGCAGTGTTTGTTGTAGAGGGACAGCCCCCGTGATGTTGTTGGTCCTGCCTGGACTACGGGGAATATTGTAGCCATTAGCAGATCTTGGCTTATGCTAAGTTGCATGGGCTTGTTGTCATGGAGTGGAACAGGGCTCTTCCCCGAAAGGATAGACCAAAAAGGGGAAAGGTGTATAGAAGGGGACGGTGCCCCGTCTACGCCATCAAAGATGTTGATCAGGGCTTCCTATGGTGGTAATGAGGATTGCATGCCCTCCACCTGGAGGCGAGAATGGTCACACAACTTCTAGATGTGTGGTGAGAGGAGGACCTGAGAAACTCAGCCTGTCAAACCCAACTCTTCTCCCTGCGTTTGACTATCTTTGCTTGTGTGTGTTGATATTATCTATATAGGGTCACAAAACTTATTGTTTATTTATGTACATATTTACGAATCCATGTCACTTTATGAGGATAAAAACCAATTGTAGAACTCATGATTGTACTGGAGTGTGGCACACGCATCCAGTACTCCTGGCAGCTTATTCAATAACAATAGATATTTTGCAACATTGAGTAGCATGGTATCTTGTTTGAGTCTACTAGCAACATGTAACTCCTCCTCAGTGAGAACCTTATCAGCCAAAGAGTTCTCTCGGCTGGTTCCAACTAAGTCCATACCCCGAATGGAAGTCAGCACGCTCAAAAGGAAGTTGGTGCCACATAGGTTGGGTCTGGCCCATCGCTCCTCTAAGACTGTCATAATCTGGGCTCCTAGTTCGGCCATTGTAACGTGGTTTTCAAACCAACATTTTTCAAATTGACTTTGACTCTTTGATTATCACTTTAGTTGCTCTATCTTTAAGAGATTTGGTTGGCAGAGCACATCATTGAATGTCACAATTAAGCATAGTTCGTCGGCTTCCTCGTCAAAGATGAGTCGCAGGCATTCATGCAAGAGCCTATCATAGTGCTCGTCAAGATGTTCTTGCTCTTCCCAGGATAGGGAAAATGGCAAGTATTCCCCAAGCTGCTTCTTGGGGAATGCACCCATATCCACAAGGATATAGACACGTACGAATACTTTGAATTTAGCATCCAACTCAGTTATACATTCTATGACACTTCTATGTTCAACGAGGGCTTGCTCGATTGCTATCTCATGCAAGGTCCTAGGAGTTTCCCTACCTAGGCTTTAGCATTGCTGGAGACTCATGCCTAGATGAGCAAGATTGGTCAACCCTAGGATTTCTCATGCTCTTGGGGTTTTCATGTTTCTCCTAAGGCCTTGCTGCTATTATGCCATGGTTCTCCTTGGATGTGACCGGTATAGTCTTGTTACCCTGTTGTAACAATGTTGTATCCACTCTTGATTGGTCAATGCGAGTTCTGTTGTCAGTGGATTGAGTGTTGCAAGCAACCGTCAATGGTAATGGTTGCTTTGATTTTTCACAGCACATGGATGTGTCTAAGGTTTCACCGCTATTAGGAGATATGGCCATGGGTTCATACGTGGATGGACTCAATGCTTTATTCCTTAGCTCTTCGATACTCTTGATCTCAATCTTCTTGGGGTCTACAACCACTTGCAACTGCCATTGTTGTTTTCGTTGTTTTCTCTTCTCTTTCTTAGGCAATCGAGGTGTATCCTTGGAAGACTCTAGACCTTGAACTAGGTCAGTCATTGATGTGCTTGGTTGGGCCTCAGCATTCTCTTTCTCTAGTGTGTCCTCATGGGACATAGCTACGGCCTACTGAACATCCCTGCTAGGTTTTGAGGGTACAACTACCTCTCTTTTTGGAGAGTCTAGCTCTTCAACTAATTCCCCCTGTTTATCTCCTCAAGCCTAGGCTTTAGGTGCTTTGGAAATGCTGGACTTGTCAAGGATGTTGGTTGCGACACCTCCTCCACAGGTGAATGGCTAAGAACATGTTCCGTAAGGGGCATTGTCACAGCCAAGGGCTGTGACTGCTATGATCCCTGATTGGAAGTGGTAGCTGCTAGCTCAATGGACTGGCTACTATTAGTGGATTGTGGTGTCAAGTCCTTAGGTTGATCAGAAGTTTCGTGTCTTTTGTTGCCATTTGAGCATTCACTTGTGTAGATCGAGCATCAGTTGATCTAGTCACATTAGGTTGCATAGGCATATCCTTGGGCCGAGAGCTATAGGTGGTGTCATGTCCCACCTCTTGGACATCTAGAAGCTTAGATGAAGATAGAGCTTGGGATTGAGTAGTTGTACTTGACGCCTGTTGTTGTGCTTTCTGTGTCCATTTAGGGAAAGAGGGAGTAGGAGATCTGGGACTCTTAGGTGGACTTGGCACTAGCTGAAAGATTTGCTCGTGGCTATTAGATGATTGTGCCATTTGCTTTGTTGATTTATCAACCTTCTTATGAGCAACATTGTGCCTATGGTGCTCATGATTCTCTTGGCAAGTCAAAAGCTCCTTGAGCATTAGTGGTCTTTGCGCACGCTCAATGGGTACATCTGACATCTGCTTATTAAGCATGCTAGGCTCTTCCTTTCTAATACTCATGTTTGATTTCTTGCTCGAGACCTAGATTTTCTCTTAGATTTCCTCATGTGCTTCTTTGCTTTTGATGCAATCTGGCCTTCAGCTGATAGAGGTGGTTTAGCAAGGGGTTTTGGTACCCAAATCCATCGATTACCTGCATAATACCCTTAAGCATGTAGCGATGCTTTGGATATCCATCACGGTGTTGTGCTAGCTCTCCATTGGTGCCTTTGTCTATAAGGCTTGGGCTTCTTTCATGGTCTTCTACGATATTTGTAAGTCCAAAGCCTACCCTTCACATTGTCTCCTGACCTTCTTGTTTCAAGCCTGGCCTCACTCACTCGTTCTCTCTATTCAACATGTGCTTGTAGCAACTCTTTCAACAAGTCCTTGCTCTCATCAATAGGCTTGCTTGGAATGTCGTTCCTTGTCTTTCCCTCAAGGTTTGATGAGGTGACCCTTACTAAAGGTTGTGATTATCCTCACACCCGGTAGCATCAAAGTGTATCCTCTATGCAACATAGTCAGCCTCACACTTGGTTGCCCTTTTGAAGGGTCGTCCAAGGAGGGTTTCCTTTCCACAACTAGCACTATTTTAGAGGAACATGGAATAGGACATGCAAGCTTTCAGTTTCAATAGTTACAAGGATTTTGCACTTTCCTATGAGTGTTCATGGGTGTCCCCCGTAAGGACTAAGAGTTTCATTAGTCGATGTGAGCTCTAGCTGGCCTAGTAGGGTCCATGCTTCATAGGTCAAGATATTAAAATCTGCCCCTTTATTGATGAGAGCATCGACACTGTGCTCTCTTTTTGCAATGAGTTTGACCCTAAGATAAGCAGGCGGCACTATGTCTTCATCTTCTGGGTCTTGGCTTGTAAATTTAAGCCTCCTAATGCATGCCCTTGAGTCCCCAACTCCACAGCTAGATCTGGTTTCTCTACTGATATCTTGGGTCGTCTGTGTAGTTCCATTCAAGGTACATCTATCTTCAGGACTGTCATATCTAGTCATCCTCGCAATTGTAGCTTGATGTTGTTGATTTTTGCTTTGACTAGATGCAATCTAAATGCAATGCACACATGTTTTTTCAGTGTGGCCTTTTTGCCCTTGTTGGCTAGATTGGCACATTGAGGTTCTAGGGTCTCTGTTTGTCTTTGTTCAGGTATGGACTTTTGATTGCTCCTTTGCAAGTGAGAATCCATGCTTGTGTAGAGCCATTACTACAATAGGATCTAATTTGGAGGACCTGTCAAGTGCGTGTTTTCTCTCCAACCTACTTGGGGGAGTTGCGAAGGGGCAGAACCCCCTCTGGGGGTCCGGGGGGGCAGTCCCCTCTGGCCTGCACAGCCATTATGGTAAATTCCATGCGCAATTCGAAGGACCATTCGTAGCCAAATTTTGAACTATTTGCTCTAGATTTCAGTCCAATGATCGATCTATGATATGATTTTGGCTTTATGTGGTCTCTAAGTCAGTTTCAAGATCCACCAATTTTTAAAAAAAATTAAAAATCCAAATTCGGCCCAGTCGATACGAATTGCAAGGATCGAATGTCCGATTTGGCCTGTCCGAATGAGGAAGGGCCGAATGTAACTAGTCTGAATGTTAAATTCGACCAGTCCGAGTGTGTTTGTCCGAGGGCCGAGTGCCCAAGTGGTCTAAGGGCCAAGTGGTAACTTTTTCGAATGGGGTTGGCCGAGTGGGCCAAGGGTCGAATGGCCGAGTCAGGTGGGCTAAGTATCAAGTGGTCTGAATGTTTCACTCAGACGAGCCAAGTGAAAGGCATCCGAGTGTAGTTGGCCAAGTGCCCAAGTGGTCCAAGGGCCGAGTGGTGTGATGATGACGTCCTGGTCCCACGGGTCTGCATGCGAAACCTGCACAAGTAACATGGCCCGCAGGCATGCAGCACCACGTCGCGTCTTGGACACACAGCAGAAGCCAACTCGCAAGACATGTCAAGTCAACACACCATCATGTCATGGCATGACCCCATCACGTCGCATCGTGTCACGTCATGGGCCGTTACGCCCTTGATATCCCTCCTGTGTCACGTCTTGCTCGCAGCACGCGTAACGCATTTTTCTAACTTGGCACTTGGAGTCGTCGAATCGTGCCACGGAAGAATTCTAGGCTCACAAGGATCCACAATCAACCATCTTAGAATACAACGCCACGGGGGCGACACGGTTCACAACCCACCTTTTCTCATAAGAAGTCATGGCGACTCAAACTCGAAACAAGGGGCCTGGCTGCCTCGCTCAAAATTAGAACATTGCACGTTGGGAGGCAAAAACGATGGTTGCTCCATGAGGCACGACCTACATGGAGGAGGTGGGGAGACATGGGTTGCCCAAGCCTCACACTCCCTTCCCTCATACCTACAGGACGTCGAGCCAAGGGCCGATTCTGGGACTCGGCCTAGAATCGTCGTCACTCGGACAGGTTGAGCACAATGCGTTTTTTCACCGAACTTCCCAGAATTCATTGTGTCGAGTGATTAAGGCCTTCCTACCTGTTGAGTACCTCCAAATCCAAGCTACTCATGTTGGGGAAGGTGTGAAATTACCGATGCTGGGAAAATAACTCCTAGATGACAAGATCGAAGCAGGTCCACTCAATGAAACTCTCTCCTCTCTCCAGCTCTCTTGAAACCCTGCAATGCAAAATGTGGCCTTTCTTGCCACTCCTAGCCCCTTATCACCCTGCCAGGCCTGTACTCACCTTAGTCTTGCTTCCATTACTAATATTTAACCCAAGTTTTCTTTTTTTTTCCCTTCTTTTCCCTATTTCAGAGCCTGTTATATAGCAATAGAAAACCCTATTGTGTGCTCCAATGTTTTGCTCCTATCCTTCCTAAATGCAAAAAAAAAAAATCATAAGGGAAATATCTACGCTACTCCATCATGCTTTCCCAAGTCCAAAAACCAAAAACCTACTTGGTAAGGAGATCAAATACCTCTTCAAACTCCCTCGCTTCCTACCTATCTACCTCAAGCACCAGTTTGGAGAAAACCCTACTTCAATGCTCGATTCAAAGCGCGCAAGCACTCAAGGCTTGAATCTGTTGATCCCGGCAACGGAACCAAAATGTGGGAGCTCACGCTCAACCGCCAAGACCCACGGACTGCTTATTGCTTCAAGCGTTCCAAGTCAAGCACTAATGTCTACCTCTCACATAGCTAATGTGCCATCCATATCTATGGGTGCAGTGAGCTTACCTTCATGCCAATTGAGTTACCTCCTCTCCCGCACACTCCAGTAGCTCCACAATCCAAGTACAAGCTTCAAGCAAGCTCCATCCTCAAGCTCCATGCTCCAAGATCCATTGCCACAAGCAAGACAAGAGAAGAGAAGAGAAGAGAAGAAGAGAGGAGAAGATGGAGAGCTTCTCCTCCTCAGTCCCTCACCCTCACACACTCACTGCCTCACACTCTCACACTCCCTCTCTCAAGCACAAGCTCAAGCAAGTAGCAAGAACAAGAAGAATAAGAATAAGAATAAGAAAGCCACTTTTTGCCACACATAATAATGAGCTTCTCATTCACTTTCCAACTTTATATACAAAATCCTAAATCCCTTTTGGGTGTTCATCCCCTTATCCCCTTTTTTACATGACCAGCCGTGGCCTAGGCCCTTTTTCCCATTGTCCTCCTATCTTCCTAGCTTCCATTCCACTATCCACCTACATTTACAAATCGCGCAGGTGAGATCCCGGCACTCTTAAAATAAATCATGGTGCGCCTTGCACTTTTCTACAACAATATAGACTCGCGCTTTTTCTCATGCGCCTTTTTCCTTGATTTAGGACTTTTCTGCACTTCTTGTGTTTCCAGATTCTTCTTGGCGTGCCTTCATCTTCTGTTTCACTTTTGCCTTGGCTTTGTCTTCTACTTTAGATTTTCTAGCTTTTTCACCTTGTTCGTTTGAGGGTTAACACCATGCCTCCTTTTTACAAGCTTCTTCGGTCCTTTTAATTCTCAATCCATATGTGGCTACATCTATGGTAATAAATGATATCATTGATGCCATCTCTTCCAACCTCTTCTACATGCCACCATTTCCAAATTTGTCTCTATTGGAAGACTAGTTTCTGTTGCATGTATTTTACCATCTTTCCAAAAGACTAACCTTTTCACTTCCACTTCACGATAGTCTGTACAGTCTCAAAATCTCACACCAAATGCATCTCCTCTTATATCCTTCTTTGTGTGGTCTTTGGGTTTTTGCTCCACTCTTCTCTTCTACCTTGACATCTAACTTTTTTATCTTTGCATAGATTTCTGTCAAATTCAGCCTCAAATCACACATGCCTTTCTTTAATTCATCCACAATATCACCTTTAAGAGCTGGACCAATAGGTATAGCCAGTTGTTTTTCCATAGCCACAAGCACCTTGGTTGCAATTTCATTCCCCCTTTTGAGCACTGGCAGGTGTGGTGCTACCTATACCCCATCTTAATTTCATTGGCTCTCTCTTTACCAACATATGCACTGCCTCAGTTACATTAGCCCAATCTGATTTCAACCCCATTTCAGAAGAGACATCTTCTAAATAATCAGTTAGCTTCTCCTACAAGACAGGATCTGTAGACTTTAGAAACAAATCAATTTTCTGACTCTCCAATGATTGCTACTCATCGGCATCCAATGGGCATACCAACTTTCAAATTCACATAGCAAAGTTGTAGCAATCAACCCTTTAATGGGCTTTTCAATCCAATCTATAAATGTCTTTTTAGTTACCAATCCTGCATATTCCAAGAAAAACTCTTCTCTCAAAGCTTTCTTAAAACCTACCCAATCAGCATCTCTTCTATGTAACTCATCAATCCGATCATGCAATGCATGCATGGCCAAACAGAAGAAATACCAACTCCATACATACTATGGTACCCCATGAAACAACATATTTTCTTCATACAATCGAATGAAGGCCAAAACATTTTGATCCTTAAACTGCTTCAATTCCTGTCCCATTGCC